>NC_059106.1:42733056-43090597 GCF_020740685.1 Jaculus jaculus
GCCGGCAGCAGCCTCTAGCCAAAGCTTGTAGGGCAAAGGCTTTTCTGGGCACCCGGTGATCACCAGGACAGCGCAGCCCCGACTAAAACATGGAGGAAAGGGACCCCACGAGCCCCGGGGTCCGCGACCGCGGAGACGTGCCCCGCGCGCCCGGGTGCATGGCCCCGGGGAGGCGAGCGTCCGCCGCATCTCACACACCCCCCAGCCCCGGCTCGCCCGTCCGCTCCATCCCGCGCACTCGGTGGAGGAGAGGCTCGGCGGACGTGGGGCCGGCCCCCCTTCCTCCCGTGGGTCCATCTGCGGGTCCCGGGGCAGACTCCGCGTCGTCGCCGCCACCCTCTCCCGCGCCCTCGCGTCCCGGAGTCCCCCACCCCCGCATCCCACAGACGCTGGGGGCCGCGCGGCAGCCTAGCGCCGCCCGTCCGTCCACTTCAGTGCGCCAGGCCCCTTACCCCAGGGGAGCGGCGGCTGCCCCACGGCGCCCTCCCGCGCATGTCCGTCCCGGCTGGCTCAGCGCCGCGGGCTCAGGGGCCCCGACATCGCGCAGGCGCCGCGCCGATCGCTAGCTCGCTCTCGCCCGCTCCCGCTCCCTGCCTCGCACTGGGCCGCCGTCGCAGCGGACGCCGCCGCCTGTATATATAGTATCTGCCCAGTGCGTGACGTCGACGCTCACTGCCCCGCCTCCTCCACGCAGCCAATCCGGGAAAGGGTGATTCGCTTAAAGGGGCGATGCCAGGACCGAAGCGTCTGCGTGGGGCCCACCGGGGCGTCTCGAGGGCATCACGGGGAGGCAGCTTTGTCCCCTGAGGGAGGAGAGGGTGGGTCCCAGCCTTGGACTGTGGACCCCTGTGCGGAACCGGGGAACCCTCCCCCCGTCTTGTCACCCAGTTTTCCTCAGAAGTCTGCGGGCAGCCCGGCCCCGCGAGGAGTTTCCCCCATGTGCAGCCCCCGCAGGGATAGAAGGGGATTCTTCCCAATGCGGCCCAGGACACCCCGAGAAAGATGGGGCGCTCGCCGCGAGGCCCGTGGACCGCGGCGTTGGGGGGGGGGGACACTAAGAAGGGGCAGTGGGGTGTGTGGAGGGAGAAGGTGGGGAGAGACCGCCTGTTTAGGGACAGCCAGAGCCAGGGGGTGCGGTGGGGCCTGCGGCGGGGCAGTGAGGGGCAATATGGGAGGGGGCGGTGAAGGACGGCGTGTGGGAAGTTGAGGGGACAGAGTGGGAATGTGAGGGGACAGTGTGGGGAGGTGAGGGGACAGTGGGAATGTGAGGGGACAGCGTGGGAAGGTGAGGGGACAGAGGGAAAAGTGAGGGGGCAGAGTGGGGAGGTGAGGGGACAGTGTGGGGAGGTGAGGGGCAGTGTGGGGAGGTGAGGGGGCAGAGTGAGACAGTGTAAGAAGGTGAGGGGGCAGAGTGGGAAGGTGTGGGACCATGTAAGAAGGTGAAGGGTAGCGTGTGGGAAAGGCACAGAATGGGACAGTGTGGGAAGGTGAGGGGACAGCGTGGGAGGGTGAGTGTCGGGAATGATCTATGTGGGGCGGCATGGAGAGGTGAGTGACAGAGTGGGGTGGCAAGGACCAGTGGAAGACAGGGAGGAAGGGCTAGGGACAGCCAGACCTCACTAGCCAGGGCAGAGCTGAGGGACAGCCAGGATCCCAACACCTTGAGGGAGGGAATCTCGGTGAGCCCCCATGGACTGCTGGCAAAGTTAGTAAGGCCCCACCGCCCACAGTTCCCGCAGGATTACCTGTCAGTGGTGAGCAGGCCTTCTCATCTCCGGGCTCCAGGGCGGCCACTGATGCCCAAGGACAAACCGCCATCAAGCTTGCTGGAGGAGGTCCTTGGGGGCGCCGGTGATGCAACTTAGGCTTATAGTTTAACCGTAAAATAAATACTACAAATGATAAGAAACCAAGAGTAGCTAAAGAAAAAAGCAAACAGGCAGAAGCCCTCCAACTTTAACTAGAATAAATTCCCTGCATGGTGCTCCAACAGAGTGGAGGCCGGAGACCTACCTCTGGCCTCTGCAGTCTGCTGCAGAGTGCAGAGCCCGTCTTGTAAGGCAGTGATAATGCCCGATGATTACGTGCTTAGCACGACCTAATTGGGCCAGTTTAACATATAGAAAGAGATTCTGGCCCCATTACTGGTTAACTATTAACTACCTACCCCATGAAATGATTTGCCTTTTCGCGTGTATTTGCTTACATTCTTTTTCATTTAATTCACAGCCTAATTTTGAATTCAAGGCCTTACGCACCAAATTAAAAAACAGATATAAAGTGCAGTATAACTCTGTCCTTTCTCCGCTGCAAACCAAACAAATGTAGAGGGCTACCCTCCTTGTCTTTCTTTCTTTCCTTTTTTTTTTTTTTTTTTTTTTTTTTTTTGGTTTTTTGAGGTAGGGACTCAGTCTAGCTCAGGCTGACCTGGAATTCACTATGTAGTCTCAAGGTGGCCTCAAACTCACAGCGATCCTCCTACATCTGCCTCCCGAGTGCTGCCCAGCATCCCTCCTTGTCTTTCTGATGGCTCCTTCTGGCCTGCAGGGGCTTGGTGGGTCATTTTCATGCCCAATACGATTAACAATTCAATTTTCTTATTGTCAATCACTTAGTATTATTGTAGGCTTATGGAAAGGAGTCACAAAAAATGCCCATTCTCTTACCAAATTAAGTTTTTATTTAATCATCATTATTGTTGTTGTTGTTATTATTTTGAGACAGAATCTCACTATGCAGCTCAGGATGGTCTGAAACTCAGTACATAGTTCAGGCTGGTCTCAAGTGAACACAGAGATCCTCCTGCCTCAGCCTCCCTAAGAGGTGCAGTTATGGGCATGAGTTACCACATCCCGATAAAGTAGGTTTCAGAATGACAGAAAAATCTACCCACACCTGCCTCACCTTGATGTTCACAGCTTACTCAGATGTTATTACCAGTGTTCCAAAACAGGGAAAAAAAAAATCCAACTGGGAACATCTTTTCAGACCTCACAGTGCAGCATGTACTGAATGGGGACTTCAATGAGCTCCAGTTTTATCCAAAAGGAGTACTTGTTCACACTATTTCTAGTTACTACAATACAGTTGTAATTTGTGCCTTATTGGCATGCTTTTATATTCCCCTATTCATAAAACAATGATAATCACCAGAGCAACCATCAAACACACCCTTCTGTAGAGAAAGCGGATCAACAGGATCGTCATTTTACCCCTGTGAGCTGTATGATGTGCTAATGTTTTGGTAAATTATCAAAAATCACATGAGTAATATATGCTTAATCTGGCTTTTCTCTTTGGATCTCTTTTAAGGTTGCAAAATAGCATTTGACTTATCATTACTGGGAAAAACAATTATAGCTGTTGCTTTACTAAATTTAACTGATAATTATATTCACATAATAAAGTTTTCTCAGTAGTGGAGGAATTATATGGAAAGACTGACACTCCCCATATCTTTTATCTAATAGCCTACCTAATAGTATTTTATACTAGCATTGTTATGTTCATAATAATATAGATTATTTGAGGACATAGAATATTTTAGAATGAAAATGCCAAGAAATATGTCATAATCCTAGTGGCCATCCATTGACCTTTAACATATTCAAAAACTACATTAGTGCTTTAGGAAAAATATTCCTTCCCTGAGCCTCGCTTGTTTTAATTGGTCTCTAATCAGAAAGAAATTTAAAGAAAAACCTCTCACAGCCCATTTACCTTTGAGGCCATTTCCCAAGGAATTTTTATTAGCTGATTTTTTAAAAATAGAATTTTAACATAATGTCTAAACTACTGGATTTATCTTGTATTGGCCCAAACTTTTTGCACTTGCTCTGCTTTCAGCATGGAAGCTGTCCCTGGAGGAAGACAAGCTTGAGGTTATGCCCCAGAAACCTGAGAATCACAGGTGCTTTCCCTCTGTCCTCTCAAAGAAACACTACAAGTCATGGATAAGCAGAAATGTGCTGGGCAGGAGCCTTACTGAGTGTGTCTTTATTTTTGTTAATGGAATACTGTAAAGGAGTGTGCACATCATTGGTATTCATTCTTCCAGATCAAAGGTGTTTTGTATGCCTTATTTATAAAAAAAATCTTCAAGTAAAACACTTGTTTACATTACCCTGTAAGTGTAGAAACTTTATTCATGATATCAAAAATACTATGCCCATTTTTTTACTAGTCTGAAGATAAATGTGCAGTAAAAATACATGAATGATAAAAAATGACATTTCTTAGAGGTCATATGTTTAGTGGCTGCACTGCTTTGGAAATAAATATTTTTATTTGAATTTTTGGTTTTTCGAGGTAGGGTCTCACTTTAGCCCAGGCTAACCTGAAATTCACTATGTAGTCTCAGAGTGACCTTGAACTCATAGCGATCCTCCTACCCCTGCCTCCTGAGTGGTGGGATTAAAGGTGTGAGCTACCACACCTGGCTTGGAAATAAATATATATCCAATAAACTCTGTGGATTGCTTTGACACCTACATGCTGATAAGAGCCCAAGACTCATTCATGAGCAGCGCCACAGCACATTAGATTTCTTCCATTGAGCTTTTGTCCTCAGCAGCTATGTGAAAAGTAGCACAAAAATATTTTCTTTTCAACTATCCATTTCTTCCCTTCTGTAATTCAGGATATTACTCCCCTGTCCTAGATTTTCTCTTAAAGAGAGATCCATATCTAAAGTTGCAGGCTCTGAAGCCTGTGAGGAAACTGAGTGGTGGTGATTTGTAAGTTGGCCGTGTTACAGGAAGAGCTGAACTCTTTTCTTTTGTATAAGTTTCAAACAGGCTATTTATATAGTTGTTTATTTTTAAATCAAGCCACCTTTCATGTACTTAATGCTCCTTTTACAAGCATCTAATATTATTGGTGGACATTTCCAATTCAAGCCAATCTTTACCACTTACAACTGTTAAAAGTTTCTCAGGGTCCTGTGAATTTGGTTATTTAGCTATGTAATTTAGATGTTTTCAAGTTAATATTTTCAAGTTTCTTTGAAGCAGGAATCTGATTTCATCTTCACATTTTTAACATTGAAGCATTTTGTCTGAAGTACATGCTGTATTTCCTATTAGCCCGCCAGTAGGGTGTGCTCTAGTCCCTTGCCAAATTAATTAATTAAAAATATTAATGTACACTGTTCATTAAGAGATTTCAGAAACTTATTTTACTCCTTCATTGCCAGCAGCATACATGTGATGTGTTTATGTAGATATAAGCTACACAACCACACACACACAGTACATATGGAAAGTAAAATTATTATAGTAATGAAAGCTTTATCAGGATGTTTCTTGACTTAATCCTAAAATAATTTGGTGTTATTTTGCCAAATTGGTCTCTTGGTAACAGACATCTTTTTTTAAAATTCTGAGTAAAGAAGAGTATATAAAGTGGTAAAATAGCTGGGGCATGATGATACTTGACAATAATCCCACAACTCTGGAGGGGGAGGCAGGGTCACAAATTCCAATCTAACTTGGGCTACCTGGTGAGACTGTCTCAAAAAAATAAAAATAAAAATAAAACCTGATCATGGTGGTATACACCTTTAATCCCAGCACTCTGAAGGCTGAAGTAGGAGGGTTCCCATGAATTCAAGGTCAACCCAGGGCTGCAGAGTGAGTTTCAGGTCAGGGTGGGCTATTGTGAGATCCTACCTCAAAAACAACAGAAAGCTTTCTCTCTCTCTCAAACAAATAAACAAATGTTTTTTTTTAAAAATGGGGTGGGGGCTGGAGAGATGGCTTAGCAGTTAAGGCACTTGCCTGCAAAGCAAAAGGACCCAGGTTTGATTCTCCAGGACCCTGTAAGCCAGATACACAAGGTAGCACATGCATCTGGAGTTTGTTTACAACAGCTGGAGGTCCTAGCATGCCCATTCTCTCTCTCTAATGTGCCTCTTTCTCAAATAAATAAATAAAAAAATAATAAAAATACAAAAGCAACAACAAAAAGGAAACAATGTAGATAGAGTACAGTCTCCGAAACTGGATGGCTTGTTTGAACCCAACTTTTCCCACTCACTAACACTAACTGTATGACTGTAGGCAGGCTCGTCAACCTCTGAGTATCCTATAACCTGGGGTGTAAGAGTGGATCCTATTACATAGAGCTATTGAGCAGATTAATGTACATGTGAAAGTACTTAGAATACTGCCTAGGCCAATCAGGATTTAATAACTACTACCTGTTATTATTATTATTCTTTCTTATTGCTGTTGTCGTATATTCTTTGAGAAGCGTTTGGACATCTTTCATTGTAAAATTTCCAAATTCTCAGCTGCTTGTTATTTATACCTGATTTAATTTGTCTAAAAGGTCATTTCATTGAATCCAAAGAGCATAAATGATTCATAAATACCTTACTCAACTCTGCCTTATTTCCTCTTCAGAAGCTTGTAAAACCTTAAGCAAAGAAAAGGCTGCGTAACAGTGAAGTGTCAGGCACCAGCCAGTCTTGGGGAGATAACTAAGGCCAGTGGGGAGCTTCCTAGCATCTCTGAAGACAAACCACCATGCAGCTGTTAGTCTGGGAGCTTTGCTCCTAAGGTCAGTTCCATAAACATCCACAGCCATGCCAATATAATAGTCCGCGCATAAACATAACCCCCCTGAAGAGCTTATTGTTGTGAATGGTTTTGCAAATTTCTCTGGAATGCACAAACAATGGATATACTCAATAATCTGATATTGATCTGAATATCCTATATCACCAAACATTAAAGCTGTGAGTTAGGTTTTATTTTAATTTAATTTATTAATTTGAGAGAGAGAAAGGGGGGGAGAGAGAAAGGGAGAATGGGCACACCAGGGCCTCCAGCCACTGCAAACAAACTCTAGACGCATGTGCCACCTTGTGCATCTGGCTTATGTGGGTACTTAGGAATTGAACCTGAGTCCTTAGGCTTCAGAAGCAAGCGCCTTAACTGCTAAGCCGTCTCTCCCGTTCCTGGGTTAGATTTTAAAGTTAATGAACTGGTTTCCTGTTTTGCTCTGAGTTCTCTCATCCTTAGGACTGCTATGCTAGGTTTCTTTGAGACATTTGTGGGCCGCCTCTTTTATGTTCATTCCCATGCACCTCTGGGTGAATCCTCTTTCCAAGGCCTGAGCTGGAGAAGGTGATGATTCAGTAGGAGCCAGGGGCAGCTGGTCCTCACCTAAGAACCAAGTTTGAAGGACTTTGTGGTACATGACAAGTCCTAGATGTATAAAAACTTGGGAACCTCGGCAAGTTTAATCTTAGATAACGGGAATCACAAAGCACTCATTCAAGCTGCCCACTGCCTGCCATTCACTGACCTAGTACCACATGGACACAGGTAAACAAGGTGGATATCATCTTTGTCCTTGTGAAACTTACAGTTTAGTGGGGAAGAATGATGACCAAGAACTCACAGGTATATAAGTCCTGGTAATAGTGTGCCATCAGCAAGGCGGCAGACCGAGGGATGGCGCAGATGCGGAGACCTGAGGTGTGAGAAGCGGACAGCCTGCAGGAGCGATGGAAAGTGGGAGACAGCGTGGCACCCTCAGGAATGCACTGGGGAACTGCAGGGCTAAAGCCTGCGTGTATCAGGAGGCCACTGCAGGTATCCAGCTACCAACAGATGGCTCAAGAGAAGGTGAAGGCTACTGGAGAGATCAAAGCAAAAAGATCCTAGAAACACCGATCCTGAGCTTTTGTTAGGATCTGGAATGGATAGACCTTCGTGGTAGCTTGCATGTGAGAAGGGAAGGGAAGGAAAAGCCAAGGATGAGCTCACAGCTCAGACTTGAAGTAAGTGGATGAGCATCTTGTTTATTGAGAAGATGGAGGGACAAGTGGAGCAACTGGGTATTAGAGCATGGGAGGAGATACAATTGATAAGTAGAAGGGTCTAGAGCTTGGGTGGAGAGCTATGGATAGAGCTGGGGCAATGGCTACATGGTTAAAGGTGCTTGCCTGCCAAGCCTGCCAGGCAGGGTTCAGTTCTGCAGTACACATGTAAAGCCAGATGCACAAAGCGGTGCATGAGTTCATTTTCAGAGGCACGGGGAAATATGGCTTAATATCCACTGTCTTCTTCCACAAAACCTTTGGTGTCTAGGACATTGTAGATGCTACCAGGCATCTGGTGGAGACAGCAATAGTACTGTGGGCTTTGAACTAAATTCTATTTTTTACAAGAGAGGATAAGAATTTCAAATCAATCCTATTGATTTGATTATAATTGCTACTTAAGTTCAATGATTGCATCCATTTGTGAACCATATTTTCTTTTTTTTTTTTTCACGGCAAGGTCTCACTCTAGTCCAGGCTGACCTGGAATTATGTAGTCTCAGGGTGGCCTTGAACTCATGAGGATCCACCTACCTCTGCCTCCTGAGTGCTGGGATTGATTTGTGACCATATTTTCTATGAGTTGCTTCTGACACTTTCCTTAGTCTAATATGGGCTATAAGCCATCTTTTTCTTCTAGAGGGCACTTTTCCCAAAATAATGAATATGAGTATGTGATATCTTAAAGTTAACTGAATTTTTAACCCCTAAAAAGAGACATGCTTAACTATTAAATGAAAGTGAATGACTATTCCCATGTTGGGTTTCTTCTGTTATGAAACTGGTGTAATTAGGTCATTCACCTTAGAGAGTTGTGAGTAGTAAAAGTTGTTTGGGAAAATATATAACAAAAACTTAGTTTCACTGAGTTAAAAAATGTGAGAAAAACAACTCTATTAACAGGTCCTACCCTGATACATCACAAGGCACGTCAGGACATCTAAGGTAATCATTACTCATCTGACAAATATTTACTGAGTATCTACTACACATATTTCTTTAAAAAACATTTTATCTAGCCGTGGTGGTACACACCTTTAGTACCAACACTTGGGAGGCTGAAATAAAAGTACCACCATGAGGTAGGAGGATCACTATCAATTGGAGGGCAGCCTGGGACTATAGAGTGAGTTCCAGGTCATCCTGCGTAAGAGTGAGACCCTGCCTTGAAAAAAACAACCAAAAAAATTTTAATTTAAACTTTTTTTGGTATGTGCACATGCTCATTTGTTTGAGTGCAGGTGCATATGTGTAGGTCAGAGGACAACTTTTGGATATTGGTCCTTGCCTTCCACTTTCTCTGAGGCATGGTCTCATGTTGTTCACTACTGTGAGCTCATCAGGCTAGCTCCTAGACTCACCTGTCTCCACCTCCCTTCTTCTCGTAGGTGTGCTGATCCCCAATATATTCCATAGTGTCTAGTTTTTGCATGAGTGCTGGGAATCAAATTCAGGTGCTCACACTTGGGTGACAAGTACTTTATCCACTGAGACATATTCCCCAGCCCCATTTGTCATAGTTGGACTTAAATTTTTTTTTTTTTTATTTACCCAGGGGGGTGGGAGAGAGGCAGATAGAAAGAGAGAGTATGGGCATGCCAGGGCCATTAGCCACTACAAACAAACTCCAGATGCATGCACCACCTTGTACATCTGGATTTACGTGGGTACTAGGGAGTTGAACCTGAGTCCTTAGGCCTTGCAGGCAAATGCCTTAACCACTGAGATACCTCTTCAGCCTGGTTGTACTTTTTCAAAGTAAAAATCAGAATTTGAGCTTTCAGGTTGCCTTTATTGTTTCTCTAGTACTTTTATACATATATTTGCTCTGTCCAAAAAATTTCTTTTACTTCTTTATTTTGAGAGAGAGAGAGAAAGAAAGAGACACACACAGAGAGAATGGGCACACCAGGGCCTCTAGCCTCTGCAAACAAACTCCAGACACATGCACCATCTTGTGCATCTGGCTTACGTAGGTCCAGGTGAATCAAACATGAGTCCTTTGGCTTTGAAGGCAAATACCTTAGCCACTAAGCCATCTCTCCAGCCCTGTCTTTTTAGTTAGAGTACAAAATGCTTGTGAAGACTATTTAGTAGTCATAGTCTTGGTCATAGGCATAAGCTTAATTTACAGGATAAGAAATTTGGATGAGTACAAACAGCCTACCTGGCATAAAAATACAAAGGAGAAATTCACTGGCGAAAGGCCATCAGTTCTACATTATTATTATTATTATTATTTTATTATTTTGTTTCTGTGTATGTGTAATAGGTACATTTGTGTGGTGTATGTACACGTATGTGCCCATTCAATGACCCATGTGTTTGCTTCAGTGGGGTGGGCTTGTCTATGGTGGCTTGGGTGCCAAGTCAAGTATTCCACTCTATCTGTCTTCTGCACATTTTTATTTGAGTCTGAGCCTCTCTGTTTCTAATCCTAAAGGTTGCTGGTGTTTTCTTTTTCTTTTCTTTTCTTTTTTTTTTATGAACTCTGGTCATTCTTCGATCTCTGATCTGATGACTGGGGCTACAGATGCAAGTGGCCCCACCCAGCTCTTTATATGGGTCCTGGGGATTGAACTCAGGACTCCTTCAGGCCCTCATACTTAAACAGCAAGTGCTGTTAGCTGCTGAGCCATCTCTCCAGCCCCAGGTTCTACATTCTTAAGAGGTTTAAGAATCAAATAGATTCTCTGAAACCTCTAAACTAGGGAAGTAAACATAAATACAGAAATGTTTATGCCCCAAATCTTCAATGCATCATTATTCAAGATGCCGAAAAGCTAGCCTGCTAGTGGGACAACTGCCCAAGGAAAGAATGGAATGTCTATTCATATGCTTGTGACAATTTTATAAACAGAAATCATGTGCTCATTTTGGAATTAGAAACAATAACTAATAATAGTGATGAACCAGGCACCATATGAGGCTTTATATAAACTAACTTCACATTCTATTATTATACCTAGTATATGAGGAAGGTGATGGTAAGTTTTCTGCTTAAGGTTACATAGCTAGTGACTTAGAATTTAAACCTGAGCAGGTTTAGTTTGTCTTTAGATACTGCAAATTTGGGGCCAGAAAGACGGCTCAGCAGTTAAAGATGCTTGCTTCCAAAGCCTGACAACTGGGGTTTGATTCCCCAGCACACACGTAAAGCCAGATACACAAAGGGCATATGCATCTAGAGTTTGTTTGCAGAGGCAAAAGGCCCTGGGGCATCCATACTCTCTCCTTCATCTTCCCTTTCCCCCCTTTCTCTTTCTCCTAAAAATAAATAAATAAGTAAGTAAAATACAAAATTCAGTATGGAGCATCCTCATTTTGTCAGTTAGGATTTTTGTTTTTTTAATCTGCTACTGGCAGAAGTCCCATGCAGACTTAGAAAGACTAAAATGCCTGCAATGGTTCAGCATGAGATGTCTAGGCATGAAGATGCAGGTCCTGCTCCATCCAGGTGTTCAGATGGTGCTGGCCAGGCCTGGCCTTCCTGCAACTTTTGGCAAGCGCTTTATCCACTGAACCATCTCTCTAGTCCTCTGTTTCTCATTTTCCTCATTATCTAAACATTGTAAAATGCTTAGTATAGCACAGTCTAAAGCTTTTCTCTTCAGAAGAAAATTATGGGAAACAATTAAGGACATGTTAACTCTTCAAACAACCCACACGTTTCCATATTCTTCCATCACCTGACTTTCACATTCGCTTAGAATTCAAACCTCGTTTCCTTAGCCGCCACTAACTAGACATTATTATTTATTATTTTTATTTTTTATTATTTATTTATTATTTTTATTATTTTTTATTATTTATTTTATTATTTTGTTTCTGTGTATGTTTTTTATTATTTACTTAGATTTAACCATTCCTTTTTGTTCTTTCTTCTTTCTTGCCCCTAGATACCTACACTCACTACCAGCTAAATCATTTGAATAAACTCAGAGATTTTTTTTTTTGCCACCACATAGTATTATAATATGGGTTCAAGTAAGTCTACTCCATCTCCATCAGAGAAAACTTTTGCATGATTCATCTGCTGGTGAGTTTACCTTGTAGGGTCCTGGCTTGACCCAGAGTTTTTCCAGAGTATCCCACTCTGTGCAGGTCCTAGGTTTTATCTCTCAAATTTCACAAGCTAAAACTCAGGTCTAGGCACCAGCACTGTTTCTTTTCTTTTCTTTTGATTTTCCGAGGTAGGGTCTCACTCTAGCCCAAGTTGACCTATGTAATTTCAGGGTTGACTCAAACTCACAGCGATCCTCCTGCTGTTGCCTCCTGAGTGCTGGGATTAAAGACATGCGCCACCATGCCCAGCTAGCACCCTTTTTCTTAATGGGCCAGACTGTAATTATTTTGGGCATTGTGGACTATATGACCCCTCTTCTAATTATTCATTCTTGCCACTGTAGCATGAACACAGCCAGGTAACATATAAATCTCTCTGTGTGGCTGTGTCTCAATAAAACTCTATTTACAAAACTCGGTGACAAGCTGGGCCATCGTTTGCTGCCTCTTGTTCTAGGCCATCAGGAATTGACAGACATTTTCTGGAAGATGCCAAGCTCATTTTCTTGCCTCTTTAGTGTGATGCTTTCTTTCTTTGTCCAGCCTCTGGGGGTTTCCCTTAGCATTTTGTCAACCTAGCCACATATTTACAAAGATGTTTGAAAGTCTCTTGCTTACAACTGAGTTCATGTACCAGAAGGGCTTTCCTGGACTCTGGTCCACCTTACTGCCAGCAACAGAGGTCAAATGCATCTTACTCGTGCAGATTTTGTTGGGCTCTGAAACTACCCAAAGATGTTTCATGGCCATACTCATCTCTCATCTAAAATACAGTCCAAACCTCTCTGATGGGTACTTGGGTCTTTTTAGTCTCTCTGGTGTTTTTGTTTGCTGGTTTTAAAATGTTTATTTTAGTTTAGCAATTGTATGCATTTAGTATGTGTGGTGTAGCGTGTGTACAGTGTGTGCACATGTGTGTATGTGTGTGCAGATGCACTTCCAGTGCACATGAGCAGAGGTCAGAGAAGAATGTTGGGTAACCCCCCATCACTCATCCATGTTTCCTTGAGGAGCCCCTCGCTGCTCCCAGAGCTTCTCTTTTTGCAAGCCTCAGCCATTCTTGGTCTCTGCTACCCATAGGACTGAGGTTATAGATGTGTGTGGCCATTCCCAGGTGTTGCTGTGGCTGTTGATGAATCCAACTTAGGTGGTCTCAGGACCTCATGCTTGCACAGGAGGGAAGTGCTCTTACCTGCTCATTGCTCTCCAGACTCTGCTTGTTTATTTATTTATTTTTGAGACAGGGTCTCATGTAGGCAAGACCAGCCTTAAGCTCCTGATCTTGACTCCACCTTGCAAGTGCTAGGATTGCAGGTGTGCCCCACTATACTCAGCTTATTCTCTGACTTGAGCCCACTTGTCCAGTTCTCCTTTTCTTCCTTGTACTTACTTATGTCTTCAACCAGACTAGTATGCCCATGTTTTCTTGAATAAGCTCTGTTTTCCCTCCCTCCCCATTTCAAATCCCGACAGTGTCCTTATATACTTCATTTCTAATATTTCCCATGGCAATGCTGGCCAATCAAAAGATCTTTCTGTCTTCATATTTCACACCAGAGACCATCTTCTGTATTTTCACCTCAAGTAGTTATTCTCTCTCCTTCCTCTAATGATCTTCTCTCTCTCTCTCTCTCTCTCTCTCTCTCTCTCTCTTTTTTCCCTGAGGTATGGTTTTACTCTAGTCCAGGCTGACCTGGAATTCACTATGTAGTCTCAGGGTGACCTCGAACTCACAGTGATCCTCCTACCTCAGCTTCCCAAGTGCTGGGATTAAAGGTGTGTGCCATCATGCCCAACTCTTTAATGATCTTCTTCTTCTTCCTCCTCCTCCTCCTCTTCCTCTCTCTCTCTCCCTCTCTCTCTCTTTTTGTTTTTCGAGGTAGGGTCTCACTCTAGCTCACACTGACCTGGAATTCACTCTGTAGTCTCAGGATGGCCTCGAACTCACTGTGATCCTCCTACCTCTGCCTCCGGCATGCGCCACCACACCCGGATCTCTAATGATCTTCTTAATATCAAAGTTATTTATGATATGGTTTTAATCACTCCTGATACAGTGTAAAGCTTCCTGTGAACAAATAACACTCCTTATCCAACTTTGTAGACTTTCCTCATTTCCTATCAGAGAATCTTATAGAATATTTTGAATATAACAGGTATTTAACTATTTGCAGAATGAATGCCTATATAGCTGTCTTTATTTTATTTATTTGTTTTGGCTTTTCAAGGCAGGGTCTTGTTGTGACCCAAGCTGGCCTGGAATTTAGTACGTAGTCTGGGCTGGCTTTGAATTCACAGCATTCCTCCTTCCTCTGCCTCTTAAGTACTGGGTGTGCACCACCATGGCTGGCACATAGCCTTTTTTTTTGGTTTTTGTTTTGTTTTGTTTTTCAAGGTAGGGTCTTGCTCTAGCCCAGGCTGACCTGGAATTCTCTATGGAGTCTCAGGGTAGCCTCAAACTCACAGCGATCCTTCTAACGCTGCCTCCTGAGTGCTGGGATTAAAGGCATGCGCCACCACTCCCGGCTCATAGCCTTTTTTAAGCTGAGAAAACTCAGCACTCCTTTACAAAGCCCATGTCATTTTTCACTGTTGACCTTCATTATTTCCTTGGACTGGTCCTCTGGTCCACTGCTTGATATAGGCAAGGCAGTCCTCCAGCTATAGAGCCACAATGTGCCTGTGCTACTGGTTTTATCTGGATGTTCCCAGGTTTTTGCCACTTTGATGATTCAAATGTAGAGTGTCCCCATAGCCTCATGTGTTTGTGATTGAGCCTCATACTAAATCTCCAGCTGGTGGAGCCTTTGGGAGGTGGAGACTTGCTGATGGAGGTGTGTCACTCGGGGTGAGCCTGGGGGCATTACTAGTCTGGACCTGCTTGCCACACTCAGCTCACTCTCTCTACTTCCTTCATGTTGATGTGGAGATGTGATACCCAGCTGTCTGCTCCTGCCATGCTTTCCCCACCATAATGAAACTTCCTCTTGAAACTGAAAGCTGGAAACAAACCTTTTCTTTCATAACCTGCTTCTGGTTGGGTGTTTTGTTCCAGTGAGATATGACTGCTATGACACCTTATTCAAAGAACTGGAAAAGATGCAGACAGAAAGCAAACTAGCAAGCAACATTGTTAGCAGCAAAGAGACAATACACTGCCAAGAGAGGTAGTGGGCCACCTGAGGAAAGTACTCAAAGGTCCTAGGTTATTGCCCAAGGCTTCTTTGTAAGGAGTCCATGAGGAGGAAGAGTTGGATGCTAAGGGGCAAAGTTTGGGTGGTGCTCTGTCTTTTTAATAATAATTTTATTTATTAATTTATTAATTATTTTGAGAGAGAGAGAGTGAATGGGTACCTCAGGGCCTCTAGCCACTGCAAACAAACTCCAGATGCATGCTCCACCTTGGGCATCTGGCTAATGTGGGTCCTGGGGAATCAAATCTGGGTCCTTAGGCTTCACAGGCAAGTGCCTTAACTGCTAAGCCATCTCTCCAGCCCTGGTGCTCTGTCTTGATTGATAAGTTTGGATTATATAACCTTCCCTGGACATGTGGTTGTATTATATGCACACCCAGTTATGCATAGGTATAAGATGATTAATAGGAAAATTTTCCTAAAAGTTCATTCTGAGGAAACAGTTTGTGTTACTGTGCATGCACCCCGAAGTACAGGCCGGATGTTCCCCTGTTATTCCAATCCCAGATAGAACTAAGAACATATTTGAATTAAAAGGGAGAATAACTGATTGCCAGAGGAGGAGAGGTTTGTCTTATTATTTGGAGTGGGGTGTACATGCAGATGGATGTAGGTAGCAGTTCCAGGTCTCCATAAGGTTGCTAGCTGCACGATTTAGGAGAGGGGGAGTGTTATTGTCCAGTGCTCCATGAGCTAAGCTGAACACTACGCTTGCCTACCTCACTTGTGTCCTACAACCTATGGAGAACATTATTTCATGGTATCAGGAGGTTAACCAGCAAAAATAATAACCCCACTCAAAGATGACTACATGTCATCTCTGATATATCATTCATAGAGTCATCTTTTGTATTGCTTTTTTAGGGGAGTGTGTTTTCGTGCATGTGTGGTGGTTTGAATGTAAAATATTCCCCATAGACTCATATGTTTTGAATACTTGGTTCTAAGCTGGTGGCAACTTGGGAGAGTGTGGAACCTTTGGGAGGTGGAGCTCTGGTGAAAGTATGTTGGGTGGACCCTGGGGTTTACTAGTCCAGCCCTGTTGGTGTTCAGAGCTAGCTCATTGTTTCTGCTCCTGCCCTGTTGCTGATGTATGAAGAAACAAGCTGGTTATCTACACTGTCATGTTTTCCCCATCATGATGAAACTTCTCCTTGAAGCTTGTAGGCTTGAACTAAACCCTTTCCTCGTATAAGCTGCTTCTGGCTGGTGTTTTTTCCCAACAACAATAAGGTAACTGCAACAGTGTGTATGAATGCATATGTGTATATATGTATGTGTATATAGTTAACTTTTCTCATTGTCAGTAAGTACTGTTCCAAATATGACTTTTCATGCTGCTTAGTAATTCAATCTAGCATGATTCACATGTAACTGATTTCAAATTTCAGACTTTTAACATGCTATTTTCATGATTTTGTTTCTCAAGGTAGGGTCTCGCTCTAGCCCAGGCTGACCTGGAATTCACTTCGTGGTCTCAGGCTGGCTTCAAACTCATGGTGATCCTCCTACCACTGCCTCCTAAGTGCTGGGATTACAAACGTGTGCGACCACACCTAGCCCATGAGTAATGTTTTAATGAATTTTCTTGCACATGATTTTCCATACCTATGCTTATTTCCTTAAGACAAATTATCCTAAGTAAGAGAAAATGTGAGGACAGAGGGGTTGGTCATCTTCAAAACATTCCCTGTAGCTGAACTGAAACCATGTCATTGGACCAGCTGGGACACCTAGCAATAGGGTAGTGCCGATTTAATGATACACTCTCTGACTTTGGAGTTTTGGGGTCATTTTAGATTTTGTTTTTAGCTTGTTGTTTTACTTCTTCTTCTTCTTCTTCTTTTTTTTTTTTTTTACGTTCTATAGACTTTATCCCTATACATTTGTCTTATGGCTCAGTGGTAAGGAGTCTGTAGAGACACACATTAGAGGGTAATTGGAAACAGGAAATGGGAAGCCCAGGCACATGGGTGCAGGGAGGGGTGGGGAATACCACTTCCACTTTCCTTTGGAAAAAAAATGCGGTGTGCGGATCAGCTGGGATCCAATGGCAAGCTTCATTAAATTTAGGGCAGTCAAAAATACTGTGAATAATTGGGCAGCTACCCTATGGTGGTCCCAATAAAGACCAAGTTCAAGCAAATAAGCTAGTGAAAGACAGTCTAAAAAATCTGCAGCAATGAGGAGAGGGACTTTCACTTGCTTGCCTCTCAATATATACAATTTTCTTATTGGGAAAGATTTCTGTCTCCTCTATTGATGTTAGATTTTTATTTTTATTATTATTTTATTCTATTTAGTTGAGAGAGAGAAGGAGAGAAAGGCGAGAGAGAATGAATGTGAGAGAGTATGAGGCTCTTGCTTCTGCGGGCAGACTCCAGACACATGTGCCCCTTTGTGCATCTGGCTTTATGTGGGACCTGGGGAATGGAACCCAGGCCATCAGGCTTTGCAAGCAATAGCCTTTAACAGCTGAGCCATTTTTCCAGCCCTCATGTTTAACTTTTAAATCTTTTTGGGTAAATGGCATCCTATTGTTATTGACAGCAACATACAGCTTAGAAGAATAATGAAAATTTATGACTGAAGAGGTTGTGATTCTACTCTACTATTTGATAAAGAATATTTACTCTAATTTTGTACCAAGTTGGCTTTCTTCCCTGCCTATTCAGTATTCTTTCTCAGTAAGATAATACTTTATTATCTGGGGTGGCTTGATCCAGGTGTCCCCCATAAACTTAGGTGTTCTGCTGGGTTCCCAGCTGATGGAGACTTGGGAATTAACACTTTCTGGAGGTGGTGTATTGCTGGGGGTGGGCTTATGGGTGTTATAGCCAGTGTCCCCTTGCCAGTGTTTGGCACACTATCCTGTTCCTATTGTCCATCTAATGTTGACCGGGGGTGATGTCCACCCTCTGCTCATGCCATCATTTTCCCTGCCATCATGGAGCTTCCCCCCCCACTTCAAGCTTGTAAGCCAAAATAAACCTCTTCTTTTTCCCCTAAAAAAAAAAAAAAATGCGGTGTGATTGGTTGGAAGGGTAGAGAACAAACCCCAGAACAGTATGTAAGTTCCAGAGGTGGGTGGTGGGAACAGCTCCCAGAGAGGTGAGGAGAGGAAAAGGTCAAGGCAATGCTTGCAGCATCAAGTTCCTCAGGAGTTTCTGTCGGCCCAGCTCATAGTCCTCCTCATCCACATTCACCAGCAGCTTCATGGCTTCATGGCCCACAGCTTGCTTGAGGGAGTCTGTGATGAAGACACCTTTAAGTGCCTCTAGTAATGAGCCATTGATGTAATCGCGCCAGAATGCGTCGAGGTAGGTGAGCTCAGAGAACTTGATGTCACAGATGATGGAGCCTAGGTCCCGGGACTTGAGAATGGTGTTGGCCTGGTTAAAGCGCTCAAACTGGCGCTCAAGTGGGTCCTGCTTGTTGGAGAAGACATTGCCTTGCAGAGCAGTCTCATGCTGGCAGTATTCAGCCCGGACCCGCAGTCTGATGTCACATGTCTGCTTTTCCTTGGGGTCTGGTGTCACTGATTTCCGGCGCGTATGCTGGCTCCCAAGTGTGGTTCTCCCTCGGGCTGGCCGCTTGCTACACATCTGGGGACCCGAAGTGGGGCAGCATACCACAGGATAATGGGGAGGCACTGTTTTAGAGGGCGGGGGAGGCCTTGGGTCTGGATCACTGAGGGCTCTGGGGGTCACATAGCGAATTGATGTCTCCTCCAGATACTTGTCTACAAGATCAGGGCACACAGCCCGTCTCCGCTTGAGGGTGACATAGGGCAGAAGGTCATGGCGAGTGATGATGCGCAGCAGCTGCAGCACCTGTCGAAAGTTACTCTCGTCAGAGCGTCCCTGGTGCTCCAGTGCCAGTAAGAAGTGCCGTCCATTTCGGATGAGTCCACGTTCATGGTCGTCAATAACATCAACAAAGAGGAAGGAAAGCACACGAACATCTCTGTGTGTCAGGTGGGTGCCCACGATGTCAAACATGTGGTGCAGGCTGTAAAGCCCGTGCTCCTGCTCACCACGCTCTTCTGGCCACACCAGGCTTGCCCGCCGCTTTAGGCCCGCCATGCTGGGGCCTCAGGAACACAATGTTTTCCAGAATCTCTGCTCCGTAGCTGCAATCCCCGGGGTACTCTGCAAGCGACTGAAGTCCCCGGGTCTCTTCTCTCGGCGCAGGCTCGGCGCCGCCATGTTGGATCCATCCGCGCCGCATCCCGGCCGCAGCCGCCGCCGCCGCCGCCGCGGGCGTGGGGGCTGTTTTACTTCTTAAGGAGTACTTTGTTTGGAAAGTTTTTTTGAAAACTCACCATTTCGTGTGTACATATGGTCTATGTGCAGTGTATGTACATGTGTGTGGATGGGTGCACTGCATGTAGCATGGCCAGAGCGTCTCCCTCTGTCACTCTGAGTGTTTTATTGAGACAGAGTCTCTCGCTGGACCCAGAGCTGCCAGTTTCAGTCAGACTGGCTGACCAACAACTCTCAGCAGTCTGCTCCTCATAGGAATGGGGATTGCAGGTGTGCATGGCCAAATCAGGCAGTTTATGTGGGGGCTGGGGGTTGAACTCAGGTGGAATCAGGCCCCTTTTGGGACCTTCATGCTTGTGTGGCAAGCTTAACTGCTGAGCCACCTCCCCAGCTCTATTGCAGGTTTTTTAAAGTCTATATTTCTGGTGTTTTTTTGTTTTGGTTTTTTTTCGAGATAGGGTCTCACTTTAGTCCAGGTTAACCTGGAATTCACTATGTAGTCTCACGCTGGCCTCAAACTCACAGAGATCCTCCTACCTCTGCCTCCCTAGTGTTGGGATTAAAGGTATGCACCACCATGCCCAAAGACATTTGCCTGTTTGTTTGTTTGATTCTAGGCAGGGTCTCCTCTAGCCCAGGCTGATCTGAAGCTCAGTTTGTAGCCCCAGGCTGTCCTTGAGCTCACAGCCGTCTTCCTACCTCACCCTCTGAAATGCTGGAACAAAGGCATGTACCACCATTCACAGTTCACCTTTTCATAAGTTAAAATTATTTTATTTTATTTATTTGAGAGAGAGAGAGAGAATGAATATGGGTGCAGTAGAGCCTGTTGCCACTGCAAAGGAATTGCAGACACGTGCACCATATTGGACATTTGGCTTTACATGGATTCTGGGCCATATGGCTTTTTAAGCAAGTGCCTTTAGCCGCTCAGCAATCTAGCCAGCCCCAGACATTTGCTTTTTCCTTAAGTCGTATAGATTAAGGGATGAACTCATTGTCACATATATTATAAATATTTATCTCCTCTTAGTAGACATAATTTCTTTTCATGGCAATTTTTGTCTTAAATATTTTCTAAATTTTGGTACAATTTTAGACATAGAAAAGTTGCAGGATTTGTACAGAGATTCCCAGATACTGTTTGGTCAGCAAATATTACCTTTTTTTTTTTTTTCACATTTGTTTAATTCTTTTTCTCCTCTCTTTCTCTGTCAATATGATTTTTCTTTAAGCTATTTACAAATAAACTTTAGACATGATACTAAGACATTTTGAATGACGGTACATAATTTAACTTTATTTTAAAATTTTATTTTATTATAAATTCACAGAAAAATTGAGAAATTAGAAAATGTTCCTATACCAAGTTTTCCCCATTTTTAATATCTTATATTATTGTGACACTTGTTATAATTAAGGAATAATAGCTGGGCATGGTGGTGCACACCTTTAATCCCAGCACTCAGGAGGCAGAGGTAGGAGGATTGCCCTGAGTTCAGGCCACCCTGAGAATACATTGTGAATTTCAGGTCAGCCTGAACTAGTGTGAACCCCTACCATGAAAAACCAAAAGGAAAAAAAAAAAAGGAATGTTAATGCATTGTTATCAAGTAACATCTGTGTGTGGTTTGTTTGGATTCCCTGTGTTTTTAACCTAACATTCCTTTTCTATCCTATAGTTTCCATCCAGGACACCATGTAACACTTAGTTAGTGAGCTAATCAGCATTTTGTTTCTGTTACAAATACTTGAGAGAAACAATTTAAAAGAAAAAGATTTATTTTGTTTCGTGGTTTCAGAGGTATCAATCTATGATCCATTTGCTCCACTCCTAGGGGCCTGTAAGGAGGCAGTATATCCAGGCAGCAGGTAGCATATGGATGTGGTGGAAAAAGTTCTTACTTCATGGCAGCCAGGAAACAAAGAGGAAGAGGAAGGCACCATTTTTTCAATTATATTGGCTAACTAGTGAACCCCAGCAATCCTCCAATCTCTGTGTCCCTCAACATTGAGGTTTCAGGCATACAGGCATGCATGACTATGCCTGGCATTTTACATAGGTGTTGGGAATTGAACTCAGGTCCTCATGCTTGCATAGCAATCTGACCTACTAAGCCACTGCATCAGGCTCCTATTCATAATTTGAATTCATATTTGAATTAATTTTTTAATTTTTAAAATTATTTAATTGAGGGACTAAGAGAGATGAAGATATATAGAGAGATTGGGCATGCCAGGGCCTCCAGCTGCTGCAACCACTCTAGACACATGCCCACCTTGTACATCTGGCTTATGCGGGTCCTGGGGAATTGAATCTGGGTCTGTTGGCTTTGCAGGCAAGCACCTTAACCACTAACCCATCCCTCCAGCTCTTTTTAAAAATTTTTTTAAATGAATTAAGTGATCTAATCCTCCGTGGAACAGACAAACCCAGAGGTATGTGAGCTTTATCACTCTAGGTCTCTTTCCATGTAACCAACTTGACTTCCAGCATTAACCATAGTCTTTACCATGCCTCCTTAGGCCCCTTTTGGCTGTGATGGTTTCCCAGAACTTACCTTGTTTTTAATGATTTTAACACTTTTGAAGAATACTAGTGAGGTATTGTGATGGTTAATCACTGGTTGCCAACTTGACAGGATTTAGAATCACCATGTGAACAAATCTCTGGTCATGGCTATGAGAGATTTTTGTTTAGATTAGGTAGGAGGACCCACCCTAACTGTGGGTAGGATCATCCCATGGGTTGGGCTCCTGGACTATATAGAAAGAAGAGAGCTAGCTGAGGATGCAGCATTCAGCACTACTTCCTCTCTGCTGATGTGACAGTGTGACGTTGTTTTCTGATCCTGCCATTCTTTTTCTGCCAGCATGAATCTCCCCTTGAATCTGTAAGCTGAAAATAAGCCCTTCTTCTTCCTTAAGCTGCTTCTGGTTGGGTATTTTGACCAAGCAACTAGAAAGTAAATGATACAGGTATATTGCAAAGTGTCCTTGATATGTTAATCTGAATGGTTGTGTATCCTAAATTTCATATGCTCAAACCTAATTTCCGTGGTAATAGTTTTAGGAGGTGGGACCTTCGGGAAGTATGCTATGAGGATAGAGCTCTCATAAACGCAACTAGTGACCTCATAAGGATCTGAAAAGACAGGAGTTCTTTCCTTTGTGCATCTTCATGAGGCCATAGGCTTTTGATCTGCCAGCAACTTGATCTTTGACTTCTCAGCCTCCATAACCGTAATCTCAGCACTCTTCAGGATGATGCAGGAGAATTTCCATGAGTTCAAAGCCAGCCCAAGCTACATGATGTTTCAGGCTAACCTGAACTACCATGTGAGACCCTGTCTCAAAAGCAATAATAAAAATAAAAAGGTGGGAGGGGGATGGTTCAGTGGCTACAAGCACTTGCCACATGAGTGTGAGTACCTGAGCTCAGAGTCACTAGATCCCGCATAAAAGCCAGAAGCTGTGGTGGGCTTCTATAATCCCAGAGCGTGTGTGGTGGAATGGGAAGTGGAGGTACAAAAATTTTTCAGAACATCATGGATCAGCTAGCCTAGCAAATGAAGCAGTAAACAAGAGCCCCTACCTCACATGAGGTGAAAAACGAGGACTGACACCTGAAAATTGTCCTCTGACCTCCACAGATACACACAATGGTACATGAATGCCCCCCCCCACATATACATACACCAAATAAATAAACCCCAAATAAGCAATAAAATTTGTTTTACATGTGTTTTGTCTTGTAGTGCTTTGTTTAATAGCATCCCAAATGGACTGAGACTGTGCCTGCACTAGAATTTGTCTGATGCTTTTGCCATGATTCCACTACGAGCTTACAGGTTTTGAGGAAGGAGACAACAGAAGAAGAGCCCCATTTCATCCTTCCAAGGGTGTGTGCTCATAGCATGACTTATTCCTGTTGGTGTCGACTCGCTCACCTTGCTGAGAAACACAGAGCTTCCTAAGCCACCTAACTGTACTCAGCAGCCTCAGGTCAGATATTCTGAACAATTCAGAGGTTCTAGTTACTTTGAGTCAGAACGAACTAAACTCAAGCATCTCAGAGCACTAAGAGAAAATTTTTCCTGATGACTTTGAATACTACTGTAACTAAAAAAAGGGGAGGGGATTCTAGATATAAAGGATCCTGAACAAAAGTTCTGTGAAAACATGTAACAGCCAGAAGACAAATTCATTACAGTTCAAGAATCTGAACAAATCTGCTGACAGGAACCCTCTAAATGTAGAGTGGGTATTTGTTTTAAGACAGGGTCTCGCTGTGTAGCCCAGGCTGACCTCAGATTCACAATCGTCCAGCCTCAGCTTCCAAGTGCTGGGACTGCAGAAGCTTGTCATCATTCCCAGTTTGTGGAAAGTTGATTTTGCACAGTGGGATTTTTGGTGGTGTTATTAACCAGGAATTGATGTTAGCAGAGAAAAATCTTAAAATAATTCAGCAAATTATTTGAACTGCAAACATTTTTACAAGTATCTCTATGGAGGGGAGAACGTGTCCCTGTGTGAGAAGTAGAACCGTTAGCCAATGAGCCATTTTATGTAGAAATGACTTAGTTGCCTGATGATGCTAATCCTTGTTTTCATTCATGGAATGAAACCTCTTGAACGTCTGATCAGTTAAATTTCCCACATCCTACACTTGATCTTTTCCAGGGGCCAATAAGAGAGTTTAGTAAAATGAATCCAAATGATTTATTTGTACAGAAAGAAAGAATTTCCTCTCAGTTGTACATCCGACACCCACACGATACCTCACTGGCGATGCTGGGAAGGAACAGTTTCAGGAGAAATTTGATGCCCAATTAGTATGTTTTAATTTAGTCAGTGGATTTTCCATCTGGCCCTCATATGTGTCCCCAAGGACACATGGGAGCAGTGTTAGAAGTCTTGTTAGGTTGTGAGGGGAAGAGGGATGAATACAAAGAACTGCTCACAGAAGTGGGGGGTTTAGAGATTCTGGAAGGGCCCCCCATATTTTGGGATGGAGAAGTGACATAATGTTTATTTTGCATTATATACCTTAATATAAATAGTTTAAAATAAGAAATAAATTGGCAAAATATATGATATAGCAAATTATCTTCTGCCTAGACAAATTGCAAATTTATGAGCATATAGATGTCTGGTAGATGGATAAGTGTTTCCTCATTTTAAGACCTAAGGCATTGGCTTGACTTTAAATAAAGACATTTTGCTCAACTAACAAGTATGCTTCTAGAAAGGTTTTTTTGTTTTGTTTTGTTTTGTTTTTGTTTGTTTGTTTTTAAGATAGAGGAAGAGAAATAGCCTAGCATCATAGCTCAAGCCTGTAATTCCAGCATTTTGGAAGCTTAAGAAGGAGGATTGCTGTGAGTTTGAGACTAGTCACCAGTCAGGCTGGGCTGCAGAGTGAGTTCCAGGTCAGCTTGAGCTAGAGTGAATCCCTGCTGAAAGAGAGGGGATGTGGGGGAGGACCACAATGGGAGGAGAGAAACTTGCTTGTGGTGGGTGCATTCACAACTCACATTAAAATTAATAACCAAAAAGCCAGGCGTTGGTGGTGCACACCTTTAATCCCAACACTTGGGAGGCAGAGGTAGGAGGATTACCGTGAGTTCAAGGCCACCCCGAGAGGACATAGTGAATTCCAGGTCAGCCTGGGCTAGAGCAAGACCCTACCTCAAAAAGCAAAACCAAATAATAATAATAATAATAATAATAATAATAATAATAATCATAATAACTAAATTGAAACACTACAGAGAACTAAGAAAAAAACTTCCTTGATGGTTTTGGATCCCATTGCATCTTAAAAAAATTGAGGGAATTCCAGATTAAAGATCTTGAACAGAAAATTCTATTTTCCATTTTATGGAAGGTTAACTTTTCAGTCCATTGCAAACAAGTTGTTCTGGCTTCACACAGTGGCGTAAATGCTCTTTATAGCTGGCATTGTTTCTGTTTTCTCTCTCCGTGTGCCTCTCTCTCTCTCTCTCTCTCTCTCTGTAACAGTCTGTCACACTGCTGAGTCACACCCATACTTACATATCTCTTTATGTTTTCCCCATTCTGAATGCTATAGTTTGGACCTGAAATGTCCCTTGAAGGCTCTTGTGTTAAACGTTTGGTCCCCAGGCCACAGTGCTATTGAAAGGTGGTAAGAAATTTCAGAAGAGAATCTAGTGGAAAGAAGTTATGTCATTAGTGACTTGCCCTTGAAAGGGATTCTGGGACCTCAGCCCTTTTTCTTTTTTTGCTTCCCAGTTGCCATGAAGTAAACAAGCCTCCTCCACCAGGGGTACCCACCATTATATCACCACAAGCCCAAGGCAAGCTGTGTGAACATGGTCCAAAATAAACCTTTCCACTTTTTAAGTTAGCTATCCCAGGCATTTTGTCCCAGTATAAGAAAGTTGACAAACACATTACACCTAGACCACAAATTGGCATTTAGTATTTAGACTGTTTTCACACACCCTCAAATGTCTGTGTCATGTGATATCTGAATAGGAAGATCTAAATATGTTTCTTTTCACAGTTCTTAATTTTTAGATGATTAGGAATTCATTATTTTTATGAGAGAAATGCAATTGTGCACTATAAGTTGTTTAAACAACAACCATTTCTAGCACATGGTCCTGACTGTGCTTCATCATGACTACTCAGATATAAATGAATGAGCCTCGGGCACAGAAGTTTACAACTCCAACATTCAGTCCTTCCAGGAACCCAACCAGAAGTCTCCCCATGTGCCTGTAGATGCTGAACCTCAGGGTGTCTGTGGACATTTGACTGTGTTCCATTGTACCCTCAAGTGTGTTTCCCAGCCATGGAAAAGGCCCGTGAGAAAATGTTGTGCAATGGCTGTTAGTCACTTTACACTTCCTGTATTCCCTGCTTAATTTCCCTGGTAGCTGGCAATAACATCTAGGATTTAAGTTGCTGAGGGGTATACGGGAAAACCCACATGAATGCCTAAGATGAAGTTTGGCTGGCTAGGAATCTTGATGACCTAACAATGTTACAACTAGAGATTTCATCAAACAAGGAGGCAGGAAATCCCTCACACTGCCAAACACCCACGAAACTCACTGGAATCCAATGGATTCTCCACAGATTTTAGCTTGCTGAAGCAGCTGGAATTCAGCTTTGGACCTGAATGTTAGATGCAAGGAGATTTCTTTTAAAATGGGCAACTTAGGGGTCTTTTAAAGCAATATGCATTTATCTATTTATTTGTGGGAGACAGAGAAAGAAAGAGAAGGAGAGAAAAAGAGAGGAGAGAGAGAAGAGCATGGGACGTGAGGGCTCCTGCCACTGCAAACATACTCCAGACACACGGCCACTTTGTGCATCTGGCTTTACATGGATACTAAGGAATCAAACCGTGGCTTTGCAAGCAAGTGCTTTTAACCACTGACCATTTCCCCAGCCCAAGGGTCTTGTTAAGGAGAAGAGGACTCTGTGACATTCCTGCAAGGGAGCTTGTTGGGCAGCATGGCTCTACTTCTGCAGGATGGACCTGAGACTGGGAAAGGAAGAGCTAACGCCTTCCTGACCGACTGAGCAAGTCCACCACAGCCTCCTATGGGAGGATCAATTTCCCCACCAGGCTTTTCTCATACTTGGGACCCTGAAGGACAGAGTTTTAATATATATAAAATTGTGTACATATTAATTATAATAATATACTATATGTAAATTGAGTTACTTTTATCTTTATCACTGCAAATGGTCTGATATGTTCTGAATTGGATCATCTGATCCCATTCTGGATGTAAGTTTTTGTTTGTTTGTTTTTGGTTTTTTGAGGTAAGGTTTCACTGTAGCTCAGGCTGACCTGGAATTCACTATGTAGTCTCAGGGTGGCCTCAAACTCATGATGATCCTCCTACCTCTGCCTTCCAAGTGCTGGGATTAAAGGCATGTGCCACTATGCCCAGTTTACATGTAAATTTTAATTATTGCAAGGTGCCTTTACCCTTTGTTTATGTTTTGTTTTTATTGTGGTTTTGATCTAAGAATGTGATTAAATTCTGTCCTAGAATATAATGACCTCATGCCAGAGAGACATGCACATGTGAAGAGGAAGTCTGTTGTCTTGCTATGTATTTTTTCCAGCTAATTCCATCATATTTATTGATTCCTCCTGAGCTATTTTCTTTGTCAAGCTTCTCAATATCTACTTCTATCATTTCAATAAGTATTGAAGACACTGGTTCCTATTATACAGCCACTTGTTGCTTAGCAATGGGGTCACAGTCCTTAGGAGTTTCCTTGTTGCATTATTTTATTTTTAATTTTAAGGTAACGTCTCACTCTAGCCCACCTACTCTGAAGTCCCAGGCTTGCCTGGAACTCATGGCAATCCTCTTGTCTCAGCCTCCCCACTGCTGGGATTAAAGGCATACTTCACCATGCTCAGCTTAGGAGTTTCATCATTGCACACTTACACAAACCCAGATGGTGTAGAAGGGGCTGGAGAGATGGTTCAGCCATTAAAGGTACTTGTTTGTAAAGCCTGCTGGCCTGGATTCTATTCCCCAGTGCCCATGTAAAACCAGGTGTACAGAGTGGTGCATGCATCTGGAGTTCATTTGCAGTGGCAAGAGGTCTATCTGCCTCTTTCTTCCTGCCTATCTCTCAAATACATCTTAAAATTTTTCTCTTTTAAATACAGAGAGAAGGGGCTGGAGAGATGACTCAGTGGTTAAGGTGCTTGCCTGCAAACCTAATGACCTGGGTTCGATTCCCCAGGACCCATGTAAAGCCAGATGCATAAGATGGCACATCCATCTGGAATTCATTTGCAGTGGCTAGAGGCCCTGGAATGGCCATTCTCTCTCTCTCTCTCTCTCTCTCTCTCTCTCTCTCTCTCTCTCTCCTCTGTCTCTCTTTTCTTGCAAATAAATAATTAAAGTTTAAAAAAAATACAGAGAGAAGTACACTCCCAGGCTGCCCACTCCATGGCCTGCAGGTTGTGAGACCATGCATACGTTCATTATGTGCGACAGATGTCATCTGTGAAGTTCACACTTGAAAATCATACAATTGAGCTATTTAAAAATTATTTTAAAAAGCTTATGATATTTTAAGTAAGTTTACAGCTCTGTGTTGGGCCACCTTCGTAGCCATCCTGGGGCCATATGTGGCCCCAGAACACGGGTTAGACATCCCTGCAGAAGTATAGCAAGGTAAATCCAAAACCAGTCACAGCTGGTCCCATGGTTGTTTATTATCAAGTATGATTACCTATGTATAATTACCTATGCTGTGCTCTTTGTTTTGCTTTGTTGGTTTTCTGAGGTAGGGTCTCACTCTAACCCAGGCTGACCTGGAATTCACTATGGAGTCTCAGGGTGGCCTTGAACTCACGGTGATCCTCCTCCCTCTGCCTCCCGAGTGCTGGGATTAAAGGCATGCACCACCACGCCCGACTGTGCTGTGCTTTTTTTGTGATTGAAAGCACAGCAGATGCGTTTACAGCCGCACAGAGAACAGGAGGCGTGAGCTGTATTGCAACATGAGGATGCCATGTCTCGAGGCAGCAGTTTTTCAGCTCTTCATAATCTATGGAACCAACATTGTATTATGTGGTCCATAGTAGACTAAACATCATTACATGAGACATGACTATATGTGTCTATTTGCTGCAAGTTTTGTAATCACAGGCATTTAAAAATATTTTTCTTTATATGTGAGAAGAGAGAGATAGAGCCACTAGGACTTCTTGACACCACAAACAAACTCCAGATGCGTGCATCACTTTTTTTTTTTTCCATCTGGCCTTACATGGGTACAGGGGAATTGAACTCAGCTAGAAGGCTTTGCAAGGAAGCACCTTAACTGCCCAGCCATCTCCTCAGCCCCTTCGCAAGGTATTTTTGATTATGTTAATTGGACCATGAATGGAGTGCTATGTTTTTATTGTTTGATGACTAGCTGCTCCGTGATTTTTATTTGCAAATGCTTTTTCCTCGGAGGAGCTGGTGATTGGCTCTGGTCTTCCTAAGCTTCTGCAGGCTTGCTGGAATGTGGACTATGTCCTCAGTTCAAAGGTTGGCATCTGTTCGTGTTTATGCCATTCCTCGAGACAGCAGATGATTGGACTTTGCTGTAGAGAGACGTCCAGACTATTTACTCAGGGTGTTGAATTATGTCTCCAAAATATGTCTTCTGCCCCAAACACTTCCTGATTCCAGACCTTGGATGTCAGATAAGCATCTGGGTCTGCATTCACTTCTCAGAGTTCCTGAAATAATGGGTCCCAAACTGGGCAGCTTAAAACCATGGGAATTTATTCTTTCTCTCTCCGCTCTGTCAGCAGAAAGTACAAGCCCAAGGCGAGCCACCATGCTTCAGTAGGACCTCCTCTTAACTACTTACTGCTGTGATGACTCTATTTCCAAATAAGGTCCCATTTTTGAGATACCAGGATTACAACTTCAATGTATCTTTTTGTGGAATGCAGTTCAATCCATACGAGCATTTCAAATTAAACATGTCAGAACAGAAATTATAATTCCTACCAGGTGAACCTCCTCCTTTCCTCTGTGTTACCCATTCTTAGGAAGCAGTGGTGCCATTCATATGCTTGCTCAAGCCAAACACCATCCATAAGTTAGCTTTGACCGCTCTCTTTGGATCAGATGCCAGAACCCACCCATGATAGAGCCCAGGCGTTACCCCTTCAGAATGTCTTCTCAGTCTCTTGCTTCCCACCACCTCTTGGCTCTGACTCTCCAAGTCCTGCCCATCTCGTCCTTGTAACACTTAGTAATCTTCTAGATGGCTTCCTTGCTTCTGCATAGACTGAGAGTTTGCTCCCATTGTCCACAGAGCAGGCATAGAGCATCAGGAGGATGTTGGTTCTTAGCTAAGTGCCATTCCTGGTATCCTGTAACCATCATACCGTAATCTAACTGCCATCCAAGGCTTTGACTCATTTTATCTGAGGTGGTTGGAATGAAATGCCCACTATAGCCTCATGTGTTTTGAATACTTGGTCCCCTGCTGGTGGCAATTTGGGAAAGGTGAAAGCCTTTAGGAAGTGGAGGCTTGATGGAGGAGGTGTCTCACTGTGGGAGAGCCTTAAGTTATATTAATCAGCCTACTGGGTGTTCAGAGCTCCTTCTTGCTGAGATGTGTTGATATGAGACAGATTCCTCCTTACACCATGCTTTTCCCACCACGATGAACCTTCATCTTGAAACTATAAGCTGAAATAAATCCTCTCTCCCCATAAGCTCTGGTGTTTGGTCCCAGCAATGAGTAGTAATGAGGTGATGCTACAGCATTTCAGTGTGGAGCCCTCTGCCCACTATGGTGGGTGCTCCTGGCTTCTAATGTGTATGTGTGTGTATGCACACACATATGTGTTTATATAGCTTCATTGTGGTATAATTTAATGCCACAAAATCTCCCTGTATTAAGTATACAATTCCATGATTTTCAGTAAGTTTGCAGAATCAATATAAACATGGCCACTATCTAGCTATGGAACATTCCCAGCACCCCAAACAACTCCATCCTCACGGGCAATACACAAAGTCTTCCAGACAACTTTCCAAGGGTATCTTCTGGTGGTTTTTGAGTGTGATTTTTATTCCAAGTTTTCAATATTTTACTTTTTAGCTTCAGTTACATAAACGTTGACCTTATTTCCAGAAGGGTTAAGTTAGCTTGTTCTCATCAGCGTTCTTTGCTGAAATCTTCTGTATGTTTTAGTTTCTACAACCTGCTTACTGGTTATTGTTTGGGGGCACCAGCTTTGCCCTTTACTGACTTGATCTGGCAGAGGCAGATCAAATGGTCTGATATGTTCTGAATGAATGCTTTAGGTTGCCCATTTTATTCTAATCAGAATAACTACTGGCATGTGTCTTCATGGATTATGAACTTGTGCAGTTCTAAAAGTATTTTCCAGTAGCCTTTGAAGAGGAGGGTCAGCTTGGTACACAGTACAGGTGGGACTTGGGGTCCTTCTCTTAGCTCTGAGGTCCTTCATTTGTACACATTTTCTGTGTTTTCCTTTAAGTTTTGGTTTGAAATACAGATGTGGATTTTTTTTAAGAATACTGAGGAAAAATCTATACAACCTAATAAGGTGCTTGGATTTTATTTAGAAACTATGTGTGGACTTCTTCTAAGACCCTGCTATGTTTGTTTTCCACAAACAGATTTGCAAGCCTTTTAATAGCTCTTGCCTTGTGATGATCTCTTTGTTTAATTTGGCAGGAAATTGGATTAGCTTTGGATGCAGTAGTGAATCCTTGGCTCTTTATATCCATTCTGCTATTTCCAGCTTCTACTAGGGTATCATGTTAAGAAAGTGTTTACAAGGTTAGCAGATTTTTCCCCCAGGCATTGTTTTTAAAGTTACATATTTTCTTTTATACGCTAAAATAATTTGATGTAATTTTTTTTCCTGTATTGGGAATTGAACCTAGGGCCTGGGAGGTGCGTGTTATACAAGTTCTCCACTCCTGAACTCTATTCCAACCCCCTTTTTAAAAATTTTGCTTTGTTTTGTATGTGTGTGGTGTGCATGCTTGTGTGTGTGCATGTTTGTATGAGTGTGGGCACACCTGTGTGTGCGCGTGTGCATACGCATGTGTGTATAGCATGCATATGGAGACCAGAGGTCAATGTTGGGTGTCTTCCTCAATCTCTGTCCAACTTATTTTTGAGACAGGCTCTCTCACTGAACCTGGAGCTCACCGATTAGGTTTGAGCAGCTAACCAGCAGACTCCCAGGATCCTCCTGGGTCCACTTCCTCAGCACCGGCACACTGACACGTACCCCTCTGTTTAGAATTCTTACATGGGTGCTGGGGGTCTGAATGCAGGTCCTTGTGCTTGCATGGCAAGCACCTTATTGACTGAGCCACTTCTCTAGCCCTACTTTTTTTTGAGGTAAGGATTTGCTAAGTTACCCAGATCACTTTGAACTCCATCTATATATAATCTAGATAGGCCTTGAACTTCCAACTCTTCTGTTTCAGCCTCCTGCACCACCAAGCTTGGTTTTGATGTAACTCATTCTTTTAAAAAATTTTTTTTATTTACTTACTTTTTATTATTATGTGTATGTGTGTGATTGCGTGTATGAGCATGCATATGTCATGGCGTATGTGTGGAGGTCAGAGGACAGCCTTGGGGTGTTGGTTCTCTCCTTCTACCTTGTGTAAGATAGGGTCTCCCTTGTTTTGCCACTGGGAAGGCCAGACTACTGGCTCTTGAGCTTTGGGATTCTCTTTGCTCTGTCTTCCACTTCCTTTGCTCCTGGGGACTACAGACACTTGTTCCACTTTGTGTTTGACTTTACCTGGCTCCTGGAAATCAAACTCATGTTGGAAAGTGGAAAGCTCGTTCAGTAAGTCCCTAAACTGCTGAGCTGTCTCCCCAGCCCCTGATGTAGCTTATTCTTTTTGTTGTTGTTGTTGTTTATTTACTTTTTTTATTTTTTTTCTGATGTAGCTTATTCTTGATGGCTTATGATCTAGAGAAGATGCTGAAAACTTTACTGTACCAAGTATCTCTTGATTTTATTTCTGGCTTGCTCATACTTGGAGCCCATTTATTCATCTCACAAGTATTTAAAAATATTTTTTTATTTATTATTGAGCAGAGAGAAATAGACAGAGACAAGAGAATAGGCATACCAGGGTCTCTTGCCACTACAAATGAACTCCAGATGCACGTGCCACTTTATGTATTTGGTTTTACATGGGTACCAGAGAATTGAGCCACCACCTGTAGACTTGGCAAGCAAGCCATTTTAACCACTGAGTTATCTCCCCAGCTTCCATCCCACAAGTATTTATTAAAAGTCTACTTTATTTCAGGTGCTTTGTTTTTTTTTTTTTTTTTGAGTTAAAGAGTCTCACTCTAGCTCAGGCTGACCTGGAATTCACTATGTAGTCTCCGGGTGGCCTTGAACTCACCATGATCCTCCTACCTCTGCCTCCCAAGTGCTGGGATTAAAGGAGTGTGCCACCACACCCGGCTTGATTGTTTTTGAGGTAGAGTTTCACTCTAGCCCAGGCTGACCTGCAATTCACTATGTAGTCTTAGGTTGGCCTTGAACTCAAAGCAATCCTCCTACCTTGACCTTCTGAGTGTTGGAATTAAAGGTGTGTGCCACCACATTCTGCTCCAGGTGCTTTTCTAGGTAGCAAAGGTACATCCATAACAAAGTTCCCATTCTTAGGGTACTTAGACCTCAGAGATCATAGTAAATCCATGTGAGCTGGAAAGACGACTCAGTGGTTAAATGTGCTTCCCACACAGGCATAAGGGCCTGAAACTACCTGAGCATGATTTTCCAGCTCCATGTCAACAGCTGGGCATGCCCACATGCACCTTTTACCCAGGTCCAGAGACCAGTGAATTGCCTGGGCTTGTGAGAAACAGTACGCTCCCGTATCAGTAAGAGAGTCCAAGTCAAGAGTGAGAGCAGGTGGCAGAAGATGCTAACATAGAGATAAATTGTCTCAATCTACTGTCCCCTGCTCACCTGTGGTGTGCTGTCCACCTGGCCAGTCATAGTCCTAGGACACACCTGTCTTTGCCACCTCATGTCTTTCCTTCTTTCTGCTCTGGGTACCACCAGAGCTCTTTCTTTGGCTGTTGTAGTTGCTATTTTCTCATTCTTGAGTGATGACTTAAATACCACCTCCCCTCCTTATTCTATGTCATGGCATCTCACAGCACTGATCACAGCAGTAAATTTGTCTACTCCTCTGTTGACTGGCCCTACCATACCAGCCCGACCAGCGCCTAGTTTCCCCAAGGGTCAAGACCAAACTGGTGTGATTCCCATCCACTCCTGGGACCTAACACAGCATAGCATACCCATGTTTAGTAACGAGTGGACAGAGATAACCTGCCAGCCAGTGAGTGTTCCTGAATAGTTTCATTTGGTGTATAAAAATGCCTTTCTCTACTGGGAGGAGAGAAAGAGGAGAAGGTGGGGCAGAGAGAACAGTTGTAATGCAATACGTCCCCAGCTCCTCTCCTACTATCTCCACTCCCATGCCTGTCCGTTCATGGGCTGGAGAGACGGCTCAGTAGTTAGGTGCATTTACTGAGCAAGTATGGGGGCCTGAGATTGCCCGAGCTCAAATCTCCATATCACATATAAAACAGCTGGGCATGGTACACGTGCTTGTAACTCCAGGCCTGCAGGGGAGCAGACACTCAAGAATTGGCAGAGTCCAACAGCTCCAGAAACTGTAAAAAGAGACTCAAGCTCATAAACAAGACCAGGCAGAAAAGTGACAGAGTGGGACACCCGAAGTGCCACTGTGGCTACCTCAGGCTAGTAACCTCCGCTGCAGGCAAGCACCACAAGGGAACATACGTGTAGATGCATCTCTCTCTCTCTCTCTCTCACACACACACACACACATACACAATAGAGCTTATATTCCTGGGTTGCCCCCCTTTGACATTTCTCTATTCCCATGACCTGTGTCCCCTGGGCTCTGTTATCCTGTTGCCATGTGGAGCTTTCCATAGATTCTGCTCAGAGCACTAGCCTAGTAGGCATATGGATCCTTCTGGTCTGTGTTTAAACAAGAAACAGCAATGGTAATTGTCCACACTCACCAAGTGTTTCAATAAGCCCTGTGTGTGTGTGTGTATGTGTGTAGTGTGTGTGTGTGTGTGTTAGTGTATGTTGTTAGATGTGTGGGTGCACATGTATGCACGGGTGAGTGTGCACATGTGTGCATGTGGCGACCAGAGAATAAGCTTGGGTATTGTTTCTCAAGTATACTGCCCACCTCCTTTTGCGACAAGGTCTATCAAGGCCTGGTGCTCATCAGTTAGGGTAGACTGACTGACCAGAGAGCTCCAGGGGTTCTCTTGTCTGCCTCCCCCATGCTGGGCTTACAAGCACACACTGCCATACCTGGAATTTTATTTGGATACTGGGGATCAAACTTGGGTCTTCATTCTTGTGAGGTAAACACTTCACTGACTGAGCCATCTCCTCAGCCCCCTCAATAAGTGTATTCACTAACTCTGCATATATTTATCAGGCGGGTTTACTGTGTGTAGGTACTCAACTAACTCTGGGGTTCCAGGAGACAACTGAGCAGGATACCCATAGTCACCTTCTTTTCCCAAGCTAACATGTTGTAGAAAGACATCTTAATAAATACTTATATTAAAAATGAGGTATAGAAAAAAATGGGAGATAGTCTGGAGAGATGGCTTAGTGGTTAAGGTGCTTGCCTGTGAAGCCTAAGGACCCAGGTTCAATTCTCAAGGTCCATGTAAGCCAGATACACAAGGTAGCACATGCAAGTGGAGTTTGCAGTGGCGAGAGGCCCTGGCATGCTTGTCTTTCTCTCTCTCCCTGTCTCTAATAAATAAATAAATAAAAGTGGGATATAGCTCACTGGTAGAGTCGGTTCCTAGCATGTGACAGTACCCTGGGATTTGATCCCCAGTACCATCAAAAAAATACACAAGAAATTATTGAACTAGTATTTTTAGATAAGCAACACACAAAGGAAAGTTTATGGTACTACTAGAAAGTAAGCATCTGTACTAGGGTCTGAGCTGGTCCTGGGGTCAAGAAAAACTTATTTACATTACCTATCAATGACCATTCTTTGCTTTTTGTCCCCTGCTAACAGTTCTGTAGGTCTTCTTTTGATCTGTAATCTGTCCAGCTTCAAAGAATTCATTTTTTTTGTAGCTGGGATGGTAACTCACACCTGTAATACCAGCACTAGGAAACTGAGGCAGAAGGATTTCTGTACATTGGAGGCCAGCCTAGGCTGCATAGTGAGTTTTAGACCAGGAAGACTCACAAAACATGCGTGCACATGTGTGCTTGCATGCATGTACACACACACACATGCCTGCACACATCCCAAAGAGGACTCCATTTTTGTACTTCACCCCCTGTGACCAGGTACATCTACCCTATGTCACCTAACCTGTGAACTTGTGGGAGTGGCTTGGAGGGCTCTGATATAAGCACCACCTCTTGGTCTCATCTCCTGTTTCTTGTCAGGTCTGAAGTCACATGCGAAAGGTGTTCTGCCAAAGGATAAAAAGTGCCAGAGTAATGGGTAACAGCAGGATCCACTGCAGCAGCTGTGGCTTTCTACTCTGACTCCTTAGGGGGCCAAAACAGTGTCCCCTGCTTTGGATAATGTCACCATGGATGACTTCCTAGTCCATGCAGTGGGATATAGTTCCTTAGGACAGCTTCCTTCAGGAGAGGACACAGCCTGGGTCTAAAGAATGGGAGGAGGGCTGGAGAGATGGCTTAGCAGTTAAGGCATTTGCCTGCAAAGCCAAAGGACCCCAGTTTGATTCCCCAGGACCCACATAAGCCAGATGCACAAGGGGGCGCATGCACCTGGAGTTTGTTTGCAGTGTCAGGAGGCTCTGGCACACCCGTTTTCTCTCTCTCCCTCTCTTTCTGCCTCTTTTTCTCGCAGGCAAATAAATAAATATAAAATTTTAAAAAAATATATCAAAAAAAGAATGACTCCAAAAACATTACAGGCCATTGCCAAGGCCCTTGGTTTCCCATCAGGAATAGATGGTAAGATCCTATTGCTGAAGACTCTACATACTTGGGTTGCAAGGTCACTGAGAAATCCTGCTGGAGCTGAGCTGAAAACCTCCTCTGTATAGACCAGCTGACAGAAAGCTGGGAAAAGCTACACTGCATGCAGTTCAATGGGAGAGAGAGAAATCATCAGTGGAGATAATCAACAGTAGACACTGCAAGCCCAAAATTTGGCCAGCCAGGCCAAATGAGCCAACAGGCGCAACAGTGTCATGTCTGTTATGGGGGAAACCAACCACTCTCGCATTGGACTAGAGCATTGCTCCATGGGACTTCACTATGTAGTCTCAGGGTGGCCTTGAACTCATTACGATCCTCCTACCTTTGCCTCCTGAGTGCTGGGATTAAAGGCATGTGCCAGCACACCCAGGTCCTTTTTAATTTTTTGACCATTTTTATACTTATGCATAATGTATTTTGGTCACAATTCCTCCTCTTACTTTCTTTTGTGTTCCCTCCTCCATACCCCTTCCATTGAGCCCCTTCTTTATAAACTATTTCTTTTATTTTGATGTCTTTTTAAATGTTTTTTGCCCTCCTCCCTCATCCATGATGACATGTTGATGGGCCCAATATTGTGCAGGTAACAACAGCTGCGGAGAGCTCATGATTGCAACAGCCACTTCGTGTTCAGAAGGCAGCAATCCAAAATGCTCTTCCCCATCCTTTGGCTCTTACATTCTTTCCACCACTACTTTCTCAATGGTTCCTGAGCCTTGGAGGGTTTATAAAGTTGTGTCATTTGGAGCTGAGCACTCCACTGTCACTTCTCCCTCAGAAGTCTGCACAGCATTTTCCACACTATGAGCAGCGAGAAGGAGGCTTGATTTCTCAGTAGCCTCAAACCAAGGCATGTGGAGCCTTCAGCAACAAGGTCTTATTATCTAGTTCTGGTGGGCAACCGAGAACCTTGGCAATAGCCTGCATTGTTTTGGGGGCCTCATGGACTCCTCTGACAACAAACAGGAAGGTATCCCATCCCTGGCTTGGGATTTTCCTCTAACAACCTATGGCTTCTAGCTGGGTTCATCATTCTCTACTCCTACAGGGTACTTCTGCCCAAACTTTCTCTTGTTTTAAATTGCTTTTTTTAATATTTTATTTATTTATTTATTTATCTGATAGTGACACAGAGAGAGAATGGGCGCATCAGGCCCTCCAGCCACTGCTGACGAACTCCAGATGCATGTGCCACCTTGTGCTATGTGGGTACTGAGGAATTGAGCCTCAAACCAGGGTCCTTAGGCTTCACAGGCAAGCACATAACCACTAAGCCATCTCTGCAGCCCTTAAATTATATTTTTTAATCAGCTAACAAAGAAGTAGGTTTCCATATGGTTTATTCAAACAAGTGCCTTTAGCCGTTGATCCATTTTCAGCCCCTCCATATGGCTTATTCATAACATCTTTAGTTTTGGTTAACACTCCTCCCATACCCTCTTCTCCTTCACCCCCATTCCTTTGTTTTTGAGACAGGGTCTTTCTCTGTATATATCTCAGGCTAGCCTGAAACTGGCAATGTTCCTGTCTCAGCCTCCCTGAATGCTGAAGGTACAGCATGTATCTATAATTTATATTTTCTGCCCCCTGTGCCAGTGAGTTAGACCAAGTTGTGATAAAAATAATGACCTCAGCTCGTAGTGCAGTCAGCACTGATTCTAGCTGCTGCTGCTCCTCCTCCTCCTCCTTTTAGGCAGGATCTCACTTTAGCCTACGCTGGCCTGGAACTTACTCTGGCCTGGAGCTCATGGCCATTCTGCTACCGCAGCCTTGAACCACCACATCCAACTTCGCTTCTAAAAACTCTTTGCTTCATTTCTCCTCCTCTGCTTTCTGGGGATGCCCCTCTAACAACAAAATGCCACCCTGGTGGAGAAGCTCAGGACCAACTCAGCAAGTTAGCCACAGAATGCAAGGGTTTTAAATCTTTCCTTTTTTCCTTCCTTCCTTTCTTCCTTCCTTCCTTTCCTTCTTTATTTTTCTGAGATACAGTCTCATGTAACCTAGGCTACCCTTAAACTTGTCATGTAAAGGATGATGTTAAACTCTTGATCCTCCTTACCTCCACCATCCAAGTGCTGCAATTATAGGCATGTGTTACTATTTTATTTTAGTGGAACCAAAATGGAACCAAGGCCTTGTGCCTGCTAAGCACATGCTCTTCCACTGGCTATAGCTCAGGCCTTATTAGTTCAGAATGTGTTTGCTGTTAGGAGCCAGAGATTAGATGAGTCCAGAAATGGTGAATAAACATCCGGAGGTTGGCCAGCAATTCAGTATTCCCTCCCACGAGTACGTGATTTGTGAACTCCTCTTGTGGACAGGAGTGGCCCCTTTGCATGTGGGTTCCCCCCGTCATGAGCTGTGCTATGAGCATGAGCAACAGAACTGTAATGCGGACTCCTGGTGCACTGGAAGTTAAAGCAAAATAAAACATGCTGGGCAGCACACTCCTGTCACCCCAGCACTCTCAGGAGGCAAAGGCAGGAGAGTTATGAGTTCAAAGCCAGCCTGGGCTACATGAGCTAGATAGACCATTCTACAAAAAAATAAAAGGCGGAAAAAAGAAGTCAAAATGAAATAAAAACAACCCTTTGCCTCCGATGGTGTGAGAACCACCCTATGGGTTCTCCACACCTGTGAGTCATTGTGTGTAGCATGTTAGCCTGTTTTGCATTCCCACTCCTAGCTCTGGACCATGTGCTCATCAAACTCATTACAGCTCTATTTGGGTTGGTTTGCCTTTTCATGTGCACTGCAGGACCTCAGAACAGGCACTCAAAGGATTATTATTTCTTTTGGTCATGATTCAAATTAAGAGATGAAGTAGGGCTGGGCAGAAAGAAAAAAGTGAGCTTTGTGTCACTGTCACTTGGTGCTAAAAGGGGAAACATCCTCAATGCACTTATTTTTTTAGAGACGTGAAATCAAAGGAGAGATTTCATTATATATATATTTGCCTATTGGAGCCTTGTGGCAGGCATTGGGCTTTTAGTCATCCTTCACCATCTCTGGAAGTCAGTATAATTATCACCATTTTTCAGTTGAAGAAAATGGGCTGCTAAAGAGGTTAAGCAACCGGTCTGGAGTCATCCAGCTACTATGTAAGGGAGGGTCTGTCTGAACTTCTGCTTGCTCTTGTAACTGCTTAGAAACAGCATCTATCGCTAAAACAGAATGGTGCCAGGTCTAGAAGACACTTTCAGGTATCGCTCCCATTCCTAAAGCAGCTTTCTTCTTTGCTGTTCTGGTGTCTTCCTTTCCAGGGAGCTTCCCCTCTACAAAGCTGCTTGCTCCTTCAGAGGAGGGGCAGCAGCCCTGCTCAGGCCAGGCTGCCCAGCAAATTGCAATTCCAGCTTTATCTTGGGTTCTCCAGGGAGAGGAGAGACAAAGCCTTCTTCTTTGGGTCTAACTGGACTGCAATTCAGGCGGTTGTGCGCGGAGGTTGCCGCCAACTTTGGGGGAGGTCCGCGTCCTGTCTCAGAGACAGTGGATGGATACATGACCCTCTGATCCAGCCATGCTGTTTCCAGTATGGGCTTTTCAGATGTTTTTCACTGCTTTTGAGGATCTTTGGTTCTTAGCACTTTAGGCTATTATTCAAAAGATCTTATTATTTTCAGTATACATGTGTTAGTTCATAATTTAGCCAGCCTTTGAAGAAAATCAGTTAAATAGACTGCTACCCCGAATTACAATTAGATCACAGTTGAGATGAGGCAAAGATGGATGTACTGTCCATTGAGATAATCTGGTTGTTAAATTATCCTCCACAGTGGATGTTCATAATTGTTTCCTTTAGGGAACAACTGAACTAACTAGTTACAGGATGAACGATACTTTACTTACTGACTTTTCTCCTTATCTTCAAAGAAAAAGTAAGATGATCTTTGAAAGAGGCAAAATGAAGATTCTTATGGTATTTGAATTGCTATATCAGGTCTATACTTGAACAATTCCCCCCTTTTCTCAATGTTTTGCAAGGAAGTGCCTTTAACTGCTGAGCTGCCTTTTAAAAATATTTATTTAATCATTTGCATGCACGCACGCACGCACGCGCGCGCGCGCGCGTGTGTGTGTGTGTGTGTGTGTGTGTGTGTGTGTGTAGGGGGGTGTGCACCACTTTTTGGGGCTGGCTTACGGAGATGGCTTGGGAATTGAACCCCAGGCAGGAGGTTTTGCAAGTTAACCATTGAGCCATCTTCCCAGCCTCGTGTTCAATGTTTTTTAAAAACAAGATCACTGAGTTGCCTGTATCAAACGTGAGTTCTTCAGTTCTTTATTCATTCAAAGCTAAGCTAGGTATGGTGGCACACAACTGTAACCCAAGCACCAGAGAGGCTGCGGTGGAAGGATCATGAGTTTGAGACCAGCCTGGGCTACATACGTCAAAACCTGTCTCAAACGGGTAAGGGTTGAGGATGTAGCTCAGAGAAAGAGCACTCACCTAGCATGCCCAAGACTCTGGGTTCAGTTCCCAGTGGGGGTAGTGGGAGATCTAGACCTATGGAGAGTAATTAAAAGTGATCCCAGGTGGAGGAGGAGGAAAGGCATCAAGGACTAAATTCTAGCCTCATCTAGGTGGGCTGCTGGAAGGAGCCTCCGCTAGAACACATGGACGTGTCTGCATTTCCTCCTCAAACCAGCAGTTGTGCTGACCTCTCTGCCTTTAATCCTCCGCTGAGTGGTGATCACGGTCTTTTTTTTTTGTATTTTAATTTTTATTTTCTTTTCACAGTTTTTATTAACATTTTCCATGATTATAAAAAACATCCCATGGTAATACCCTCCCTCCCCCCCCCGCACTTTCCCCTTTGAAATTCCATTCTCTATCATATTACTTCCCCATCTCAATCATTGTACTTACATATATACAATACCAACTATTAAGTACCCTCCTCCCTTCCTTTCTCTTCCCTTTATATCTCCTTTTTAACTTACTGGCCTCTGCTACTAAGTATTTTCCTTCCCACGCAGAAGCCCAATCATCTGTAGCTAGGAGGTGATCACAGTCTTGACTTCAAGCCGCATAGAGGCCTCATCTGTCCATTTCTCTGCCATCCCCACAGCTACTGCCTCTGCTTTTGGCTTTCTTGGTCCCAGATCTCCATTTCTCTAACTCACCTTTGGCAATGCTGCCCCATGGCTCTTTGGAAAATCATACTTCACCATGTCACTCTGCCACTTCAAAGCCTTTCCCCATCATTTCTCATGGAGAATATGCTTTATGGCTCCGCCTTACTCTGTGAGTACTTGCCACCATCTCTTCTCTGCTTCTGCTCCCCTGATGCTCTTCCCCTCCTTCCTAGCTTCCCCCCACCCCCAACACCACCCCCACACATCAGAAAACTAATCTAGATTACAGACATCTTCATTCCTACAGTGTACCTAATTGTTGCATTTTAAAAACCGTGTTTCACTGGGTTAACAAGATGGCTTAGTGGTTAAGGTGCTTGCCTGCAAAGCCTAAGGACCCAGGTTTGATGCCCCAGTACCCACATAAAGCCAGATGCACAAGGTGGCACATGCGTCTGGAGTTGGTTTGCAGTGGCTGAAGGACCTGGTGCGCCTATTTTCTCTCCCTCTCTCTTACTCTGTTTGCTTTTCTCTCTCTATCTGCTTCTCTCTCTCTCAAATAAAATTTAACAAAATAGTGTTTCCTGGTAGGAATAAAGACTTATGAAGCCTGGTTCCTTTGATGGTATTAATCAGGAGACTATTTTGTTTTTATCTAAACCATTTTGTTCAACTTTAATCATTTCCTGGAATAAATCAATCAAGGAGAGATTATTGGATCAAAGGAAATAATTAAATCTTTGGATACTAGTTGCTGGCTTACTTTCCAAATAAATTGTGCTAGTTTGTACTCTCACCACTAAGGGTTATGTCCACTTCCTCCACAGTTTGCTATCAATGAGTGTCTTGTTTTCTTTTAAGCCTTTTTTTTTTTAATTTCATAGGGAAAAAATAACAAGTGAGGAAAGCATATTTTCTTCTCATTTGTATTTTTCTCTAAATTATTAGTTTTTCAAGTAAAATACTTGTTTCAGGTAACATTATTTTTCTGGTCACAGGAATTTAATGCCCCAAATTTTTGTCTAATTAGTTTTGCAAAATATTATTTATTTATTTAGTTTCAAGCGGAGAGAGACATAGAGAGGATAGAGATAGATGGTAAGGAATGGGTGAGCCAGGGCTTCTGGATGCTGCAAACAAACTCCAGATGCCAGTGCCACTTTGTGCATCTGGCTTTATGTGGGTACCCAAGAATTGAACCCAGGTTGTTAGGCTTTGTAGGCAAGTATCTTCACTGCTGAGCCATCTCTCCAGCCCCATGTCTAATAAGTTTTAATTGTATGTACCACATATGATTAAGAAGAATCACAGACATTAAACTTTAGAAACCAAAGAACATTTTAAAAGTTGACCAGTTATTAACATCATATAAACTCAATCTGGGACTCACTCCTTCCATTTACTAGATAGATGGGTACATGTACAGTTCCGTCGTTAAGAGGTGTCTGATACACAATATGAACCAACTCAGTTTATTAGAGCTAGTAATTTAATTCCCCTACCCTTTAAAATTTTTTGTGTTCATTTATTTGTGTGTGTGTGTGTGCATGTGTGTGTGCGCATGTGCCAGGATTTCTTGCAACTACAAATGAATACCAGACTTGTGCCACTTTTTGTGTCTGACTTCATGTCTGTGGCTGGGGAATTGAACCCAGACTAGCAGGCTTTGAAAGCAAGATCCTTTAACTGCTGAGCCGTCTTTTCATTCCCTAAGTTCCTCTTTTAGTCCAAAAGATAGATAAGGAGATTTAGGAAGATGAATACATCCCTTTGTGACAATGGGTAGTACTTTCATCCTGTCCTGCCCTGTCCTTAAGTGCTTGTCCATTGAAGGGACATCACACATATTTACTTAGCAGGTAGTTAGATGTGAGGGTTTTCATCGGGGAAGGTGGACTTCAGAAGACTTGCAGGAAGAAAGGGGTTAAGCCTGGTGCAGAGTGAGCCCAGGACTCTAGGCCAGGGCTCTTTAGAAATCTGGAATTTCAGGTCGGACTGGACTTTGGAAATGGCTCCTCCTTTGTTTAGGAGCAAAGAGTGCTTTAGATGTGGCTGCATTCTCAAAGGTGACTTGTAGAAAACAGCAATTTTCTAGCACAAGGGTGAGGCAAAGGCCCCTGGCTGAGCAGACTTCCCAAATCCAAGACAATGGCACCCCAAGTCTCTAAACTGCTCCCGTTATCCAAGAGACCCACTACCACACTGGGCCCACACGCCCTGCAGGACATTCAGAAACACAGGCCATGTGGTCTACAGATCTTTGCATGTTTATCTTTATTTATTTATTTTACATGGAGTCATTTATTCCTTTTCCATTTCCTGAGAGAGAAACGCTAATGTGAAAAGGGTGATGAAGTCCTGGCTTTGCTTTAAGTGCTTTTCCTCTACTTTCAAGTTTGGGGATTCGTTTATGTAGATTTCCCTGGTGATCAGCATCTGGGAGCGAGTTCCTTCTTGCTGCCGCTTTTCCTTAAAAGTTGTTTCACGTTACCTGTGACTAATTGGTTAAATAAAAACAGTAGGTGCCCCTCCTCTTCATGGGTACGCTTTTGCTTTCCTTGCCAGATAAAAGAGGGCGGACAGCACTGTTCCTCATCTTTCTTCACCCCCCCCCCCCCCACCATTTCCTTCAAAATCAGACACTCAAGCCACATAGTCAGGCTTTTAATGGATGCTGTGCCCAAGGTAGGCTGATCTTGAACTGAATTGACTGGGAATTTCCCTATGGAGCTCAGACCTACACGTCCTTCACTTGTGTGCTGTTTTGGAAATGCCCCTGAGTTGTAATTTGCACCAGATACCTCTGAGCCAACTCATGGGCATAAGGGCATGCCCTCCTCCTGCAAGATGGACAACTGAGCCAGCCTGAGGAATAAACCTGCAGTAGAATAGGAGGGGCGGGGAACGACAAACTTTATTATGTTCTTAAGCACAGGAATCAGAGAGAGATAGAGAGATATTCAAAGGAGAACCAGACAACTGAAACTTCTTAGAAAAATAAACAAAGGGACAAGGGCTTGGCTTCTTGGAGGAGGAGGAGGTAGACAGGCAAGGAAGGCCAAAGGTGATGGAGGAGGTTCCCTTGTGAGGCAGATGAAGTCGACCAGGTGACAGGAACTTGGAACCCACCTGTTCAGGTAGATGTCAGACTCTCTTCTTCCTAGGAACAGATCTTCCTAGGCAGGGAGAGCATGAACCACACTTGGCCTGTGTCCCTGTTTATTTGACTAACGTAGATAGATGCCCGTTTCTTTTTACAAAAGGGTAGCTTTTCCGAGTCATTCCTGTGTGTGCACACCTCCGAATAACTGATGTTGAATGGATATTCTGATCTGGCTCCAGCTCTGCAGCCCATGCATAAAGTAGGAGAGGAAGAAAGCAGATAAAAGAAGGAATGGTTGGGAAGGAGGGAAAGGCTGAGACAGGGAATGTTAATTAAATGAAGAATTTACAATCACATGGCAAGGACAACTGATAGAAGTCCAAAGACCCAGTTGTATGCCTAACTCTTTCCTTGGTTGGGCAAATGGCTGTTTCTTAGTGCTGTGGGTTTGTTCCATCCACTCATCTAGCAGGCTGAGAGGGCCTGTCTAGCCTGTTACAAATGGAATGCTGTACGGGAAATCACTTGGTACATGCTAAAAGTACACTTCATCAATGTGACATGTATCTATCATTCTGGGAACATGGGAAAAGGGCATCCAAATTGGGAATCCACCCATTCATCTATTCATCCACCCACTACTGTGGTTTTAAACTATAGCCATGGTTTAGTGGATAAAGTGCTTGCTTGCCACATAACTGAACTCCTGAGTTCAAATCGCTAGACTTCCACGTAAAACCCAGAAGCTGTGGTGGGGCTTCCATAATCCCAATGTGCCTATGTGAGAAGGAAGATGGGGACAGGAGAACGTCCTGGAAGCCAGTGGGCCAGCTAGCCTGGCAAAGGGAGCAGTGAACAATGAGAGACACTGACTCAAATGAGGTGGAAGGTGAAGACCAACCTGGAAGTTGACCTCCGACCTCCACATGCATGTGGTGGTACGTACCCACATTCACAAGCACCAAATTAATTAATTAAAAAAAGAAGCTGGGATTTGGGTCCTAGAACCTAGACCTTGCCTAGGAGAGTTCTGTGTCATGTTGGCTTGGAAGAGGTTTTGTCACCCAGTCACAGGGACACTCTCCTATTATTCTATTCATTCACTAGGTTCTAGAAGCCTGCTCTGTGCTGGCCTCTGTTCTAGGGGCTGGGAATTCAGCATTGATCAAACAGCTACAGTTGTTTGCCCTGGTGGGCTCCATACTCTGAGAGGGAAAGACTGAGAAGTTAAGTGAGGTGTGTTATGTAAGAGGACAATTTTCTTTAAAAAAATAAATATATAAATAAATAAACCAGCAGATGTTAGCCCCAGATGAATAGATATTCAGGCCGTGCTTTCGCACAGAAGCTGAAGCAAGCATGACCAAACTCCATTCCTGTCAGAGAAGACAGCTCAGAATCCAGTCAGGAGCTGGGGGAGTGGCTCAGTGGAAAAGCTTGTAAAGGATGCAGAGACATCTCCTAATGATCCAGATTTTGTTTTCCTAAGTGAAATATCTAAATTAGGCCAGTGATGATATTTTACCTCTCTTGGTATGCGTGCAGATTGGCAAGTCTTTCAGGACATAGTTTCACAGTGCCTAGCTACTCTGCAGTATTTAGCAACATTTAAAAAGACACAAACTGACTAGAGATATAGCTGAATGGTAGTGTGCTTTGCCTGTATGCATGAGTCCTGTCTTCAGTAATTTGAGGGGATATGGTTCTTTTTTTTTTTAATTTTTTTAATTTTTTATTTATTTATTTGAGAGTGACAGACACAGAGAGAAAGACAGATAGAGGGAGAGAGAGAGAATGGGCGTGCCAGGGCTTCCAGCCTCTGCAAACGAACTCCAGACGCGTGCGCCCCTTGTGCATCTGGCTATCGTGGGACCTGGGGAACCGAGCCTCGAACCGGGGTCCTTAGGCTTCACAGGCAAGCGCTTAACCGCTAAACCATCTCTCCAGCCCGGGATATGGTTCTTGATGGCAGGGAGGGGAGATGGCAGGAGGGTGAGGCAGCTGGTCACATTGTATTTTCAGTCAGGAAGCAGAGGGGGGATTGAGGTCTCTTGAGTGTGCTAGCAAGTTTATGTGTTAATTAAATGAGGAATTTACAATCACATGGCAAGGATAACTGATAGAAGTCCAAAGACCCAGTTGTATGCCTAACTCTTTCCTTGGTTGGGCTTGATTCATAGTGTCTGTTAATTACTTTTCTTTTTAAAGACACTTTCCCCCTGGTTAAAACAATTATTTTTTAACGTATTTTATTTATTTATTTACAAGCAGAGAGAGAGATAGATGATAAGCGATAGACAGACAGATAGATAGATAGATAGATAGATAGATAGGTAGGTAGATAGATAGATAGATAGATAGATAGATAGATAGATAGATAGATAGATAGACAGACAGACAGACAGAGGGTACACCAGGGCCTCTTGCCCCTGCAAAGGAATTACAGATGCATGCACTGCTCTGTGCATCTGGCTTATATGGGTACTGGGGAATTGAACTCAGGGCATTAGGCTTGGCAGGCAAGCTTCTTAGCTGTTGAGTCTAGCCCAAAACAACTTATTATTATATATTTTTTAATATGTCTTGCTTTACCCCTTGTTGCACTCAGGTTCTCATTGCTGTTAGAAATCATCCAACCAAGAGCAGCTTGTGGGAAAAGAGGTTTATTTTGGCTTACAGGCTCGAGAGGAAGGTCTACAATGGCAGGGTAAAACGATGGCATGAACAGAGGATGGACATCACTCCCTGGCCCACATAAGGTGGACAATAGCAACAGGAGAGTTGGGGCAGGCTTATGGGCATTATAGCCAGTGTCCCCTTGCCAGCGTTTGCCACACTATCCTGTTGCTATTGTCCACCTTATGTGGGCCAGGGAGTGATGTCCACCCTTTGCTTATGCCATCATTTTCCCCTGTCTTTGTCGAGCTTTCCCTTTTGCCTGTAAGCCAAAATAAACTTCTTTTCCCCACAAGCTGCTCTTGGTTGGGTGATTTCTACCAGCAATGCGAACCTGACCGCAACACTCCTTCTACTTTGACTGTTGAAATGGCCTTTTGATTTTCTTTCCTCTTTTTAGCAGAGTTCCAATTAGCTAAGGTAATCAGATAGACAGTTAATTCTTGAATAGATGGGTGTGGTGGTTTGAATATAAAATGTTTCCCCAAAGCCTCGTGTATTGTGATTAAGCCTCATACTTGGTCCCAGGTTGGCGGGACTGTTTGAGAGGTGGACCCTTGCTGGAGTAAGTCTGTCACTGGGAATTGGCCTTGGCGTGTCATAGCCCAGCCCCGCTTACTGCACTCAGTTCACTCTCTACCACCTCCCCGCTGATGTGGAGATGTGACGCCAGCTGTCTGTTCCTGCCATGCTTTCCCTGCCGTGACAAAACTTCCCCTGAAAACTGTGAGTCAGAAATAGACCCTTCCACGGGCTGCCTTTGGTGGGGTATTCTGTCCCCGAAAATGGAAGGTAAATATTGCAGTGGGCTATTACCGATTTCTCACTTTTCCCTCTTGCAACTTTAAGCTGTTCTTATTTTTAGCCCCTAGCTTCTTAAACAGTCACAAGCTCACATGAAGTTGCATAACCAAATGCGGGGCTGTGAAAAATTTGGCAACGATAAAAGATTTCTGAATGACCAACAATTAATTAAAAATCAACATGCTGTAAACCTGAGGTGTTTCTGGCAGCATTCGCGCATGTTACCAATCAAGCAGCTTCACTACAGCCTCGGTTCTGAGCACACAACGTGCGCATTTTTCACTGAGTGTGCTGTCACCCCGTGAAACACCAAGTGCTAGTGAATACCTTGGCTCAGATTCAAGAGGATTGTGTGTTAGAATTGCAGATTTTTTTTTTTTTAAGTTTTTATTAACATTTTTCATGATTATAAAATATATCCCATGGTAATTCCCTCCCTCCCCACCCCCACACTTTCCCGTTTGAAATTCCATTCTCCATCATATTACCTCCCCATTACAATCATTATAATTACATATATACAATATCAACCTATTAAGTATCCTCCTCCCTTCCTTTCTCCACCCTTTATGTCTCCTTTTCAACTTACTGGCCTCTGCTACTAAGTATTTTCATTCTCACGCAGAAGCCCAGTCATCTGTAGCTAGGATCCTCATATGAGAGAGAACATGTGGCGCTTGGCTTTCTGGGCCTGGGTTACCTGACTTAGTATAATACTTTCCAGGTCCATCCATTTTTCTGCAAATTTCATAACTTCATTTTTCCTTACCGCTGAGTAGAACTCCATTGTATAAATGTACCACATCTTCATTATCCACTCATCTGTTGAGGGACATCTAGGCTGGTTCCATTTCCCAGCTATTATAAATTGAGCAGCAATAAACATGGTTGAGCATGTACTTCTAAGGAAATGAGATGAGTCCTTTGGATATATGCCTAGGAGCGCTATAGCTGGGTCATATGGTAAATCAATCTCTAGCTGTTTTAGGAACCTCCACACTGTTTTCCACAATGGCTGGACCAGATTGCATTCCCACCAGCAGTGAAGAAGGGTTCCTTTTTTTCCACATCCCCGCCAACATTTATGATCATTTGTTTTCATGATGGTGGCCAATCTGACAGGAGTGAGATGGAATCTCAATGTAGTTTTAATCTGTATTTCCCTGATGACTAGTGATGTAGAACATTTTTTTAGATGCTTATATGCCATTCGTATTTCTTCCTTTGAGAACTCTCTATTTAGCTCCATAGCCCATTTTTTGATTGGCTTGTTTGATTCCTTATTATTTAACTTTTTGAGTTCTTTGTATATCCTAGATATTAATCCTCTATCAGATATATAGCTGGCGAAGATTTTTTCCCATTCTGTAGGTTGCCTCTTTGCTTTTTTCACTGTGTCCTTTACGGAGAATTGCAGATTTTTAATTTTACTTGTGCAGTTTCTTATTCTTAAAGAAACATAATGGTTTAATTATGGAAAACAAAGACTTTTAATATTTCCCTATGATCATTCCTCAGCTTATATATATCAAAGTAGTATATGTTTGGCCTGGGTTATATTCTAATGTTAGATTTTAAAAAATGATTGCTGCTTAACACCCTCTAAGGCTCAGGGAACCTCAAGGAAGGTGGAGCGGAGTGAAGACAAGGACAGCTAGAGGATGGGGAGGAGCGCTCTGAAATGCTGTCTTCTGGATGCAGCATGACCCTGATGCTCATGAACTCACAGCAGCTTGGCTTCCTACATAAGCATGAGCCCTTCAATATTTCATTATGGATGGGAGAGGGGCTCACCAGACCCTGTTCCCCACAGAGTAGCTATTGGTCGTTAATGGTAGCTATAGGGGGAAGAACCATGGTCTTCAGTGGTGTAGCCTCTGGCAAGTTGTTCATACTCCAGTAAATAACCCCCCACCCATGCTCATTGCAAGCAACCCTAGCAAATAAAAGGAATGAAAGCAGGAAAGGGGTATAGTTGGGAAGAAGGGTTTTAGTGGGGGTGGAGGGAGTTAAGAGAGAATAAATACTGGGTGGGGGGTGGGGACGATTTAGATACATTATATATATGTATATATATATATGGGTGTGAGGAGCATCTGGGTGTCACATCTGCCACCCCATTGATCGCCAGGGTTGATTTGTCTGATCTGGCTGGCTAGGTGGGTGTCCTCATCCTCCCTCACCTCTCCATGCATGTCCCTTCAGAAGCTGCACACTCGACAAACTTCTGTGAAGTAGACAAAGACTGGTCTTCAATCAAGGGTATACAAGTAGCTGTGATCCCCAGCTAGAACCTCCAAACAAGATCTCAAGATACATAGTGTGTGTGTGTGTGTGTGTAAAATTTAAAAATAAATATTAAAAATTGTTGCATGAACCATTAACGTTTTTTTTTTTTTTCAGGATAGGGTCTCACTCTAGCCCAGGCTGACCTAGAATTCACTCTGTATTCTCAGGGTGGCCTCGGACTCATGGCAATCCTCCTACCTCTGCTTCCCCAGTGCTGGGATTAAAGGCGTGTGCCGCCATGCCTGGCTGACTTATGTTTTATTTTTAAAAAATTGTTTAGGGCCAGAGAGATGGCTTAGCTGTTAAGGCCCTTGCCTATGAAGCTGAAAGACCCAGGTTCAATCTCCCAGTACCCACATAAGCCAGATGCACAAGGTGGCAACTGTATCTGGAGTATGTTTGCTATTTCTAGAGGCCCTGGCATGCCCATTCTCTCTCTCAGTCCACCTCTTACTCTCCACCCCCCCTAATAAATAAATAAATAAATAAAATATTTAAACAGATCAATAAAAATTGTTTAATAAATTTTGGCTTGGAATTAGGACAGACTATCCAACAATTTCTGAAATGGTCATAACACATATTTTTGCCATTTTGTGCATTGTATTTTATGAAGCAGTGTTCTCAGTGCTAATGATCATAAAATCAACATATCAATCTACTCTGGAAAATGCTGAAGACATTCTACGTCCTGCAGTATCAAATGACGGGCCAAGATTTGTTTCTGCAAAACTGAACAAGCACATCTATCTCATTAGTATGCAGAGTTTCTTCTTGTCTTTAATACATGGTAAAATTTATGTAGACCAAAGAATTGTTTTACAACACACTATTTTTTTTTTTTTTTTTTGGTTTTTCGAGGTAGGGTCTCACTCTAGCCCAGGCTGACCTGGAATTCACTAAGGAGTCTCAGGGTGGCCTTGAACTCACAGCGATCCTCCTACCTCTGCCTCCCAAGTGCTGGGATTAAAGGCGTGCGCCACCACGCCCGGCCAACACACTATTTTTGATTATCAGTAATGTTTGATTTGGATACCAATTTTATATACATAGAAGCATGTAGAAATTTCTCAGGCCAAAAAAAAAGGGGGCGTCATGAGTGGCAAATACCAAGAAGCTCTGGCTTAGTGGACGTGTAGGCAAGGAGGCTCCCGATCTGGGGCCATGTGGAAAGCTACTGGAAGATCAGACCCGACTGAAAGGCATCACCCAGAGCTCACGCTCCTTACGTACGTATACGCATACAGTTTTGCACATTCCCCCATGTGTTAGTTACTTCTACACCATAATGGTCAAATACCTGACAGAAGCAATTTAAGGGAAAAAGGATTTATTCTGGTTCCTGGTTTGCAGAAGCACAGCCATCACAATGAGGCGACATGGCACAATGACTCATCCTGGAGTGGTGGGAGTGTGGGGCTGATCCTCACATGCCGGTGGATCAGAAAGCAGAGAAAGCAGGATTAGAAGCAGGGCCTGGCTGTCACACCTTCAAAGTTATGCTCTCAGAGACCCACCTCCAAAAGCTAGGCTCTGCAATCTCCCACAATCTTGCTACCAGCTAGCGACCTGAACGTGAATTTATGGGAGACATTCCATATGCAAACAGACACCTAGAACTGCCCCATTTCATGGTTTTGATAACTAAACATCTCCCTAGAAGAACCAGCTTGGGCAAAAGTGTTACTGAAACTAAAATTGTATGTGCTATGGGAAATAATAGCAATAGACTGAAATAGGTTATGAGCTCCAGAAAAATGGACTTAACATTTCCCTAGCTGGGGGCTGGTGGAATAGCTAGGGGAAGAGCTTATATTTAGTATGCTTGAAGTCCTACGTCTTCTCCTTCACATTTCCAAAACCCCCAAAGAAACAAAAAAAATTGTAAAACAAAGCTAAAATGTATATGCTTCCCAGTACCACATAAACCCAGTGTGGTGGCACATCACAGCACTCAGGAAGTGGAAACAGAAGAATGGAAAGTTCATAGTCATCTCCGGCTACATTCCCTTCCCTTGCTTTAACTTTCTATTTACCGATAACCTCCGTGTGCGCACAGCGCACACCGATCATGATCTGTTCCCACCGCCCTCCCCGAGCCCCTCCCTCTTCCGCCAGCCCACCTCTTTCCAACTCGTCTCTCTCAGTTACTTCTCAGACCAGCCTGCCATACACGAGACTTTTCAATAAGTAAGTAAATAAAAGCAACTGTTTAAGAAAAAAAAAAAAAAAGCTCCAGTCAAAACATTACCTCTTGTTTTTTTGGCACTGGAAACTGAACTAAAGGCCTCATCCATGCTAGACAAAAGCAATACTTTCAATTAAGTACTACACGGTAACCTGAGCCCCCTCCTGTAGGCTGCTCTACTCTGGATGGCAGGAGGTTGCAGCTCAATGCCAGATGGTCCAAGCTCCCAGATGAGGCTCTACACAGTTGTTTGAGATCTAGGCTGGAGAGAAAATTAATTTGCATTCTCTTAGGCTTTGAGAATTCTCTCTCAGTTGAGTATTATTTTGTATTTATTTTTACCATACAGATGACAAGCGCGTGTGACATTAGGAAATGGCTCCTGGAGGGACCACGGAAAATCGTGCCACCATGCACTGCAACAGAGTTAATCTGAGCTGTAACACTGCTGCGTGTGCAGGAATCAAAGGACAAGAGAGACACTAAGATGAGGTTCCAGCTGCTTACGCCTCGAGGTGTAAAACAGCCAAAGCTTGGTGTTTGGCAGGTGTGTGTGTGTGTTTGTGTGTATGTGTGTGTGTACATGTGTGTGAAGTGAGGTTGGAAGGAAGGCAAGTGAAAAGAACTTGCAGCACAGGCAAGCTCACGCCCTTCCTGGACCTCGTGTCTGGAGGACAGAGAATGATCCAGCAGGAGTCAGTTGTGCAGGCCCCGGGGAGTTTGTTCCCAGCCTTTCTGGTCTATTTTCCCTGTTGCTCTTTGCTCCCATGGTCCAAAAGCAAATGCGGAGGCTCTCCCCACCCACAGTGCTCATCGGGAGTGGTCGCTCCTCTCCTGGGTGACTCATGGGAGACTTGAACCTCAGTAGCCATGGCAGACACTCCCATGACTGGGGCCCCCACGCTCTCCTCCCGCACTCGGGCTGCTTTGCTCGGCACTGGGATTGGATAACAATTGGAGCTCACACACAGAAACTGAAACTCATTTTTCTTAGATGGTACTTCTCAAAGGCTACTCAAACTGTGGAAGACAGTTAATTTTGGCTTCAACGTTGAGATTCTAGCAATTTAAATTTCTACTACATAACACTCATCCCTTGGCAACCTGGGGGCGGGGCAGTTGAGTACCAAAATCCACAGATGCTCAGACGAAATGGTGTGGTGTTTCCTATAACCCACACACATCCCCCACCTTCTTTAACCCTGTACATGACTTGCCACACCTAGTACAAGGTCGGTACCATAAGAGTAGCTATTATATGGTACTGTTTAGGGAGTAACGATGCGGGTGGGGGAGAAGCTTGTACTGTTAAATGTGTATACAAATAATCTCATCACCCCTGATTATTACATTTTTTTTTTTTTTTGTCTAAGGTTACTTAATTTCTGGATTCAGGGTCCACAGGTCCTGAACACTGCCTGTATACCCTGGGATATGCCAGATGGCCAGTTCCTTGAAGAAAAAAAGCTATGGTCATGTTGAGGCTTGGGTATTTGCTAACTATTTCCTGCAGCTCACCTCGATGAAACTTGTTCTGTAAATAAGCCAACCTCTTGTCTGCTTTCTTCTGCCCTTACCAAGACTCTCCTCCATTCAGAGGCCTTGGCTCCAGGCTCCCCTAGAAACAGGGAGAATCACGCTCTCCCAGGCTCTTACGCTTGTGTGGCAAGTGTTCTTTTGTCCACTGTGCTATCTCCTCAGTCCGTAGAGTTAGTATATATATATATTTGAAAAACAAAGATTCTACTGGACTATAAATATTTTTTGCAGTGGCCTCTGCTTTATTTCCCTCTTCCCATATCCTTCCCAGACTAGTACATCCAGGCCTTCACAGGACGCAGCACACATGTGGCGTGCCTGTGAGCACGCCTTGACATCACTGGCTGGGGAAAGCTTTGTTGAAAAGGCAGCACTTGGGCTCTGCTTTCAGATGCAGAGGGGGCAGCTGGACGGTGACATACTACCCAGATATGAGTCATTTGTTCTGGGCCTTGAAGAATTTGAAAAGTCACAACAGAGGGGGAGAAGGATGCCAAGTTTGTAGGATAACTAGAAGAGAGCAGAGTGTGAGTTTGACAAAATGTGAGGTCAGAGAGGAGGCCAGCCAGGCTGCGGCTAAGGCATTGTTTTGGAAAATAACTGGGCTATTAGGGCAGCTAGACGACTGAGGAGGGACTTGCCAAGGTGCTGGGGTTGGTTTTTGTGTGCTCCTTGCTTCACACTGGGGTCACTGTCACCCTCCGCATTTTTCTCTTAGCACATCGTGTCTATTTTCGGTTGTGTTGAAGTGCGTGTATGGGGGGAGACTTAATATGATTTAGTAATCATGAGTGCATGAGCTTGATTTTAGTCATTTCGTTCTAGAATTGGTTTGTTTTCAGAAAAGAAGTTGACTGCATTTTGAAGAAAAAAAAAAAGAAGAAGAAGAAGCATTTAAAAGTTGGACTGAAGAAAGTTTTTTCACTTTGGGAAAGACCTAAATTTCTGTTTGGGGCAATTGAGATAGGGAAAGCAGGGGGAAAAAAAATAGAAAATTTGGGAAGTAAATCTATTTCTTTGTTAATGGTGCTATGGGACGTGTAGGGAAAAAGAGCAAGTTAACATCTGTAACAAGGTCTGGAGGTGGAGAGGAGTCAGAGTGGGAGGCAGAGTTAGCAGATGTTTCAGATACTTTCTCACTGCCACGAACAAACACCTGACCAGAAGCAACTGGGGGGCAGGAAAGGGCTCATTTTCTGCTTATATTTTTCAGTGGATACAGTCCACCAAGGTATGGAAAGGTTGGTGGCAGGACCTGGAGCACAGCCGGAGGTGTCCATAGTCAGGAAGCAGAGATCAGACAGGAAGTGGATCCCAACTGGGCTCCCTGTAATCTACTTCCTCCAGGCAAGGTTCTGCCTCCTAAAGATTCCACATCCCTACCAAACAATGGCCACCAGCTGGGAGCTAAGTGTTCAAATGCACAAACCTATAGGGGACATTGTGCATTCATATCCCAGCAGCAGACAAAGGTGGCAGTTAGAAGTGGGTGGCAGTACAATGTGGTCTGTGGTGTGCACTGGGGCTGGACGATTGGCCCTCAGATCCCTCATCCCGAGATGAGAGTGCCATATCTATGCATTTGTGTTTGGCATACTAGATGGAGGGAGTTCATCCAGTATATTGATCAGATTCTTGACGGGAACCTGAGAATGAGAACTCAGTGAGTAGAATGGGAAGATGATGGAAAGCAAGGCCAGGCCTCGGGCTGGAGGAGCTCCACACAGTGTTCTCAAAGGAAGCAGAGAGGAGACAGGAAAAGAGACCAAAGAGAAATGAGGGCAGAAACCTGCTCCAGAAGTCAGAAGCACATGAAGTCTCTGGCCAGTGGGCTAAATAGAGGCTTGAAGTCAAGTAGGGTGTCAAGTGGCAGGTGATGAAATGTGGAGCTTGGCCATCAGCTGTGCACTGAGCTCTCTCTCGAAGCTGCCCTTCAGCAGAGGCTGGTGCGGCCCTTTCCATCTACTGCCCTCTGTCCAGGAAAGATCTGTTCCCAGAAAGAGACGGGGTCTGACACTTGTCCAGACAGGACCCAGGAATCTGTCACCTGGGAGAGATCATCTGCGTGGCAAGGGAATCAGTAATACCTGTTCCATCTCCTTTCCTGGGAAGCTAAGCCCTTGTCCCTTTACTTAGTGATCTATAAATTTGAACCATCTTGAATTTTGTCTCAGGCCCTGTGTGTGACGCCAATGCTTGTCAATCATGTAATAAACTTTGTATGTCTTCCTGTTGCCAGTTTATTTTAGAGACTAAATTATTGAAGCGAGAAGAGATGAATGTAAGGCTTCTTCCTGTGTTTCTCTGGAGTGAGGCTGCAGCCTGGGCTAGAGTGAGACCCTACCTCAAAACAAAACAAAACAAAACAAAAAATTGTACTTTTTTTATTTGCCAGCTCAGAGAGGGGGTGGGGGAGAAGACACAGAGAGAGTGAGTATGCCAGGGTCTCCAGCCACTGCAAACAAACTCCAGATGCACGTGCCACTTTGTGCATCCGGCTTATGTGGGTCCCAGGGAATTGAACCTAGGTTATTAGGCTTTAGAAGCAAGCACCTTAGTCGCTGAGCCATCTCTCTAGCCATCAAGTCTTTATCTCACATAAATTATGGGTATAATTGCTTGCACTTCAGCACCTTGTACAGTCTATGTTTCAAGTTTGTAATCAGAATCAGGGAGTTTAAGTTTCCAAGTGTCATAGCAGACACTGCAAGCACTGTTAAGTAATCTTCTTCCTACTGCCTGCATGAGGCAATTTGTTTTACTCTTGGGAATGGTGGTCACCACAGGGTGGGAAGGAGAATCCATCTGCTCAGACACTTGCTTTATTACTCAGGAAAACTCCATCATTTCCACATAGACTGGTCATCTACAGCAGTCTGTATTTCAAATGGCCAGGTAATTTGCATCTCCCACTAAACCATTTAAAGTAATAGGAAGCTCAACGATCATGTAAAAACTTATATTGCTCTTTTCAGCTTAATAAGAAAGAGTGCACAAAAAGAATTACAGCTTAAAAAATTATCGGTAGGGGCTGGGGAGACGACTCAGCAGGTAAGAGTGCACACACCGTGCAAGCACGAGGACCTGAGTTCAATCCTCAGCACCCACTTAAAAAGATGGGTGTGGCCACACACTCCTGCAATCCCAAGTGCTGAAGTGGGTAGGCAGAGACGGGGGGATGGCTGGGGCTCTCCGGTCAGTCCCTGTGATGGAACGCCTCAGCTCTGGGTTCAGTGAGGGATGCCAGCAGACGAGTGACAGAGGAAGGCACCTGACATTGTCCTGTGGCCTTTGCACAGGGGTGCATGGTGCACATGCAGCTGCATGGACATGTGCATATGCTGTGCACACCACACACGCATCACACATGTGTGCACACCAATATATATGTGTATATATACACCAACTAATGATCATCTCCTATTCTTTGTGTCAAATATAACTATGGAATATCTGCTGCTGCTGCTGAATCTTTGAGTGAATTTATATATCTGCCGTGTCTTGAATGCTTTTCCAGGTTGCCTGAGAACAGCTTTGTCTCACAACTATGTTTCTCGATCCCATGGATGTCCTTTGAAGATCCGAGGTGGGCATGCAGCATGTTGCTGTGTTGAGTTATAGGAGTGTCTTGTTGGCAGGAGCAGAGAGTCTCCTTAGCAATGTTTAGATCTTTGCAGCTGGAATAATTTTCAGTTCTGCTATTGGCAAAACTTCAGTGTGCACAGGGGTGGGGGGAAACGCTGTGGAGGAGGCTCAAAGACTGTATAGAGCAGTCTTGAGCTTGTCTCCCAGGACTGCCAGTAAGCAGTTGCTGTGTTCCGTGTCCTGTCAGGGGTAGTGAATGCTCTCACAAGAAATTAGTATTAAGTGAGTCCATCTACTTCCAGGGCGTAGGGCCTGGCAGATAGTACATGCTCAATGGATATTATTGCTTTTAAAAATTGATTCCAGTAAGCTGGGCATGGTGGCGCACACCTTTAATCCAAGCACTCAGGAGGCAGAGGTAGGAGGATCACCAAGAGTTCGAGGCCACCCTGAGACTCCATAGTGAATTCCAGGTCAGCCTGGGCTAGAGTGAGACTCTACCTCAAAAAAAGCAAAAAAAAATTGATTCTAGGCCTGGAGAGATGGCTCAATGGTTAAGGTGCTTGCCTGAGAAGCCTAAGAACCCAGGTTCAATTCCCCAGTACTCATGTAAGCCAGATGCACATGGGTGGTGCATGCATCTAGAGTTCATTTGCAGTGGCTAGAGACCCTAGTGTGCTCATTGTCTCTCTCTCTCTCTTGGTCACTCACTCGCTTGCTGTTTTTTAAAACTAAAATATTTTTAAAAAAAATTGATTCTGTTTAGGCACAACGTGACCAGTTGATTCTGTCCCTGCTCTCACGTCTTCTCTGCCATGATGGACTATAACTTTGAAATAAACCTTTCCTCACTCAAACTGAAAAAAAAGTGTTATATTTTTAGAATGATTAAGTTTTTAAGATTCAATGAAAAACACTAAGCATCTCTTCACCTGCTGCATGGCTGAAAGGTCTTAGAGAAATTGCTATACTGTATTTACAAATATTATGGGTCAAATTTCTATCTAGACACATAAGGCCTATCACATAGGGCTAGACGACAGGCAAGTTTGATTGGCTACGTGTGTGCACGTGCGCACGCGCATTGGGTACGCTGGGGCCTCTTGCTGCTGCAAATGAACACCAGACATTTGTGTTACTTTTTGTGCCTGGCTTATGTGGGTGGCATGGGAACTGAACCCTGGGCTGGCAAGTTTTGCAAGCATCATTTCAGCCCCACTCTGTAAATTAAAAGAAGTCTCTTCTTGTGAAGATATTTTTAATTCTCCTCCAGCTTTAAAACTGATTTTGGGTCGCTCGCAACTCATTTGGAGAACCAGCTAAGTTTAGCAGCCGATGAAGCCTCGACCTTCTGGGCTCATTCCCCTGCGCTCTCCCAGGAGAACTTGGCTTGGAATTTTCCCTGAACATATATCCTCTGAGGGCTGAATTGGACTTTAGGCGTTTCCTGTTCCATACTGGGAACCAGAAGCTTTCTGAATTATCTCATAGGATGTTTCTCATCTGTGAATCTTTAGAGCATAGAGACCGTGTTTTCCCCTTCTCTCTCCTCTGACTCTCCGTCTCCAAGGGACACATGTGTATTTCCTTACAACCCCGCGGCTTCCCGCGGTGATAAATATGTGGGTTACAGTCTGTACATTCATACGGAACACCAAAGGTTACCAGCACAGATTTATTGCTTGTTACATCATTTTACTGTAGGGCTGATTCATGAGATCAGTTTATTTAGCAATTAAATAATATTAAATAAGGCGACTGTACCAAGTCACACCAGGCCTGGTGGAGCTGAGTCCACCACCTCCTCCCTCTTCTAATCAGTGGCTGATAAGGGGGATGTGTACTGCAGGAATAGCTGGGGATGAGGGGGGCCATGGACTTTTCATTAGGGCCACTGTCTCTACCAAGAAGCATCTCACATCAACCATTCTCTCTGGGGTGGGGGGCGGGGAGAGCAGTGGGGTGGGGGAGACTCCTCTTTCCTTAGTAGTGAACGCTTTGCGGCTTCTCTCTGACTGTTGCTGTTTTGGCCCTCAAAGCTTTTCCTTTCTACCCCCAGAATCTGATTTTCCTTCCCCACATCACAGATCAGCAAAAGTATCCTCCTGTCAAGGTTCTGACGGCACAGGCTTCCTAAGTTCAGTGAAGAATTTGAAAGTTGCCACTGGGATCAGAGTGAAATCCAGTGTGTGAACTGGATGTTTTCAACATTTTGGTTTGAAAACTTCTGAGAGTGTAGGACTGTGGTGAGAACTCCAGGGTGAGCACTTTACCCTTCATCATCTAAACACTACACTTACATAGAGCAATAAAAGTAAATAAATAATAGAGGCCTCGGAGATGCTCAGTGGTTAAAAGCACTTGCTTGCAAGCCTGCTGACCAGAATTCAGTCTTCCTCAGCACCCATGTAAATGTAATCCCAATGCATCTACAGCAGTGGGAGGTGGAGCCAGGAGAACGCAATGCTTGAAAGCAGCAGCCACAAGAGAGACTCCATCTCAAAAGGGTGGCAAAAGGTGCTATCATGCTGAGAAGACATGAGAGAGGAGTGCTCAGCACTGAAACATCTCTATCACACCTTCCAGGGCTCAGGGTCCATTGCAGAAGAGGTAGCGGAAAGAATGTAAGAGCCAAAGGAAGGTTAGGACTGCTTACAATGCAATCGTCCAGCCAGAAATTGGCCTCTATATCCATGACTTCTCAGTGCCTGGCGCTACCTTCACAAGACCCTCATAAGGGGAGGAAAAGGCGATGACATCAAAATAAAAGAGAGACTAATGGAGAGAAGGAGGGGATGTGATGGAGAGTGAATTTGTGAAGGGGAAGGTAGGGAAGAGAATTGTCATGGCTTATTGTCTATAATTATGGAAGTTGTCAATAATTTTTTTAAAAAAGGGTGGAAGGAAAGGGAAACATCCCAAGGTTGGCCTCCAAGCATACAGTATGGCAAACATATGCCTCTCCACACACATATCACACACACAAATAAAGAGAACTATGCCTGATGTTTTTCCTTCATTTCTTCTCTTCTGTCCTCCGTTCTCCTTTCTTGAAAGGCTCTCATGTATCACAGGTTGGCCTAAAACTCACTATGTAGCCATGAAAGACTATGGACTCCTGATCTTTCTGCCTCCACCCTCCAAGTCCTGGGATTACAGGGATGTGCCACCATGCCAAGCTTAGTTGGCATTTTAATAGTTACTTATCACCATTGCAGAAGAGGTGGCAGAAAGAATGCAAGAACCAGTGGAAGGAAGGAGTGCTTTGTAATACTGTCTCCCAGATACAATATGGCCATGGTATTCATGATCACACAGTGGCTGAGGCTACCTACACAAGACCTGCATAACAAGAGGGAAAAAATGATGACATCAAAATGTAAGTGGGACTAGTTGGAAAGAAGAAAGGATTCAGTGGAATGGGGATTTAGGAGGGAGGAAAGGGAAGGTAGTAGGATGAGATTATAATCATGGTACATCATCTATATGTATAGAGGCCGTCAGTAAAACGTTAAAAAATAGTTACCACATCTATACACCCCTCAATCCATCTTGATTTTCTTTTGCTTTTTTTCCCCCTTTAATATTTTATTTATTTATTTGAGAGAAAGAGAGAGAAAAGAGGCAGATAGAGAGAGAATGAGGGCACAAGGGCCTCTAGCCACTGCAAAGGAACTCTAGATGCATGAACCACCATGTACACCTGGCATTATATGGGTACTAGGGAATTAAACACAGGTCCTTAGACTTTGCAGGCAAGTGCCTTAACCATCTCCCCAGCCCTTCTTTTGCTTTTTCATTATGAAGTAATTTTAGACTTACAGAAAACTTGCAGAATAGTATAGAGAATCCCTAAACACCTTTCATTCAGTTTCTCTTTATGTTAAACATTTACAAAACCAAAATTCAGTGACTAAACAAGAAAAACAACATTAACATAACACTGCTCAGTAATGTACAAATCTTAATTGAATTGCATCCATTTTCCCACTGATACCCTGTTTTTGGTGCCAAATCCATCCCAGGATCCCACATTCCATCTGGTGCCATGCCTCTTTGGCCCCCTCCAATCTGTGATAGTTTGGCCTTTGTTACCTATGATCTTGACCTTCGAACTTCACTGGACATTAACTTTGTTGAACTCCCTCATTTTTGGAATGTCTGAAGTCTTCTCATGATTCCATTGAGGCCATGCATTTTTTTACAAAAATACCCCAAAAGTGAAACTCAGAGAATTCATCCTATAGGGAAGGAGAGGTCAGGGACAATAAAGTCAAAGTGTCACTCATTACTTCTGATGCTGTCTTTACTGCTTTTTCCCCCTTTGCAAACAATAAATGTAGGAGGAAAGGCCTTGAGACAAAAAAAAAATTATTTCTGGGGTTTTCTCAAGGCTACTTTTCTATGTCCTTTTTTTTTTTTTTTTTTTTTTTTTTTGGTGAAGTAGGGTCTCTCTCTAGCCCAGGCTGACCTAGAATTTACTATGCAATTTCAGGTTGCTCTTGAACTCACGGCGATCCTGCTACCTCTGCCTCCCGAGTGCTGGGATTAAAGGTCTGCGCTACCATGTCTGGATCTATGTCCCTCATTCATGCTCTATTTACTCTATTGTGTGGAAAAGCTGTCCCTTTGTTGTAGTCAGCTTCACATTGCTGAGACAAAACACCTGACCAAAAGCAGTTGATGGGAGGAAAGGGTTGATGTTATAGTCTCCAGGGGAAGCTTTATGGTGACAGGGAAAATACGGTAGAGCAGAGGCCAGGCATAGTGATCTTGCCTGTACAGCTGGCAGCAGAGAGTGAGCTGAGCTCTGGCAAGGGGGAGCTGAGCTATCACACCCCCAAGCCCACCTCCTAAAACACCTCTCCCAGAAAGGCTTCACTCCCCAAATTGCCACCAGCTAGGAACCAAGCATCCAAAACATGTGACTTTGTGGGGACCACAGGATTCATCCAACCACACCCTGATGTCCATTAATTTGTTCAATTACTTATTTATATCCAGATGGACCTGTGGCTATTTGTTTCAATCTTTAGGTAATAACCCTCTGTTGCCATTCTGCATTTCGTTACTCAGACTGTCTCTGTGTCACCAGTGGACTCTTCTCTGTGTGAGCTTGTGAACACTTTTGGTATGAAGCTTTGAGCACCTCCCTCTCTGACACAACTAGGTGTTGCAGGCTTAGTCTGCATTTCCTTATGTTCTCCAAGGAGCCCTGAGTTCATTCATCTGTAGGAGGATCAGGTTCAGAAACCATGATCTGGGTTCTTACAGCTAAGGGGACATTACTGCATATAGGCCTCCTCAGCAGACAGAGGTAAGGAATATTTATAAATTCACTAACACTTAGGCACAGTTGTATACACATCTGTACCTCTGTGTTCATCTATCAATGTTTGTGTTGTGCACGTGCATGTAAACCACAAGTTGATGCCAATTTCTTTGGGTCCAATTCTACACTACAAAGTTCACTGTAATAGCCTTATATAGCAGGTATCTTCTTGTTACTGCAACAAAACACCCGACCAGAAACAGCTGATGGGAAGAAAGGGTTCATCTCAGCTTGCAGTGTCGAGGGGAAGTTTTGTCTTGGTGGGGAAAGCATGGCAGGAGCCCGACTCACACCTTCACATCACCAGGAAGGAAGTAGTCAGCATGAGCTAGCTCCAAACACCCAGTGGCTGGGTTGGTATAATAAACCTCAGGGTCTGCCCCCAATGACACACCTCTTCCAAGAGGCCCCACCTCCCAAAGGCTCCAAAACTTTCCCAAATTGACACCAGCTCAGGACCAAGTATTCAAAACACTTGAGCCTGTAGGGGACATTTCATGCAAACCACCACACCTTGCTTGTTTGTTATCTGGGGGTGTAGGGTTGAGATAGGGTCTTACTCTATGTCACCCAGACTGGCCTTGAATTTGCAATCCTCCTGCCATAGCCTCTGGAGTGCTGGGATTATATGTGTGAGCCACCATGCTAGGCAATATATATATTCTTTTTGGTTTTTCAAAGTAGAGTCTTGTTCTAGCTCAGGCTGACCTGGAATTCACTACGTAGTCTCAGGGTGGTCTCAAACTCACATCAATCCTCCTATTTCTGCCTCCCAAGTGCTGGGACTAAAGGCATGCCTCACCATGCCTGGCTTTTTCTTTTTTTAAAAAAAAATATTTATTTATTTGCAAGGAGAGAGAGAGAGAGCACTCTAGGACCTCCAGCTACTGCAAATGAACTCCAGATGCATTGTGCCTCTTTGTGTATCTGGCTTTATGTGGGTATTGGGGAATTGAACCAGGGTCATTAGGCTTTGTAGGCAAGTGCCTTAACCACTGAGCAATCTCTCCATGCTTGGGCATTTTATCCTTATCTTTCCTTCTTAGCAGCTATGTCTCCTGTGGTAAAAACAAAACAAAACAAAACACGTATCTCAGTTTTCACGGTGTATTCATGTATTTGTTCAGTCACAGCATATACACAGAGTAGTTTCAGAACTGCTGACCCACAGCCTGGTGAGAAGCAGGCTTATTAACTGTTGTTCAGTTTGTGTTCCAGCTTTTTAGTCTTCAGGATTACACACTATTGCCCAAACCCTGTTCACCGAGTGACCTTAGGTTAATCATTTTCCTCACCAGGGTGCTTGGGTTGTTCACAATTTGTGATTCTGTTAGACACAGGTTGCTCACTTGACTCAGTTTACATCCCCTCTTGGTTGATTTTAAACATTTATTTTTGGGGACAGGCATCAAGGCTATGCAGCAATGTGTGTACATAGAACTACCATTCCCCTTGGTAGAGTTTGTATCTGGAACATTCCCCAAAGGCCCATATGTTGAAAGCTTCATCTCTGGCCTTTGGCACTACTGGGAGGTAGTGAAACCTGTCCAAGGTGGGGCCCAGTGGAAAGAAGTTATCTCTTGGGGTGTGATGGTTCATCTTCATTGACAACCTAACTAGACATGGAATCCCCAAGGAGACACACCTCGGAGCATGTCTGTGAAGGTATTTCCACAGAAGTTGAACTGAGTAAGGCGAACCTCACCCTGGATGTGGGTGTTACCATCCCACAGGCTGAATAAAAAGGGGGTACAGGAAGAAGCCAGCTGAAGCATTTCTCTCTGCTTCCAGAATGTAGATGCCTCCCCAACCTCCTGCCACCCTGCCTTTTCATCCACGATGGATGGATTGTCTCCACTGAAGCCATGAGCCAAAATAAACGCTGCATTCTTTTAACTTGCTATTGTCACAGCAACCAGAAAAGCAACTAATACAGGGGATGCTCCCTTGAAAGGGTTGTGGGGACCTTAGACCCTTCCTGTCTCTGTCTGTTTTCTGGATGTCTTGAGGTGGGCAGCCTCCTCTGCCACAGGTTCCCTACCAAGTTGTTCTGCTTTGCCATAGGGGTAAGGGGTCAGTCAGCCATGGACTGAAACCTCTGAAACAATGAGCTAAAGAAAATCTTTTCTCCATTAAGTTGCTTATCTCAGGTATTGAAATACAGTAATGGAAAACTGACCCTTCATCTTTACCTACTCCTTTCTTTCCCCTCATTCTTTTCATCCAACTTATGTACCCCTTGTAGAACCCAGTGCTATTCATTTCTGGCTATTTATTTATTTGCTCAGGTATCAGGGCTGAAGATGGAACCCTGGGCCTATGTCATGATAGGCAAATGCTCTCCCAGGGATCCCTGGTTTGTCTTTCTTATGTTTCATTTACATAAATTAGCATATCTATGGAAACTTTCCCCAATCTATCACATTCCTTCCCAGAGCCATCTTAATTTTGGATGCATTTTAGAGTAGTCACAGCAATTCAGCACATCTATCACTAGAATTCAGTATTTTTGAGTGGCTATTTCTTCTTTTTTGTTTTAAAGCAAAATTCAAATGCAATAAAACGCATGAGTCTTTTTTAAAGACTTATACTATATTATTTTTTTATTTGCAAGCAGAGAGAGGAGACGGAATGGGCATACTGGTGTCTCTAGCCACTGCAAACAAACTCCAGACGCATGTGTCACTTTGTGCAAGTGGCTTTACATTGGTACTGGAGAATTGAACCCTGGTCGTTAGGCTTTGCGGGCAAACACCTTAACTGTTAAGCCATCTCTACAGCCCAAACCTTTTTTTTTTTTTTTCTTTCTTTTTCAGTAGTTCAGAGGATCAAACCCACAGCCTTCTACCTGCTGGGCAAACACTTTACCACTGAGCAGTGGCCCCAGCACGCAGTGCATGGATCTCTAGTGAAGCATCAGATGGGCTCTGGTGGAGTTGGGCATACGTGTACAGCCCTACCCCGGGATTCATGACGTCGTGAAGTCCCTCCCTGCTCCAGCTCGGCAGGTGAGCAGTCTAATTTTTGTTTTCTACCTTGGATGAGTTTTGTCTTTTCTAGAACTTCACAGAGATGGAATCACATAATTTGTAGGCTTTTATGTGTGTGGGGGAGGGGGGCATACGCCTGCACATTGTCCCTTGTAGCACTTCACGTGCTCACTTGTGGGCACCTGTCGCCAACATCCAGTGTTCTTGTTTGAGCCAGAGTCTCTGACGCACCCCAGGGTTCCAGGAGATTCCTAGGTCTCTGGTCCCCTAGGGGGTTGGGGGTTCAAGGCACTTGCAGTCATGCCATTTATTTGGGTTCTGGAGATCCAAACTCGGGTGCTTTCAGGCCCTCATGCTTGAGCAGGCAGTGCACTTACCAGTGATGCCATCTCTCCTACTTGTGGTCTTTTGGGCAAAGCCTCGCTCCCTCGGGATCATGCTTTTGGAGTCTGTCACGCTGTGGAGAGGCTCAATGGTCCATTCCCTCCATTGGGGTGCAGGATTCCATTGTATTGAGGAAATGCAGTTGTCAGTTTCTAAAATATAGCCACAAGCAGGAAAGTTTCCATTTATATGCAGCCGCGCTGGGTTTTCACCTGATTCCTTAGATTCTTCTGCTGTGACAATGGCCCGGCCGTGGGTGTTTGCAATTATCTTAAATAATCTGGCTGTACACGCTTTCCGCTAGCTCACACATGTTGCTTTGCTTTCACAACAGCCCAGTGTCAAGCATTACTAGACGTCTGATAGGGACCAAATGTTGAATGGAACACGTACAGGTGTTTGGGGAAACAGCCATGGAAAAGGGCAGAGGCTATCTTAGGCCTGCGGGACCCATTAAGAAGACAAGCTGTAGAGTCTACAACTGAATTCCATACAGTGGGAGGCTGACACAGGATGACCAAGAGTCTGAGTCTACACAACCCGGAAAGACCCTGTTTAATTTATTTATTTCTTTAGTACGTACTCTCAGGCTGACCTCAAACTCAGAGGTAGGATCCTCCTACCTCTGCCTCCTGAGTTCTGGGATTAAAGGCGTGCATCGCCATACCCAGCAAGACCCTGTTTAAAATAAATAAAATAAAACAAAGCAGAGCAGAGCAAATGAAGGAGGCCCTGAGAACTGGAAATTTCCTTCATGGTCCTCCATCATCACCTCGTTGGTTCCCTCCAAATCTTGTGAAGGGCACAGCTTTGCTGGAACAGCTTCTGCGGCCACAGTAGGGCTTCGAGCTAGAGAGAACGTGACGGCAGGGACAAAGCCAGCTGTCCCCATCAGCTTGCTGACAACTCTCTGGAAGCAGTGTCTGGGATGCAAGTGGCATCAGAGATGGGCAGGCAGTCCGTGGCTGCCGTCCAGTCCACACTTTGATTTTTGTGGGCAAAGGATGGCACATGAAAGGTACTTAAGGTGCTGACATGAGGTGCTGAGATGGAACCAAGGGCCTCACATGCTAGGCACTGAGCCAATCCCAGCCCTGGTTTTAATCGTATTAAATAACCTGTAAGAAACTTTTTGGCGATTCAGTAACTTCTAAACTGCCTTAAAAAATTATTTGGGCTGGAGAGATAGCTTGGCAGTTAAGGTGCTGCTTACAAACCTGATGGCCCAGGTTCAAATCTCTAGTACCCACATAAATCCAGATGCACAAAGTGTGACATGTATCTGGAGTTTGTTTGCAGTGGCATGTTCATTCTTTCCCTCTCTCCTTCCCCCTCTCTCCCTGCTTATAAATGATAATAAATTAATTTTTAAAAAGTGGGGCTGGAGAGATGGTCTAGCAGTTAAGGTGCTTGCTGGCAAAGCCAAAGGACCCAGGTTCAATTCCCTGGTACCCACATAAAGCCAGATCCACAAGGTGACACATACATCTGGAGTTCATTTATAGTGACTAGAGGCCCTGGTGTATCCATTCTTTCTCTCTTTCTTTATCTGCCTCTATCTCTCTCAATAAATAAATAAATACAATTTTTTTTGTTTTGTTTTTTCGAGGTAGGGTCTCACTCTGGTCCAGGCTGACCTGGAATTAACTCTAATAAATACAATTTTTTAAAATCATTTATTTGCACACTTGCATGTGTGTGTGCCAGGGTCTCTTGTCACTGCAAAAACCCTTCTGGCTTTACATAAGTGTCTGGGCAACTGAATCTTGGCTGGAAGGCTTTGCAAGCAAGTTTATTTAACCTCTAAGCTATCTCCCCAGTCCCACAAGTGCCTTTTAAAAAATAAAATAAAAATTAAAAAAGAACAAGAATGGAAATGAGTTAGTTCCAAAACACATGAAAGAAACATATTGTCATGTGGAATCTCATTTTGAATGAATCACGGTACAGTAAATCTCCAAATACCCACGGAGCTGCCTTCCGCAGCTCACTAAACAGGAAAATGACTTCAGCAGTAGGTCTTTCCCTCTAGAGCCACACCAGGCAGCCCTCTGTACTACATTGAAAACATCTTCATTCTTCCCCAAGCACCATGTTTCTTGGAATTATTCACCGGAAATTAATAGTATTCTGAATTTTAAGCTCATTCAACCCACAGGTGACTTTGCAATTGCTCTCTGTGGCAGTGTAAAAAGCAGCCCAGCAGTTTACGATGGCATTAGTCACCATTGCACCCGGTCCCCTCCCCCTGCCCCACCCCAGAGATGTGTATTTCTGTTCACTGGTCTTGTGTGGCGTCTTGACACAAGCAAGATAAGTAGTAACATATGCTGGGTAGTACCAAGGGCTGGGGGAGGAAACCAGATAAGGACAGGAACTTGATCACGTGGGGGTGGAGACAACAGGGAGGTGAAAATAATAAATGAGGTGGTCGAGGAAGATGTCACTGAGAGGTGACGTTTGAGTCAAGACTTCAAAACACAAGTCATATGAACATTTGGGAAAGAACATTCCAGGCATAAGGAAGAACAGTGTGCAAAGGACCCGAGCATAGTCTGAGGACGATAGCATGCATGGAGTGAGCCAGGCCGATATGTGTATGTTTAAAAAAGTATTTATTTGTGTGTGTGTGTGTGTGTGTGTGTGTGTGTGTGTGTGTGTGTGTGTCAGGGTCTCTTGTCACTGCAAACAACCTTCTGGCTTTACATAGGTGTCTGGGTAATTAAGCCTGGGCCAGAAGGCTTTGCAAGCACAAAGAGGGACACGGGTCACACAGGAAAAACCTCAGTAAGGATTTGGTTTTTAATTTTAATTTTATTTAAATACTTAACTTTTAATTTTATATTTTGTTATCATTATACCTGTGCTGGGGATGAAGCCAGGACGTTGCACGTGCTAAGTGCACACTTTACCGCCCAGCCACACCCCAGCCCTGATTCCACCTTTCACTTTGAGTAGGAGCCATGTGAAAGTTTTAAGCTGAGAAGTGACAAGCTTCTCTGTGTCTCACACCCAAAACGGGCAGCTACTGAGAGGGCTGGTTGGAGCCACATTGCAGCTGAGGCTCTGCAGACCGACCGTCCCTATGTTCACAGACACTTCAGCTCTCCCCAGACAAGATTGCTCAGGTCACAGGGCAGCTGAGGAGTAGACAGCTAATGGACGCTGTGTTTGGAAGAAAACATCTCCTGCCTCTCTACCGATTTCCTGTGCCCGTCAGCGTGTGTCACTGGAAGAGATAAGGGAGTTTGGTCGTGCAGATCTAGCACCACACAGTCCCCATGTCCAGTTCCATCTTGACCTTATAATAGCCTAGAGTGGTTACTTAATCTCTACAGTTACTTAGTTTCCACCATGGAGAAGATAATTGTTCATTACTTAATTATGGAATCATGAGGTCAATTAATAAAGTGGCCAACAACCCAATGACCATCAAGAGTTTCTGAGTGTCTTTGAAAGGGGCATGATATGAACCAAAGCAGTGACATGAGTGTCGCTATTATAAGAAACACATGGCGTGTTAGGACCAAAACACTTCAGGGACAGGAAAACTGTGGGCGACTGGGAGGAGATGGGTGCAGAGTTGGAACAGGATGAGTGACGAAGAAAATGACATTTTAAGGTCAAGATACTGTGAGGTACTCAAGCAGGGGCTCTGGGAAAGGATGGCACATTAGTGGGGTGAGGCAGAGTGTGTGTTAGAGCAGGTCACTTAGCTGGACCACCGGCAGTGTGTGTGCGCCCCTTTCCACCTTGGCAATACTCCATTTCTATAGCCCACATGCGAAATTGCTTTTTGGACCTTTTGTTCTTGGCATTGAGAACTGAATACAGGGCCTAAGGCCCACCAGGGCAAGCACCCTACTTAGGTATATCCCCAGCCTATATTCTGAATTTTAAAGTATTATTTATTTGTGTGTGTGTGTGTGTGTGTGTGTGTGAGAGAGAGAGAGAGAGAGAGCACACCAGGGTGTCATGCCTCTGCAAATGAATGCCAGTTGTTCGTAGCACTATATCCTACTTGCATGGGGGAGGGGCTTGGAATTGAACCCGGGCAAGCAGACTATATAAGCAAGTGACTTTAACTGCTGAGACATCTTCTCAACCTCCATATTCTGAACCTTTAAACACCATGTTCTAAAGTGGTACAGGGGCTGGAGAGAGGGCTCATTGGTTAAGGGTGCTTGTTTGCAAGGTCTAATGGCCAACGTTTGATTCCCCAGTCTCCATGTAAAGCCAGATGCACAAAGGGGTGCATGCATCTGGAGTTTATTTGCAGTAGCAAGAGACCCTGGTGCAACCATTTCTGTCTCTCTGTGCTTGCCAATAAATAACTTTTAAAAATTAAAGTGATATAGGCTAGGCGTGGTGGCACACGCCTTTAATCCCAGCACTCTGGAGGCAGAGGTAGGAGGAATGTCGTGAGTTTGAGGCCACCCTGAGACTACATAGTTAATTCCAGGTCAGCCTGAGCCAGAGTGAGACCCTACCATGAAAAAAAAAAAAAAAAAAGTTAAAGTGATATAGGCCTGTGATCTCAGCTATGATGAGGAAGCTGAGACAGAAAGATCACAAACTGAAGGTCTGCCCGGGCTATACAGTGAATTTAAGGCCCACCAGGAAAATTAAACAAGACCCTGTCTCAGATGTGTCAGATGTTGGCCTTGGTAGGTTCTACATGTAGGAAAACACTTTACCACTGAGTTACAGTCCAAGCCTCTTTTTTTCTAAATATTTTATTTATTTGAAAGCAGAAAGAGATATATATATATATATATATATATATATATATATAGAGAGAGAGAGAGAGAGAGAGATTGAGAGAGAGAGAGAGAGAGAGAGAGAGAGAGAGAGAGCCTAAGCTACAAAATTTAAAAAGAGCTAGGTGTTTTTCTAGTAGACTCTAGATTCAATCTCTAGCACTATAAAAAAATTAAATAGTTATACACAAAAAATAGTTTTAAAAAGGCCTGGGAAAAAGCTGGGTGTGATGACACACACCTTTAATCCCAGCACTCGGGAGGCAGAGGTATGAGGCTCGCCATGAGCTCGAGGCCACCCTGAGACTACATAGCAACATAGCGAATTTCAGGTCAGCCTGAGCTACAGTGAGATCCTACCTTGAAAAAACAAACAAACAAAAAAGACCTGGGAGCTGGAGAGATGGCTCAGTGGTTAAGGCAATTGCCCGCCAAATTTAACAATCAGAGTTTAATTCCCCAGCAGATGCACAGAGTGGAGCATGCCTCTGGAGTGCATTTGCATTGGCTGGAGGCCCTGGTGTGCCCATTACACACACACACACACACACACACACACACTTCTCTCTCTCTCTCTCTCTCTCTCTCTCTCTCTATATATATATATATATATATATATATATATATATATATTTCTGCTTTCAAATAAATAAAATATTTAGAAAAAAAGAGGCTTGGGCTGCACTCAGTGGTAAAGAGTTTTCCTACATGTAGAACCTACCAAGGCCAACATCTGACACATCTGCCATATATGTTTACAGGTGTACTGAAGTATATGGTACTTATTTTTCTTTTTTTTCAAATTTTTTTGTTTTTACTTATTTGAGAGCAACAGAGAGAGAGAGAGAAAGAGGCAGATAGAGAAAGAGAATGGGTGCGTCTCTGCAAACGAAGTCCAGACACATGCGCTCCCTTGTGCATCTGGCTAACGTGGGTCCTGGAGAATTGAGCCTTGAACTGGGGTCCTTAGGCTTCACAGGCAAGCGCTTAACCACTAAGCCATCTCTCCAGCCCCTATTTTTCTTGTTATACACTAATTTATCAAGCAATACTGTGAGCTGTCATATCAGGTGGCACTACTTGGATTGAATAATGAGGTCAACCATGGTGGGTCCTTCCGGAAGACCAAGTATGATTAGCCCTTGACCCTGGAGAGGGTGCTGACTGGAGTTAACATGTCTGTTTCTCTGATAGGGCCCTTTTTAAGTACTTCATCAGTCAACAGATTTATTATTTTTATTTTTTTGGTTTTTCGAGGTAGAATCTGGCTCTAGCCCAGGCTGACCTGCAAGTCTCTATGTAGTCTCAGAGTGGCCTTGAACTCACGGCGATCCTCCTACTTCTGCCTCCTGAGTGCTGGTATTAAAGGTATGCACCACCACGCCCAGATGAAAGATTTTCTTAACATAATATTCTGTATTGGGTGCTTCAGAGAATAAACAGATGAGTAAGACACAGTCACTATTTCTAGGGAGCTTCTAATCTAACAGGGAAATGACTATAAAATCAGGTAGTGAATGGCAAGTGTCATGTGCAGAGATGGAGTGTGGTGGGGCCAGGGGGCGGGGACTGTGTTGACCGGAAGGGTCAGGTGCTTGGAGGATGTTCTGGCCTCTGAACAAGGCCAGCTTGAGGGACTAGGAGCCAGGGAAGGTGAGCAGATTCCACAGGCACCTGCATATTACCTTGGAAGCCAGTTGGATTTTATTAGTTCCAGATGGAACATAAGAAGGACATTATGGGCCAGGAGCCAGGCCTAGAATCAACATAGATGGGTCCTGCAGAGGCTGTCTGACAGACTAGGGCTAGGAAGGTCCAGGAGAGGATCTGGGAAAAGGTGATTTTTTTTTTCTTCTTTCTCCTCCTCCTTCTTCATCTTTTTCTTTTAAAGATGATTTTATTTATTTATGTATTTATTTATTTATGAGAAATTGAAGGAATGGGCACATCAGGGCCTCTTTCCACTGCAAATGAATTCTAGATGCATATGCCACTTTGTGCATTTGGCATGGGTACTAAGGAATCCAACCTGGGCTGATAGGCTTTGTAAACAAGCACCTTTAGCCACTGAGCCATTTCCCTCCCTCCCCCCTTTTAAATTTATTTAAGAGAGAAAAGACAAGGTGATTTCTGCAAATTTGATTCTTGGGCTGTGGAGTTTGTAGGCAGTGGAAGAGTCCTGGATACTTCAGAGCTAAGCCATGGAAACCAGGAAGTAGGAGTAGAGACGGAAGCTAGGATCAAGGGGAATGTAGTAGGAGACACAGCGGTGGCTGACACCTGTGATCACAGCACTCCAGAGGCAGGAGGACTGAGAGTTTGAGGCGGAGTGGGACCTGGGCTCCAGAGTGAGACGCTGTGTCAAGGAGAGAGCATGGGCATAGCTGAGGCTGGGCATGTAGCTCAGTTGGTAGAGTGCTTGCCTAGCATACATGAAGCCTTGGGTTTGATTCTCATAACTGCATAAACCAAGCATGGTGGAGGTATGACTGTACTCATAGTACATGGGAGGTAAAAGCAGGAAGATGAGAAGTTCAAGGTCATTCTTGGTTACATAGCTAGGCCAGCCTAGGCTACATGGGACTGTCTCAAAAAAAAAAAAAAAAAGGAGTGAGGGTGTCATTTTAAAATATTTTATTTTTATTCATTTATTACAAACATATATACACAGAAAGAGAGAGAGGGAGAGTGCGGGAGGGAGAGAATGGGCCAGCCAGAGCCTCCGGCCACTGCATAACAAACTCCAGATGCATGTGCCACCTTGTGCATCTGGCTTACGTGGGTCCTGGGGAATGGAACCAGTATCCTTTGGCATTGCAGGCAAGTGCCTTAACCACTAAGCCATCTCTGCAGCCTGAGAGTGCCCTTTTAAAGAAACAAAATGAATTCAACTTGAGGACCATGATCCCTGGGAAGTAATGTGATTATTAGGGTTGCTGAAAGGAAAGATATTTTTAAAGAGTTAAGTCCGTCTAAGGCTGGAAGATGGGAACATAGATGAGTGGTGTTCAGAGATGTCTTCTCCTCATGAGAAGTCTTCATCAACCCTCACCAGTGTGGTGGAAACCAGCTGGCCACTGTCCCATGGGACCTTGACCTCAAGGTGTGTGCCTTGATCGCTGGCAGCCTGGACTTGCCCAGCACCTCATCTGCGCGAGCCACCTAATCTCTGTGAACATGACCCAGTGTCCGGCTGCTGCTGTTTGGATTTATTTCCCCTGGTGTCCATGTCAGCGTGGCCGCGGACGTTAGCTCGGCTGTGGTGGAGAATAAAGGTCATGTACGTACGTGCTCGCTTCCAAATGAGCTGTAATTAGATTCTCCTCAGGACTCCATGACTCACCTCTGTCCTCATTAACTCCACCCAGTGAGCTATCTGCCTCTTGCGTTCAAATATGAGGTCACTTCATCCACTTCGCTTTTCACATCTTGGCAGAGCTTTAAAGATGAGTTCTGTCTTGAAAAGGATCCAAATGTTTGGATACAAACTTAGAAGAGTCTTCAAAACACGGTATGCAGACACGCCCCTTCACGAAGGTTGTCACTGGCTAGCAGAGATGAGTCCCCTCCGCACTGGCCCCGCAGGTGAGTGCATGGACCAAGCCAGGGCCTTGCACGTGGAAACTTCCAGCAGAGCTCAGAACGGAGTGCAGATTTAGATTTCCTTTTCCTTTCTTTTGCGGTGCTAGGGATTGAATCTAGGGCCTTGCTCATCCTAGGCAGGTACTGAGATTTTGGTTTCCGAATCTCAGTTGATTTAAACTCATGGTTCGAAGGGAGAAATAAAACAAATATGGGTGAGACATCCTGCTTCCATCCCAGAGAGCTGCGGCTCACAGGAAAAGGCCGTAAATCAGAGGAGGCGGCGCGCTTGGCCTGCGGTCCGGGGCTCCCGTAACCTTTTCCACGAAGGCAGGAAAGCGTGAATCCCTTAAAATTCCTTGCCGTAAACACTCATCTCAGCAAGTATCTGAGTATTTACTGTGGTTGGAGGTTGTGTTAAGGAGACACTGTTTCTGGGCTGGGGAGCTGGCTCGTGGATAAAGCACTTGCCTGCCTGAGAACTTGAATCAGACTCCCGGCATCCACGTCTGGGTGCAGCGGCGAGCTTCGGGATTCCAACCGGCAGAATCCCGCAGAGGCCCATGGGTCATCTAGCCCAGCAAATGCAACACAGAACAAAAGAGACCTTGCCTCAAACCAGGCAGATGGTAAGGACGAGGTTGTCAAACAAGACGGACGGTAAGGACCAGGTTGTCCTCAGACCCCCCCCCCCCCACATGTACTAGAGAGACAGCTCTGCAGTCAAAGGCACTTGCTGCCAAGCCTATGGGCCCAAATTAAACTCTCCAACGTCCATGTAAAGCTGGACCAAAGCAGGGCATGGGTCTGTGATCCTGATGCACCCACGGCAATGGGAGGCTGTGCCAGGAGAATCCGGAAGTTTGTGGGTCATCTACACTGGTGCATACAAAGTGGAATAAAACAAAACACTGCCGCCAAGGAGGGAGCCCTTGTCTCAAGCAAAGTGGAAGGAGGGGACAAGCATCCCAAGGTTGTCCTCAGACCTCCACGTGGGGGCCATCAGCCTGGGATAGAGTGAGACCCTACCGCAACAAAACCAAATAAAATAAAATGAAAGAAGTAACACTGTCCGTGCACCATGCCTTCACGAGCTTACCTTATCACTGACTACAGCAAGCGTGTGGTGCAGGCTTAGCATCCTCATCTTGCAGATGAGGAAAGTGAAGTGAGAGAGGCTGAGTAACTTCCTCTGTTCTCATCTAGGGGATAGACTCCAGGTCTTCCGGTTGGAAGCTCTTTCCGCTTCTGAAGTTACCCTAAGACAAAGAACCACCTAAACCTGACTCATCTCTAGGTCTGTGAAACAAAAACAAAAAAAAACCCTACCTGTCCTCTGGAGTCAAGGGAGTCTAAGCTTCTGTGGCCACATAGACTTCAAAGCTGAGGGCCATGTGGTTTCAGAGGTTCCGTTCATCTGCCATTCTCATTTGGGAGTTTAACGAAGCTATTGCACATTGAATCCAGACGGCAAACCTTAGGGGTTGTTCCGGGCAAATTGCAAAGCTCATAATACTTACATGGCCTCGATAAAGTGCTATCATCTGCTTAGATCTCCCTTTCCCAAGTCCTTATTAATAACTCTCTACGCATCCCCAGAACTGTCTTTATATAAATGCAAAAATAACTCTAGCACTCCAATATTAGTTTTATCTATTTTCACTGTCTCTATGCTTTCCAGTTAACAAACAAACAAACATTATCTTTGATATTGTTACCCTGGTTCTTGGACCTGGACGTAAGCCCAAGGTTGGTCAGAAGTTAATGATTGACATCTCACTGGGGACATTATTCCCCATTGCTGGCAAGCACTGTGGGTCACCAGTTTCTTCATCCATGTAATAAAGATTCTTAAACAACAGAGTACAGATTTTCATCTCAAGAATATCCCATCTATCATCAGTGATTTTATGTAATGAATCACCTTGTAGAGGAGTACATGTAAACCCTCCCATCTCTTTATTGATAATTTTATTTGTTTGTTTATTTCTGGTACTAGAGATTGAATCAGGGCACATGTTAGGCAAGCACTCTGTAAGTGAGCTACATCCCCAGCCTTTTTTTTACTTTTGTATTTTGAGATAGGTCTCACTAAGTTGCCCATGCTGGCCTTGAACTCACTCTGTAGTTTAGGCAAACCTTGGACTCTCCTCAGTCTTGTAAGTAACTGAGATGACAGGTGTGTATCATCAAGCCTAGCTTTTTCTCTCTTTCTTTCCTTCCTTCTTTCTTTCTTTCTTTCTTCTTTTTTGATAATTTAATGTGTGTGTTCATTTGTGTTTAGATGCATGTGGAGTCCAGAAGCAACCTCAGATTTTGTTCTTGAGGCACCATTATGTTTTTAAAGATAGAGTCTCTAATTGGCCTGGAACTTTCCAAGTAGATTTGACTAGCTGGCTAGTGAGCACCTAGGATCTTCCTGTCTCTGCCTCCCCAGTGATAGGATGATAAACACCTCCCTTCCCTGGCATTTTAATGTAGATTCTGGGGATAGAAGTTGGGTCCTCATGTTTGTGAAACAAGTATCTTACCAACTAAGACATCTCCCCAACTTTTTAAAAACTAGAGAGAGAGAGAATGGGCACAGCAGGGCCTCTAGCTACTGCAAATGAACTCTAGATGTATGCACCACCTTATGCATCTGACTTACATGGATCCTAGGGAGTCGAACCTGGGTCCTTTGGTTTTACAGACAAGCACCTTAGTCACTAAGCAATCTCTCCAGCCCCCCAAACTCTTTTGTAAAAATTATTTATTTGCAAGCAGAGAGAGAGAGACAGAGAGAATAGGCATACCAAAGTCTTCAGCCACTGCAAATGAACTCCAGATGCATGTGCCACTTTGTGCATCTGGCTTTATGTGGGTACTGGGGAATTGAACCTGGGTCAATAGGCTGTATAGGCAAGTGTCTTAGCCACTGAACAATCTCCCCAGCCCTTTCCCAGGTTTTATGGGAATTTTGAGGCCAAAGCTATTTTATCCTTTACCAGGCTGATATTAAACGACAAAGGCTTTTTTCAAAGACCCAGATTCATAGATTTTTACTAAAAGAAATATCTGTGTTTTCATCTTCTGCTGATTCGGGGTACATTTCTCTCAGTATTATTCTTTTTTTATCATTCAGATTCTTATGATTCATTTAAAGAAATTTAGAGTCCAGTCTGGCTTTTCAGCAAGTATTTCTAACAAACTGACCTATTAATGTCATTGTAAGGCAATTCCAGGCCAGTGAATAAGGGTACGTTCATGAATTGGTAAGACCTCAGCTGCTGATTCCTAAAACACAACTCAGATTTTTCGAGATTTGAAGTTTTTGCTCAGTGATTCACAATGGGTTTTGCAATCTGGCAGCAGTGTGTGAGTCATGGGGCTTATGAGCCTGGTGTCGTTTCCTGAGAGAAGGGCTCCCTTTCCTTATGGCTTTCAAAGTTGAAGTCGGTTACCTGCAAACTGTCATCCTTTGGGTTCATTTTTTCCAGCATCTTGAGTGGGATGTTCTCCACTGTGTTTACCTTTGCTCCCAGGTATTAGAAGGCCTGAGGATTAAAGACATAGATTACATGAGGTATCACTAGTTTTGATTATAACTCACAGTAGAGTGGGTAGTTGTGCTGAAAAAAGAAAATCCTCTAAGAATACCAATCCTACTTTCCAAGTTCTAAATATGAACTGTTTCCACTTATCTTGCTTTTTTTCTGATTCCAGTGCAAGAAATTCCAGCCACCTGTGGGATTGTGGGCAGTAGGACCTTTCAGTAGGAGAGAAGCTTTCACAGGAATTCTTTAAAATAGGACAAAACAACACACCCTCGGCTATTTAAGGACTAAGTTCAGTAGACTTAGGTTGACAAGGCCTTTGAGAAGAGACAGAAGCCTCCTTTCAGATCCAGACAGATCATTTACAGTATTTCTGGATCTTTTTTTTTTTTTTTTTTTGATCAGCAAATTAGATCAACATCCTTATAGGGAAAAGTTCATTTGGGTCACAGGTGGGGCTCTTTCGTTAAAGTGTCTGTCTACTTCTTCATCCATATTAGGTAACAGGAACTGCCTGAAAGGCATTTATTTTTCATTCTGTGTCATTCAACCATAAATGACTCAGTTCTGATATTATTTACCAAGCTCCGGCTGAACTCATAGGAGAGGCAGCTCTAAGGCACTTGTAACATGAGTCTTAGAATAGTCTCTGCAGGGTGTGTGGTGAGTGTGAGGGGCTCTTTTTCCCTAAGATCCTGTCCCTTTCCTAAGTGACTCACATCTCAAGGGCAAAATGCTTCATTTTTCAAAGACCTCAGGCATAATCAGGGTAATTTTACTGTCATCCAGCAAAGCTTATTAAATAAAATTGAAGGGGATTTCAAAAAGTAACTCTTGAAACCACATGGGTTAGAAAAGCTACAAACATCATTGAACAAGTAAGTTTTTTTTTGTTTTTTTTTTTTTTAAATTTATTTATTTGAGAGCGACAGACACAGAGAGAAAGACAGATAGAGGGAGAGAGAGAGAATGGGCGCGCCAGGGCTTCCAGCCTCTGCAAACGAACTCCAGATGCGTGCACCCCCTTGTGCATCTGGCTAACGTGGGACCTGGGGAACCGAGCCTTGAACCGGGGTCCTTAGGCTTCACAGGCAAGCGCTTAACCGCTGAGCCATCTCTCCAGCCCCTGAACAAGTAAGTTTTAACATTTGAACATTCTGTTACATTCTAAATGTCTTGAGAGCTTATCCATCATTGGCTCTTTTAAATAGGCTTTGCTGTTTGGAAGTCTTAGCTTTTTTACCACAACAGTGATGGAAATGACAGTGTTTCTACAACCCACCTGGCACCCCTGCTCAGGCACTGCCTCCCCCACCGTCAACATCCGGCACCACAGTGGTACCTTTGTCACAATCGATGGACTTACACAGACACGTCATTGTCACCCAAAGTCCACAGTTTACACCAGGGTTCACTCTCGGTGTTACGTGTTCTACAAATACTGACCAATGTAAGAAGCATAGGTCCACTAGGATGGTGCCATACAAAAAAGCTTCACCCTAAAAATCATCCCTGCTCTGCCGGAGAGATGGCTTAGTGGTTAAGTGCTTGCCTGTGAAGCCTAAGGACCCCAGTTTGAGGCTCAGTTCCCCAGGACCCATGTTAGCCATATGCACAAGGGGATACATGCATCTGGAGTTTGTTTGCAGTGGCTGAAGACCGTGGCCCACCCATTCTGTCTCTCTCTCTCCCTCGCTCTGTCTCTTTCTCTCTCTGTCTGTCATTCTCTAATAAATAAACAACGACAAAAAATATTTTTTTAAAAAATCCTCCCTGCTCTAACTAACTCAAAGATCTGTGGTTTTTTTGTTTGCTTGTCTGTTTCAAATGTAATTACCTAAACATGCATTAAAATCCAAATTTTGCTGGGTGTGGTGGTGCACGCCTTTAATCCCAGCACTCAGGAGGCAGAAGTAGGAGGATCACCATGAGTTCGAGGTCACCCTGAGACTACAGAGTGAATTCCAGGTCAGCCTGAGCCAGAGTAAGACCCTACCTTGGAAAAGAAAAAAAAAAAAAATCCAAAAGTTTAAACAAAAATCCAAGTGTTTATCTTAAATTAATGGCTGTTAAATCATTAATGGTTTACTTAAATTATGAAAAATTAAAACTAAAGCCAGAGCCAGGCGTGGTGACTCATGCCTTTAATCCCAGCACTCAGGAGGCAGAGGTAGGAGGATTGCCGTGAGTTCGAGGCCCCCCTGAAACTCCATAGTGAATTCCAGGTCAGCCTGGGCTAGAGTAAGACCATACTTCGAAAAACAAAAACAAAATAACAACAATAAAAAAGAAAACTAAAGCCAGGTGTGATAGCTTATGCCGCCTGTAATACCAGCATTCAGAAAGATGAGGTAGAAGGATCTTCATGAGTTCAAGTGCATGAGTTCACTGGGCTACAGTGAGACCTTGCTTCAAAAATACAAAACAGGGGCTGGAGACATGGCTTAGTGGTTAAGGCACTTGCCTACAAAGCCAAAGGACCCAGGTTTGATTCTCCATGACCTACATAAACCAAATGCACAAGGTGGCACATGCTTCTGGAGTTCATTTGTAAGGCCTGAAGGTCCTGGTGTGCCCATTCTCTCTCTGCCTCTTCCTTTCTCTCCCCAATAAATAAAATAAAATAAAATAAAAATATTTTTTTAAATCTGCAAATGTTTGTATTGACTTGAGAAGCAATAGAAAATCTTAATAGTTTACATCTATTAAAGAAATTTAATTGTAGTTTTAAAAGTTCTCATTAAGAGGAGCCGGGCGTGGTGGCGCACGCCTTTAATCCCAGCACTTGGGAGGCAGAGGTAGGAGGATCACCGTGAGTTCAAGGCCACCCTGAGACACCGTAGTGAATTCCAGGTCAGCCTGAGCTAGAGTGAGACCCCACCTCGAAAAACCAAAAAAAAAAAAAAAAAAAAAAAAAAAAAAGTTCTCATTAAGAGGGTTAGGGGTTTGGCTCAGTGGTAGAACACTTGTCCAGCATATGCAAGGCCATGGGTTTCATTCTCACCATTCCCCACCTCTCCGTGAAGAAAAGTTCTGACGAAGACACCATGATTCCTTGGCCTCATTGGATAATGCTGTGGTTGGCATGTTGTGCCTCCAAAGTTCATATTGAATCTTAAATGCCATCATGATATTCCAATATCATAATGTGGAAATTTTGAGAGGTGTTTAGGTTACATGGTCTTGTCCTCCTACAGGACCAAGTCCATCATCTCAGTAGTGAGTTTCCTTCCTGCTCTATCTCGCCCTGGCTTCAGCATTTCTCCATGTGATGCCTTCTGTTATGTTATGGTGCAGGGAGAAGGCCCTTGCTCAGTGCTGGCCCTTGCTCAGTGCTGGCCTCTGGATCTTGGATTTCTCAGCCTTCTGAGCTGTGAGCCCATACATTTCTGCTCATTAGAGATAGCTCAGTCTGGTGGTCTGTTTCAGCAGTATAAATTGTCCAAAGACTGGCCTGGGAAGATGGCTCAGCAGTTCAAGAGCACTTGCCAATTAAGTATGAAGACCTCTCAGGCCAGAAACCACCAAGTTCAACTCCCAAGAACCCACATAAAAATCTAGGCATGGCCATGCATACCTGTAACCCCAGTTTGTGGGGAGCAGAGACCCAAGAACCACTGGGGCTTGCTGATGGACCGCAGCTCCAGGTGAGGGAGCAACTGTGCACCTCAAGATAATGTACAGATGAGCGATAAGAGAAGAATGCCCCAACAATCTCCTCTGGTCTCTAGAAGCACTCACATGGGGCATGTGCATCTGCACACACATGTGCATATACCACACACATACCTTGTGTGTACACACACACACACACACACACACACCACATACCCCAAAGATAGAATTCTATCAAACATTTAGGAAAGAAATGATATCAAGCCTATATAAGATTTCGGAAAACTGACAATTTCCAATTGATTTTGAAGTTTGTATTATCCTAAGTCCTTAATGAGGAAAAAAATGCTGTAATAAACACAATGATAGGCCATTATCATAGATGTAATATTCTTAACAACTTACTAGCCGATTAAGTCTCATAGCATGTATGGAGTTTGATACCTTTATAAGTGGAATTTGTTGAAGAATCAGGGTTGGTTTATTTTCCAAAGTCAATTAATGTAGCCTGATGTGGTGGCACACACATATAAGCCCAGCCTTTGGGAGGCAGAGTCAAAAGAATCGTGAGTTCAAAGACAGTCTAGGCCACATAGTGAAACTGTCTCTAAAGACAAAAGGGAATAAACAAGTAAACAAAAATCGATGTAACTCACAGAATCGAGGAGAAAAATAATGTATCTGTATTGGTGCTCTCTAAAGTGACCTGTAGACTCAAATCTTCAACAGGGACGCAGCATGGAGTTAGACTCACAGCGGGGATGTATTGCAGAGGACAGACACAAAGCAAAACGTGTCCAGTGAAAATCTGCACGGGAGGAGGACAGGTGTGAGCTTCCAAAGTCCCTGTGCTTAATCCCCCCAGGAATGAGCTGTGCTGTGTGAGAAATGCTGCCCACCAGCAAAGCTACTAAAATCTCTAAAGCCAGGTTTTTATGGGGGAACTGGTCACACAGGCAACCTGTGCGCAGACTATACAAACTTTCCAGACTCCCAAAGGAAAGCAGTGTTCAGCATAGACCACATTGTTTGTACAAGCAGCTTAGGCACAAAGAGCCACTCTTATCAGCCCTGGGGATGGTAGGAACCCTCTTGCATCTACGTGTCCGCATGCCAGCCAAAGGCTAAGGCTTGTAAACAAAGGAGAGCAGGCTTAGCCTTGGATGCGTCCTGTCCACCCCACCTCCCCAAAGCAAAAAACTGGAAATGCCTCATTCATAAACTTCCAACCATAGAAGGAGACATCTTTGACTTCAGAAAGGACAGCTCCCTCACACAAAAAACAAAACAAAACAAAAAAACCTACAAACAAAAACAAAAACAAAACCCACAACAAAGCTGGAGAGATGGCTCAGCAGGTAAGGCACTTGTCTGCAAAACCTAAGGACTGGAGTTCAATTCCCCAGTACCCACATAAAGCCAGATGCGCAAGATAGTGTAATGGCTTGAGGCCCTGGCATGCCCATTCTCTCTTTCTCTCACATCTGCCTCTCACTTTCTTAAATAAATTTGAAAAATGTTTTTAAAAACCCACAGCAAGCTACAGCTAACAGTGCCCTTAAAGCTGGGACACTGAGTGAGACTGAGAACGGGAACAAGGTAAGGACATCCACTCTCATTTTTCCTATTCAACATTGTACTGAAGGTCCTAATCCATATGATAGGATAAGAAAAATAAATAGAAGATACATGTATTTGCTAGTTTTTTGTTGTTGCTGCTGTGACAAAGTACCCGATAGAACACCTTAAAACAAGGAAAGCTTGTGGTTTCAGTCCATCATTGTGAGAAGGCTGTGGTACAACAGAGAAGCTCACATAATGGTGGCCGGGAAGCCGAGAGAATACTGCACTGACCAGTTGTAAGTCTGCAGTAATGGTTGTCCGCCGCAGAAAGAAGTTCCTCTGATCAAAGCTGCACTAATCTATGGATGTAAACGTCAGTACTAACAAGGCAGGCTGACAGGCACTAAATGTTCAATTTGTAAAACAAGAATAATAGATTGCTCAGTAGGGCCTATAACCTTCCTACCCATAGGCTTTTGACCAGGTTTACAGTACAAGGCAGGGACTCCCTCAGTTGGAGTGAGCCTCCCTCAGTTGGAGAGAGCAGGTGGTTAACAGTCATGCTACTATTGCCCCAGTGGGCTCATCCTCTCTGGTTGGCTAGTTTGCAGTGTCCACTTCTGACTAAGACTGTAAATGACTTTTCTTCCTCAGCAGCCTGCACCTTCCAGCATCACGACAGCAAGCCAACAGAGAAGACACTTCCAGCTGGGCTCTGACTTGACTTCTCTATGATGTACTCAATATTTTAAAACACGTTAATTATCTCCAAATTGATTTGCAGATTCAACATAATCCCAATCACTCAATATTCTGGCAGGTTTTGTGTAGAAATCAATAAACGGATCCGAAAATTTGTACAGAAGGGCTGGAAAGATTACTCCATGGTTAAGGTGCTTGCTGACAAAGCCAAATGATCTAGGTTCAATGCCCCAGTACCCATGTAAAGCCTGATGCACAAGGTGGCACATGCATCTGGAGTTTGCTTGCAATGGCTAGAGGCCCTGGCATGCCCATTCTCTCTCTCTCAAATAAATATTAAATGCAAAGAGCTTAAAAAGTCAAAAAGATTTTGAAAATGAAGAACAAAGTTAGAAAACCCACATCAGAGGCTAGAGAGACAGCTTAGCAGTTAAGGCATTTGCCTGCAAAGCCAAAGGACCCAGGTTCAATTCCCCAGGACCCACGTAAGCCAGATGCACAAGATGGCACATGCATCTGGAGTTTGTTTGTGGCAGCTGAAGGTCCTGGTGTGCCTATTCTCTCTCTCTCTCTCTCTCTTATAAATGAAAAAAAAGAAAGAAAGAAAGAAAGAAAGAAAGAAAGAAAGAAAGAAAGAAAGAAAGAAAGAAAGAAAGAAAATCCACATTATGTGATTTCAGGATTTAGTAGCTTCAGCCAGTGTGGTGCTGTGAAAATAGACATTCAGGTCAACGGGTCAGCACAGAAAGCAGCCTTCGGCTTCAACCTCTGCCGTCTTGCAGAGGGAATGTTTTTCTTGTTCACCCAGACCTTGAAATTGGCTCCTGAACAAGGAAGTCCATGGGTTGGGGAGGAAGCATGTCAGGTAAGGAGAATTCCTGTGAGACAGAGAAGGAGAAACAGAGGTCCTTTCACTGGGGGACAAGGGAAAACCAAAGCAGACCAGACTAGGATTAAGACATTCTCTGGGGCTCTTGGGTAAACAGTGAGTGCTACTCTTTGGGCCCAGTTAATGTACCTTTCCAGAAACACCTTGGCAAGCCCGGAACAACCACTTGACCTGCAGCCTGAGCCACATGCTCCAAACCCTCTGGTTCCACTGCCACTGATTTCATAGCAGGGAGTAATTATACGGAGGCATAAGGACAACTGCTTCGTTAATTTTTTGAAGTCAGTTATTACCAAAGCTGGAAGCTGTTATTATTTCAATGTTTATTGAGAACTGGTAATATGTCAAACACTCATTCTAATCTCCAAATAAAGAAGTAGCGTGGAAAAACAATATGGCCCCACTTCCCTGACACTTGGAAATGATGGGGACAAGCGGCAAGGGCACAGAAGTGACTGTAACAGAGTCACGCGGTTGAGTACAGGGTACATATATTTAAAGACCTATAATCTAAACTATATTTAGGAGACAGATGCAGGCTGAAGTGTTTGTTACAACCTTAGAAGGAAAGCCATAAATCATGGTGACCAAGCTATGCAGAGTTGGGGAGACTGTCGGTAGGGAGGCTGGGGACACACTCTGTTACCATAGCATTAAATGAATCGGTGGTAGATGATTGGATGTATTTAGCCAATCCTTTGTCCTCCCTGCCCTCGGGACAAGCAATAAAGTGGCTTTTCTATTTAAAATGAAAACATTTTCTTTCTCGCAGAGCCAAGACTCTCGGGCCCTGTAACACTCATCTGTTCAGTTTGTATTTCTGGCGTGAGATCCAAGATTAGAAAATCAGAACTGACTAATGAATATCTAGTCAATAGGGAAGGGTAGCTTATTTTGTTTTGTTTCATTTTTGGATTTTTAAAGGTAAGGTTTCACTTCAGTCCAGGCCAACCTGGAATTCACTATGTAGTCTCAGGGTGGCCTTGAACTCGCAGTGATCCTCCTACCTCTGCCTCCCTACTGCTAAGATTAAAGACGTGCACCACCACGCCTGGTGAGTAGCTTATTTTGAATGAAGTCAAGAGAAAGGTACTTGCTTGCAAAACTTATTGGCCAGGATTTAATTGCCTAGCCACACACCTAAAGTTAGATGCAAGATGGTTCATACAGGCTGGACAGATGGCTTAGCGGTTAAGGAGCTTGCCTGCAAAGCCAAAGGACCCAAGTTCAATTCCCCAGGACCCACGTTAGCCAGGGCACATGCATCTAAAATTCGTTTGCAGTGGCTGGAGGCTCTGACACACCCATTCTCTCTCTCTAATAAATAAATTAAAATTTTGTTTATAAAAAGTGGTGCATGTGATCCCAACATGCCTATGACAGTGGGAAGTAAAGCCAGGAAACGCTGACGCTCACAGGCCAGATTTGTTTGCAGTGGCAAGAGACCCTGTCTCAAACAAGGTGTAGTGCAGACAGCTCCTCTGACTTCCACATACATGCTGTGGCACATGTGCGGACACACACACACACACACACACACACACACACACACATGCATATATGCTCATGCAAATAAATGAATAATATTTAAAAATAAAACAAGGAGATTTAAAAATTACTGATTATCTTTTTTATTTAATAGTGTTATATCACTGAGAAAAATTAACTGTATTGTCAATATCTATGCACAGTTGATATGAAGTAAGATGAAAGAGTTTTGAAAATCCCTTATCTAGAAATGCAATACCTTGGCTGGATAATGACGAGAGTGGAGCCCACGTGGGCTCAGTGGATAAAGCCCTTGCTGTGCAGTGTGAGCGCCTGAGTTCAGACCCCCCAGAACCCACACAGAGCCAGACACTGGACTGGGCATCAGTCATCCTGGTGCGCTACAGTGAGAAGGAAGGAGGGCAGAGACAGAAGAAGCTTCTGGATGTTCTAGGTAGCTAGTCCAGTAATGGAAACCCTGCCTTGGACAAGGTAGGAGGCAAGGACTAACAATGGAAAGATACCCTCCAGCCTTCACACGTGCTCTGTGGCACCATGTGCAACCCCCCCCCATACACATAGAAACATATCATGCACACTATATATGTGCATGCACCACACACACACACACACACACACACACACAGAATGCTGCATGTATTCTACATCACACACACAGCCCTTGGTGGTGGGAGTTATTGGCTATGACCGTCACCGGTGAGTCATGTCCTCTGCCTCCCCTCTGATGCCCTTTGCTCAAACCTCAAGTGTTGCTTAAAATAAGACATTGAATGGCTGGTTCAAGATATAATACTTTAACCATATTATATATAACAAATGGAACCATGGTTCTCACAGCCATAACATGCGCATGAGCATGAAAACAGGCTATAATTAGGAGTTGCATATTTGTAATTAAATATTTGAGGGCCATGCCATGTGCCATGCATGGTACACGATGCTGGGCACAAGGGAGGAAGCACTATCATAAAGATGACATAATAAGGGCTAGAGAAATGGCTTAGTGATTAAGGTGCTTGCCTGCAAAGTCAAAGGACCTCAGTTCAATTCCACAGGACCCACATAAGCCAGATGTACAAGATGGTGCATGCATCTGGAGTTTGTTTGCAGTGGCTGGAAGCCCTGGTGTGCCCTTCCTTCCTTCTTTCCTTCCTTCCTTCCTTCCTTCCTTCCTTCCTTCCTTCCTTCCTTCCTTCCTTTCTCTCTGTCCCTCTCTTCCTCTGCCTCATTCTCTCTTTCAAAGGAGCAAATTAATAATTAAAAAAAAAATGGGGTTGGAGAGATGGCGTAGCTGTTGAGCACTTGCCTATGAAGCCTAAAGACCCCGGTTCGAGGCTCGATTCCCCAGGACCCACGTTAGCCAGATGCACAAAGGGGTGCACGCGTCTGGAGTTCGTTTGCAGTGGCTGGAGGCCCTGGCGCGCCCATTCTCTCTTTCGCTCTCTATCTGCCTCTTTCTCTCTCTGTCTTTCTCTCTCAAATAAATAAATAAAAATCTTTAAAAAAAAACACAAAACGATGACATAACAAAAGGGATGCTGAGGATGTGGAGAGATTAGCACTCTCCTGCATTGCTGGTGGGTCTGTAATACGGTCAACTGCTTGGCAAATGGGTTTGGTCATTTCCTCAGACAGTTAAACATGGAGTTCTCAGATGCCCAGCAAGTTTAAGAAAAACAAAAACACATGCCTACAAAAAAAAAAAAAAAAAAAAAACAAATGTTACCAAAGCAATAAAATAAAATTTCCAGTCTTAAATCCTCACATTAACAAAGGAGAAATATGGGCTGAGGAGATGGGTCAGCAGTTAAAAGTGCTTGCTTGCAAAGCCTGCCTACCCAGGTTCTATTCCCCAGTACCCACATAAAGACAGATGCACAAAGTGGCACATGCATCTAAAGTTCATTTGTAGCAGCAAGAGGCCCTGGCATGTCCAAACTCATTCTATCTTTCTTTCTCTCTTTTTCTCTATCTCAAATTCATAAATATAAATAAATAAATAAAATACTTTAAGAGAAAAAGAAAAGGACAAATACTGTGAAGTAGTGAGCTGAGTCGTCTGTATAACATGTTAAATGAAGGACTTCAGGATAAATGCAAAGAAAGTAAAGAGAAGAGAATACGTAAGAGCAGGAATGAAGGCAATAGAAGATGAATTGGATAGAATTCACAAGGAAAAACATCGTTTCTTAAAAAAAAAAAAGAAAGAAAAGAAATACACATTCCAGAAAAACTGTCCAAACAAGAAGCTAGGCATAGTTGCTTCCCTGTAGTCTCAGCACTCAGGAGGTTGAAAAAGGAAGATCACATGAACCCAGGTGTTTGTGGCCAGTCTGGGTGTTATTGCTTGAATCTAGAATATTCTGTGCCGGTTCCTGTTTTAAGCACTTGGTCTCCACTTCTGGTGCTATTTTAAAGGCCGTGGAACGTTTGGAAGGTAGGCTTGGCTAGAGAAGTAGGTGACTATGGTAGGCCTTTCAAAACCCTGCCTACCTGGGGCTCCAGTCTGGTTTCTTCTGCTTCCTGATCCTGCTGCCGTGGGAGGCATCTCTACCACCGAGTGCTCCCACCACCAAGAAATGAGCTGCTTCCTGCTAGAATGGACTGAAATCCCTTCCAAACTATGAATCAGGGGGAACTCTTCTTCCCTCTGCCAGGCATTTTGTCACAGCAATGAAAAAAAAATGAACAAATGTCCTGGGCAACAGAATGAGAGCCTGTCTCAAGCAAGTGAGCAGAACAAGACGAGAGAGCCAGGAAGAGGACTGGCTAAAGGAAGGAGTTTTCCTGCTGGCTTGAGTTTGAGTCCCCTGTACCCAAGTGAAACCAGATGCAAACATGGTGCATGCATCTGGAGTTTGTTTGCAGCAGCAAGAACCCTGGTACGTGGACACACACACACACACAATATTTTTTTCAAAGGAAGAGAGAGGGAACAAATAAGCAATACTAAGGCGGAATCCTTTGGTACACAAATCCAGATGTAGCAGAATGCAAGCAATAAGGCGTGTTAGGGATATCTTTGAAGGACCATGAACTGATAAATTCCACAAGCAAAGCACCTTATCACCATCCACTCAGGAAGGAGTAGTGAGCCTGACTGGTTCTAAGCCCATTAAAGAAATGGACACCGAAGATAAAATCTCTGCCCCAGGAAACGTCAAGCCCAGTGATTCTCCAGACCAGCTCTAGCAAGTGTTCAGGGAAGAAATAACCCATCTTGCATAAACTCTTCCAAGCAGTAGGGACAAGAGGAACACTATTTAACTAACTTAACAACACTTAGGTCAGTTTTATAACCATACGCCCCAAACCTGGCAAGAATGATGCAAGAAAGAATTCTTGACTAATTTCACCCATGAACATAGCAAGCAGAAGTAAAGACTATCTGAGGAAGGTAAAATTTATCCAAGAAAAATCTATTCTGAGTTGTTCGCTCATACATTAAAGGAGAAAAACTGTGATTATCTTAATTAATGAAGAAAAAATTATAAAATTTAACATTCACCTATGATTTAAAAAAACTGCACTGAGACTATAAATAGAAGAGGATATTCTTAACTTATGAAGACTTTTTTTTTTAAATTAACAAAACCAGGTTGTGGATGTAGCTTTGGGGTAGAATGTATACACATCATGCACAAAGCCCTAGATTCAATCGCCAGAACCAAAACTTAAATAAATAAAAATAAGCAAACTACAGTTAGTGTCAAACCTAATGGAAGGACATTTAAAAAACATCTCACAAACTAGGAAAATTCGAAGGTGTCAAGTCTGACCCTTTTGAGTCCTGTGGTCAAGGAAATGCTGAGCTGCTCAGTGAGATAGGGGAGAAAAGGAAAGGATAGAATGGGAAAAGAAGAAAGAAGATTATGCAGCAACGTATTTGACTGGCTTCTTCTAGAAAACCCCAAGAGGGTAGGTAGTTCAGGGCTACGGGTGTGACTAGGTGGCCAAGCTGGAATTAACTTGCACAAAGTTCTTGGTTTTATTCCAAAAACAAGCAACCCAGAGCTGGGAAGAAGACTCAGTGGTTAAAGGTACTTGCTTACATAGCCTTCCAGCCTGGGTTCAATTTCTAAGCCACTCATATAAACCGGCCACAAAAAGTGGGGCAAGTGCCTGGTGTCTGTGTTTACATCAGGAAGAATCCCTGGTATACACACACATACACACAGATAAATAAAAATAAATAAAGCAACAAATATATGTTCATAGGCACATGGGTGCACGCGTGTGGGTACACATGAACATGCATGTGTTTGTATGTAGAGGCCAATGTCTGGGGTCTTCTTAAAACCCACAGCTCACTGATTTAACAACACTACCAGGGACTCTCCTATCTCTGCCTCTCTAGCAAACAAAACCAATTTTAAAAATCCAGAAAACCTAAGAAAATGTAGAGTTAGGCAAATAAAGTATGTCAGACAAGATGTTACATGCACAATCAAAATACAAAATAGGGGCTGGAGAGATGGCTTAGAGATTAAGCGATTGCTTATGAAGCCTAAGGACCCCGGTTCAAGGCTCGATTCCCCAGGATCCGCATTAGCCAGATGCACAAGGGGGTGCATGCGTCTGGAATTTGTTCACAATGGCTGGAGGCCCTGGCACGCCCATTCTCTTTCTCTCTCTCTCTTTCTCCCTCTTTGTCTGTCGCTCTCAAATAAATAAATACAAATAAACAAAAAAAAATTTTTTTCAATACAAAGTAGCCAGTGTTATGGTTCATTTCTGCCACCCCAGCACTTGGAGGTGGGAGGATCAGGAGTTCAAGGCTTACCTGGGCTACAAGAGACCCTATGCCACAAAGCAAATAGATAAATAAATAAATTCATTAATTAAATTAAAAACATTTTGACAACATTATACCAACATCGGGAAAAAAATAGGTAGTAAGAAGCAGTGGCGGGTCTTAGGAGCTGGCTCACTGGGTGAAAGGCCTGTCGTGCAAATGAGAAGCTAAGCTAGATCCTCGGAAGCCACGCAAAACGCTTGGCTGGGTGGTGTGAGCCTGTGATCCCACCTTCTGGAAAATGTGCTTATCTCTGCCTCCCATCTGGTTTGTCAGGGTGCTGAAATAACAAAAACCTCTTGACTTCTGATTTTTTCAATGGGTTCCGAGGATCAGACTCAGGTATTCAGGCTTGAATGGCAAACGTTTTATCCTCCAGCCATGAGCCCTCTTATTTTATGTAATTATGGCCCCAAAACACAAGAATGGATGTGCCAAAGAGACGCTTCCTGTAAGTGAAGGATACAGGAAGAACTAGACTGCATGATGACATATGGATGTAATTGCTTCATGTTATTGGTCATTGTTGTAGTGAATCTATTGTGCCAAATTTACAAATCAAACTCACTCGTACATAATTACATACAGGAAGACACAGTATATGAAAGATCCAGTATTGTCTTGGGTTTACCAACATCCTCTGGGAGTCGTGGAACATCACGGAGGATGAGGGCTACCGTATAGCATTCCATCCTGATAGCTCACCAAGTTTTTATTTTGCAAGCACCATTTTAAGGGCATTGAGTGTTTTCAATTTAGCAGTTCATGCTTGTGGCCAGAGCTATTTCTCAATCCCACGGAGTTTGCCTGAGATCTGCCCATCGCTATGACTGGATCAAAGCTGCCACCACCATCTCATTATTTAGACTGTCCGTTTGTGTCCATTTTAGCATGTGAAATTCCTTTGTTAAAAGCCATTAAAATATAATGTCCAAATGCCCCAAGATCAAGAAAATATACTCAGCCATTAAAAAAAAAAAAATGAGGGCTTTTCTGTGGTGGTTTTAGAGTTGACTGAAAAACACAAATTCTAATTCCTTCGAGAACTGGCTGTGTTGAAATATTTCCAGAAGGTCAGGGGTCTCTCCTCCTTCCACAAGCAGAGATGTGAAGCTGTGGGCAGTGGAGAAGCCAGACTGGCCTTTTAAGCTTTGTTTATTTTGGAAATAAGTTTGGAAAATGCCTCCTAGGGTTCCCCGGAGCCCTGGCGGTGGGCTTTGCAGTTCATGACGAATAAAAACAAATCAATGCTTTGCCGTGTTTAGCAGAATTTATCCAAAAGGTCTTTCTTAGAGCTTCCAGACAGACCTAAGGGATTAGAAATGAACTTGAAAGGGTGAGGAAGTCAGCATACAGAATAACACACCCCCCCCAAAAAAAAGTGCCCCAACTTTACAACTGATCTAGATAATGGAAATTTTATAAACATGAGGTCCATGGAAACCCAGCAGTTTGAAGTAGATGTGAGACATTTGTTTGTTTTTGTTTTCTTTTTTTTTTCTTTTCAAGTCCCAATTGCGTTGTGAAGTCATTCCCTGAGGACTAGGCTAGTGGCTTCCTTCCCAGGAGGCCTTTTACCCTCACCCACCGGGGCCTGCCTGGCCAGTGGAAACTCCATCGGCCCCATTATATGAATAAACTTTTATTATATCCCTAAAGCCTGTCTGTGTTGTATGGAAGAATAAGATAGTCACTCATGGCCCTATTTTGCAGTTGAAAACACCCTGGTTCATGAACCACAAGAGCTGGTTAGGTCTACAACTAAACTTGTTGCAATGGTGTCTTTTGATAGCATCTCAGCCATGGCTCTGGTTGACTGTGAATGCCATCAGTGATTAAGATAAAAAAAAAAATAAACAAATAAATAAAACTGGAGAGCTGGAGAACTGGCTGAGCAGTTAAGGCAAAGCCTAATGACCCAGGTTCAATTCCCCAGTACCCAAGCAAAGTCAGTTGCACAAAGTGGCACATGCATCTGGAATTCATTTGCAGCAGCTAGAGGCCCTGTTGCACCCATTCTCTTTCACTCTGTCTCTATTTACAAATAAATGAATAATTATAATAAAAAACTGGACAGAAAGGTTGGTGTTCCTTGGTAACCAAAAACAAGGTAGGAGAGTAATTCAAAATCGGGGATTTGGGGTGTTGCTGTGTGGCAAAACATGTGTCTAATGCACAAGGCTCTGGGTTCCATCCCCAACATCACAAAATAAAAAAAGAACACTGGGCATCCCAGCCCTCGGGAGACAGAGGTAGGAGGATGTCTGTGAGTTCGAGGCCACCCTGAGACTCCATAGTGAATTCTAGGTCAGCCTGGGCTGGAGTGAGACCCTACCTCAAAAGAAGAAGAAGGAGGAGGAGGAAGAGGAAGAGGAAGAAGAGGAGGAGGAGGAGGAAGAAGAACTGTGAATGGAACCAGAGGACTTTCCTGTTTCAGATTCATTTTCCATTGCATTTATTGTTTTTAAATGTCCCGCTTAAAATAATGAACCCACCAAAGTGGTGTATTGGGGGGGGTAACATGTCCTAAACCTCTTCAATAGCAAAACACACCCCAGCTTCTGTATCCAGAGGTTCATACTGGCTTAGAGACAGTTCAGTTGGAATAGAACTCAGAGACATGGATTCCAGAATCTGCTCCTCCACCAAGGAGCATTGCCACGGGTCTCTCTGGGGCCAGCATTACCAAACATGTGAGCTTATGCCAGAGAGTATCATGTTCGGTTTTAACTGTCTTGGAGTTTAGCGTAGGGGAGAAAAGACTTTGCTTTCTTAGCATTGGTATTGAATCTGTAAGATAAACTGACAACAGGCAGATAAATAGGAGAGGAGAGATATAAAGAGATATAAATAAAAAGAGATATGCTAATATTTTAATATTATGTACATGAGAGACATCATAGGAAGTTAAAAAAAAAAACCTAAAACACCCAAAGCAGTAATATTTGAGGACTTTAGAACCATCTTCATGGGGAGAGGAGCTAGAGATGTAGGCCACTTAAAGGACAGTGAGTGACTTTTGGGAAGGACTAATGGGCCCTTGGGAGAAGAGATGAGAGCTGTGATAGGTGTGACTTGCCCCGAGTGCCTGGCCTCTATACTTCTCTCCTAAGATAAGGACGATTGTCCTACTCTTTTGGTGGGTCTGTCTTTTAGCGGATAAGAGGACTCCAGAGAAAACTGTTCTCTGCATTTACTGTTAAGTGACTTCCAATCGAAATAACACATCAAAGTGGCATATTTTGGAGTAATAGGTCCTAAACCCATTGAATAGCAAAAGTTATTTTTAAACAATGAAAAAAATTTAATTAAGTTAAAAACAAGCTTGTCAGCCAGACATGGTGGTGCATGCCTTTAATCCCAGCACTCGGGAGGCAGGAGGATTGCTGGGAGTTTGAGGCCACCCTGAGACTTATAGTGAATTCTAGTTTGGCCTGGGCTGGAGTGAGGCTCTACCTCAAAAAAACCAAAAAAAAAAAAAACCAAGCTTGTCATAACTAAATAGGTTAGTAGTTTTCAACAATTTTACATATTCCCATATTAAAAGTCCAGTCCTTAATCAGATATTTTTAGCACATGTCTATAATCCTGGCACTCAGGAGGCTGAGGCAGAAGCATCATAAGTTTGAGACCAGCTTAGGCTACATAGCCTGACCCTATGTTAAGTAAAGTGAAAGTTCAGTTATTGAATTTGGAATGCTTTAGTTCAAGTCTTCTCTGTGTTACTTACTAGCCATGGAACTTGGAAGCAACTGACCTTTCTGTGCCTTAGTTTTCAGATCTATAAAATGAGGGGCAGCTGAGGATGTATTTCAGTGGTAGACCACTTGCTAGCAAGGACAAGCCCTGGGTTCAATCCCCATCATCACAAAGAAAAATACATTAAAATAACTGTGGGTGTTGAGGGGGTGGATAATATGTATTTCAAAGGTTTTGATATGGAAACCCTCTGCCTCTTTCTTTAGCTCTTCACAGGTTTTATTATTATTATTATTATTATTATTATTATTGTTTTCATTCTTTCCTTCAGGCATGCACGCATGTGCGTGGGTGTGTATGTGCATGTGGTGCTGGGGATGGAACCCAGGGCCTTGTACATACGAGATACATGCTTTGCCAGAAAAACTTCACCCCAATTTCCACCTTTGAATCATTCTTTGTATTTGGTTACCAAGGAGCCTAACCCTTCTATCCAGCTTTTTATCTTGACCACTGACAGAATTAAATAGATCAAGAAGCACTATGTCTGAAATGTTATCAAAATGCATAATCATAAACTTAGACTCAGACTTAACCAGTTCTCATTTGGGGTTCATTAATTAGGGTTGTTTCCAACTACAAAATAGAACAAGTGTCCACTGGCCCAATGGCAGAGCGAGAGCAGGGGGGTCTGTAAGGTGGGAACAAGGAAACAACAGTAAAAAAAATGCAAAACAGGGCTGGAGAGATGGCTTAGTGGTTAAGGTGCATGCCTGTGAACCCTCAGGACCCAGGTTCGACTTCCCCATACTCACTTAAACCAGATGCACAGGATGGCGCATGCATCTGGAATTTGTTTGCAGTGACTGGAGATCCTGGCAAGTCCATTCTCTTTCTCTCTGTGTCTCTCTCTCTAAAATAAATAAATAAAATAAAGGTTTTTAAAAAAGAAAAACAAACCAAAACCCTGGTTGGTGAACATGGGGGAGTTTTTTTCCACATGGATTAGAGCAGAAGGGACTTCCCTACTCTGTCACAGGTAGACTGGGCTCTCTGGTTTTAAGAAAAAATTATGTGCTTCTTGAAAGACTCAGTGTGAGTATGTAGTGCTTAATGAGAGATTCCATTTTTGTTTGATCCCACTTGCTAGAGCCTAGAGCAGGACAACCCAAAGCAACGCCCCTCCAGAGTTTCTGGTTTAATGAGGCTCACTCTTCCTATTCATTAGCTCCCCCCGCTCTGTCCCAACACCCTCAAGGCACACAGAAAGTAGAAGGTCGACAGAGCCTCATTCCCCCACCATCTTTTCACCCACTTGCTAGAGAATTTGGTTGAAACCCAAGGCTATGATCTGGAGGCTTTCACTAAGTACTAATTTCCTATCTGTTATCATTTCCTCCTTGAGTAACTAGAAAAACAACTGTTCTTTGGTCCTGACAAGAGGGGAAAGGGGAACGAAAGAAATCCTTGACCCCTGCTTCCTGTCAGATTGTGAAATGAGAAGGTAAATATTTCAGGCAATGTGGCCACTCGGAACAATTGGTCCCATTGTGATATTAATGGTGGCTGCTTTTCCTTATTTTTCACAAACTCCTTCTGGTGAAACTGAACCAAAGAAAAGGCTGGCCCTGCCAGTGGGCGCCCAGCCTGAGCTACTGGACTAGAGGGACAGACATCAGCAGGAACTTGCTTTGGAAGCAGTTTGGAGACAATTTCAAAGTCAGGGCTGGAGTGTCCTTGGGTTACTCAGTGGGTTATTTTGAAAGAAATCATTAAAACATTAGAAGCCCTGAATTATTGAACTCTATATGAGAAGTCATGAAGGTTTGGCATAACTTCTTCACTTCATTCACTTTGTGTGTGTGTGTGTGTGTGTGTGTGTGTGTGTGCGCGCGTGCACGCACACACGTGCATGCGTGCGTGTACGCGTGTGTAACTTGGTGACTAGTGTGGTCCCTGACTCTTGCTCATCAGCCTTGGCAGTGAGCAATCGGCATGTCTCCTTCAGGGAACAATGCCACACTGCTCTATAGCAGTGACCCTCAGTGGGCCTTTCCATAGCTGCTCTGCAAAGACCCAGTGAGGACAGCAAGACTATGCAAGGGCTGCATGAACTCCTCAGAACCCAGGGGCAGGCAGACAGAGGCAGACACATGCTCCTGGTCTCTACTTGTGAACTACTGCGTCTGATGTCTGGAGCCATGGGAAGGGATTTGCTTGGGGCTTGTGTGGGACGTTCTTTCATTCATCCAGCACATGCTTATTCAGGATCTATGTGGACCTGGAATTGTGTTCAGCTCTGAGGACCCAGGGACTGAGTCAGACCAGGTCTTTAATCAGGAAGCCATAAGGCTGTTACAGTAAGTGATTGGTTGTGGGGAACTCCTCCAAAGGACTTTGGTCTGGACTTGGGATCAGCAGATGTAGATGGGGGTGGGGGGTGAGGGGAATAAGTCACCAAGGCCAGGACTGGCTTGCTCTGACTGCCCTGTCACCTGCTAGGCTAGCTCCTGGGGCTCTGAATAAGTGCCTTCAAGCCCTATATTTAAAAGAAAATAACATAATACTATTTAGATTTTTAAATTATTTTATTTTATTATTAGAGAGAAAGAGGAGAGGGAGAGACTGGGCATGCCAGGGCCTCTAACCACTGCAAATGAACTCCAGTTGCATGAGCCACCATGTGTATCTGGCTTACGAGGATTCTAGGAAAGCGAACCTAGGTCCTTAGGCTTCTCAGGCAAGCTCCTTAAGTGCTAAGCCAGCTCTCCACCACAGACTGTTTTTAAATAATATTTTATTTATTAATTTGTGTCATTTGTGAACAGAGAATGAGAGAGAAAGAAGAAGGGACAGAGAGAGAAAGAGAGAGAGGATGGGTGTTATGAATAGACTCCAGACACATGTGCCCCTTGTGCATCTGACTTAGTGTGGCTATTGGGGAATCAAACCTGGGCTGGCAGGCTTTGTTGCAAGCAAGGGCCTTTAACTGCTGAGCCATCTCCCCAGTCCTTTTGTTAGATTTTTTTTTTTTTTTTTTTTTTTTATTCACAGCCATAGGCCAAAAAGAAAGTCGCAAGCACGGAAACCTTCCTGAGCCATTTAAGAGTTGAATCATCCTAACAATGTCCTTTGTGACACAGGACCCGGTCCATGTCACACCATGCTCTGAGTTGTCATGTCCCCTTCTTTCATCTTTCTCTGGCCTTTATGATCCTTGACCCTTTTGACAACAAGGGGAGGGGGACAGTTGTTTTGTAGAATACACCTCAATTTTTGAGGTCTGAAGACTCTGTTGCTACAGCTGAGACGTCTGTTGTGGGCACAGCTCAGAAGTGCCGTCACGCTTGAGGCTGCCCCGCATCAAGACGCCCGGTGCAGGATTGTGGTCTGCCGCAAAACCAGTCATCTGATAAGGTGACATCTGCCAGGATTCTTCAACTGTGAATTTGCTCATCGTCCCCTGTAGACAACATGTGTCTCGCAGGAGGTCTTGAAAAGCTTGCATTCCTCATCAGACTTAAAACGCACTCGGCATGGATAGAATTGCTACGTTTTCTACCCAGTCACCAGGTTATATTATCTGTTGCCATCTGGATATTGATGCTGAAACCATGACACCTTTGGCGACCTCCTTCATACCGATGGCTAGGTCCTTTGGACCTGTTCTGTCCATCCTGTGGCATTTCATTTTCGTGGACACAGGTAGCCTAGCTCACCCCATGCTTTCCCTGTCTAGTCCTGGAACAGGCCATCCCCCAGAGCTAACAGGGAGTGGAATGTGGAAATCAAGGTCTGGGGACCAGGACACTTGCTGTTACAGTGCTGTACCTGTTCAGGCGCCTCCTATGAGGCGGCCTACAAAGCAGACGTGTATGTTTCCATGTGGGTTTCGATTGAAATCTTTGAGTTCACACCAGCCATTCCAGTCTAAATACCACAGGAGTCTTTTTTCTGCATCTGTATCTCCTCTCTGAAGCTGCAACTTTATTTGATTACTTCCTTGTAGATAATCAATTTTCGTCTTTCCCGGGGCCCTGCTGGGCACTGACACCCCATCTGGGTCTGTAGCACGCACAGAGGGCCTCCTGACCCGATGTGGACTCTGACCTCACACCAGGAGCCCATTGTGCAAAGCCACTCTAAGCTTTGAGTCCCTGGGCTGGGCCACCCCTCACCCTTGTACACTCTGATACCGGAACTAGGTCTTTTCTTTCAGGGATCCCTCCTTACCCCATGTCAGGGCCCTGTGAGATTTCCTACTTCCCTCCCTTGGGCTCTGGCACCCCCATATAGACGGGCAGGGAAGCAAAGGAGAAAGTGAAGGCGAAAAGGAGGGGCGGGAAGAGAGATTGCGATTTTCCCCTTAGCTTCCTTTTGGGCTTATACTATAGGTCACTGCATCAGACACCATGTTACACAGCGCAGGCACCCCTTGCTGCTGCCTCGCCCAGAGCCCATTTTAAGCCCTCCTCTCTCCTCCACCTCCCACCACCCAGACCCAGCAGTCAGGTACCCTGCTCTCCCTCTTCAGATCAGCTCCAGGGCCCACGGGTCCCAACCAACCTGTCAGTCCGCCTCGTTGAGAACCACTTATGGGAAAAGAATGAGGAATCTTCGCTCTTCTCTGGAGGGCCACTGCAGCCCGAGGCACAGGACGTCGGCTATCTCCAGTGTCATTCCAGGCAATCGTGAGATCCTATCTCGGTGAGGATGGACACAGCGCAGAAGAGCCTTGTAAGGTTGTGTCCACTTTAGAAGAAATGAGAATTAGCATTACCATTTATCTTGAATCCAAATATTTTAATTTACTGTTGCTATTTTTCAAGGTAAGGTCTCTCTCTAGCTCAGGCTGACCTGGAATTCACTATGTTGTCTCAGGCTGGCCTCGATCCTCTTACCTCTGCCTCTTGAGTGCTGGCATTAAAGACATGCACCACCATGCCTGGCTCCTCAAATATTTTTATTTTTTAAATACACATTGATATTTGATAGCAATTCAACATTGCTAAGGCAAATTAAGAATGTCAGTTAAAATATACCTCAATTAATATCAAGGATACTGAAGAGACTGAAAAAGTATAAATATACCCCAAAGTTAATTTTAAAAGCTGGGCATGATGGCTCACATCTTTTCTTCTTAATATTTTATTTTTATTTATTTGACAGAGAAAGAGGGAGAGAGAGATAAAGAGAGAATGGGTGCTCTAGGGCCTCCAGCCATTGCAAACGAACTCCAGACACATGCACCCCCTTGGGCATCTGGTTTACATGGGTCCTAGGGAATTGAACCTGGGTCTTTTGGCTTTGCAGGCAAGTGCCTTAACTGCTAAGCCATTCCTCCAGCCTGCCACAGTTAATTTTGGATTCTTTTTGTTTGAAGCAGGCTCTCACTCTAGCCCAGACTGACTCGTAACTCACTCTACAGCCCAGGTTATCCTCAAATTCACAGTGATCCTACTACCTCAACCTTTCAAGTGTTCAAAGGCATGTGCCACCACACCCAGCTTAATTAAAACATTTTTGAAGGAAGGTTGAACAGTATTGTCTGTTTCTAGGACTAGTTCATAGACCCACAAAACAAAACAACCCTCCAACAACTGAAGTTGAAAGGTGTGGTGGCACACACCATTAACCTCAGCACTCAAGAGGCTGAGGGAAGATCACTCTGAGTTTGAGGCCAGCCTGAGCTACTGAGTGAGTTCTAGGTCAGCCTGGGCTAGAGTGAGACTGCTTCAAAACACAACAAAAAACAACAACTAAAAGCCCATCTGGGGGGCCGGAGGTATGAACTTAGCCATTAAGGTGTTTGCCTGCAAAGCCAAAGGACGCAGGTTTGATTCCTCAAGACCCATGTTAGCCAGATGCACAAGGGGGCGCATGCACCTGGAGTTCATTTGCAGTGGCTGGAGGCCCTGGCGTGCCTATTCTCTCTCTCTCTCCCCCTCTTTCTCTGTCAAATAAATAAATAAATAAAAATAATTAAAAAAAATTTTTAAAGTCCATCTTGGGCTAGACTGCATTTCAGCTGAAATTTTAGTTCACGTGACATTGACTCATCTCTCTGGTATTCATTTGGGAGTTGTACATTTTAAGGATTTTTAAGCTGGAAGCAAGATCAAAATGACCATAGGAAGTGCTAAATAAATGCCCAGCCCCTACAATCGCTGGCACATATCCTCCACAGACTTTGTCCTGGGTCACTCATGTGAGCACATCTGAGGTGAAACTCTCCAATATCACAGTGACCTTATCAAATTACCTGTGGCTAATTAGCCCGGTAAGATGGGCCCTGCAGAACATGACAGCAAAATGCCAACACTGCTGTTTTCATGTTTATTCCATGATGTATCAAAACGTCACTTATTCAAAATCAATAAACTATTTAAAACTATTCAAATTTCAAATGGCAAAACAAAAAACTGACAAACAAACACCCGTGAGGCAATTCACAGCAACTCTTTATTTCTTGTCCTTCACAGAGCTTTGCGCCAACCCGACTGAAGGCACTGAGGCTCTGTTTGCTCAAGAAGTGCAGCTGGGACAGAGAGATGGTTTAGTGGTTAAGGCACTTGCCTACAAAGCCAAAGGACCCAGGTTTGATTCCTTGGTATCCACATAAGCCAGATACACAAAGTGGCTAATGTATCTGTAGTTCGTTTGCAGTGGCTAGAGGCCCTGGAACAACCATTCTCTATCTGCCTCTCTCTCTCTCACAAATAAATAAAATATTTTTTTAAGAAAAAAAGTGCAGCCAGGCGTGGTGGTACATGCCTTTAATCCCAGCACTCGGGAGGCAGAGGTAGGAGGATCGCCATGAGTTCGAGGCCAACCTGAGACTATACAGTGAATTTCAGATTAGCCTGGGCTAGAGAGAGACTCTACCTTGAGAAAGAGAGAGAGAGAGAAGAGAAGAGAAAAGAAAAGAAGTGCAACTATTGCCCTGTGGGGTCTATGCTTCATGGGACAAGGATTTTGGGGAGTCACCAGAAAGAAATGCTGATGACAGGGAGAGAGGTCTGGAGAGAAGAAGGTGAGGAGACAGCCAGAGGCTAGGCACACTGCACAGCCAGAGCAGAAGCACGTCTGTGTCACCCTCCAAACACATGGCTGTATTTCAAAATTGAATTATTTTATTTTTTTAATTTTAAGTATTTCATTTATTTATTTTCAAGGAGAGAGAGAGAAAGAGAGCAAGAGTACTTCAGGGCCTCTACGTACATGCACCACTTTGTGCATCTGGCTTTATGTGGGAACCGGGGAATCCAAACAGGGTTGTTAAGCTTTGCAGGCAAGCGCCTGATTCCTAAAAATACTGATGTAGAAAAGGGAGTCATTAGTGAGCATGGTGCACACTGGGAATCCCAGCATGTAGGTTGAGGAGACAGAAAGATTTCAAGTTTAAGGCCAGTCTGAACTACAAAGTAAGACCCAGTCTCAAAAAAAAAAAAAGAAAAGAAAAAAGAAAGAAAGGAAGGAAGGAAGGGAGGGAGGGAGGGAGGGAGGAAGGAAGGAAGGAAAAGAAAGGCCTGGAGAGATGGCTTAGTGGTTAAGTCACTTGCCTGTGAAGCATAAGGACCCAGATTTGATTCCCCTGTACTCATGTAAGCCAGATGTACAAGGTGGTGCATGTGTCTGGAGTTCATGTACAGTCTCCAGAGGCCTTGTTGTGCCTATTCTCTCTGTGTCATAAATAAATTTTAAAAATTCAAAATAATAAAATAGGAGAGTTGGGGAGATGTTCAGTGGTTAAAGGCACTTGCTTGTAAAGTCTGACAATTCCCAGTACCCACACAAAGCCAGATGCATGTGTCTTGAGTTCGTTTGCTGCAGCAGGAGGTTGGCACACTCATTCTCTCTCTCTCTCTCTCTCAAATAAATAAATAGATGGATGTTTTTAAAGTTCTTTATTAAAAGATACCATGATGTATAAAGATGCTAAGACTTCCTCATTAGAGTGACATTGTCTTTAAACCCTGCATGGTACTCCCTGAAGCACAGCCAAGATGCCCAGGAAAGACAGCGTGAGCTGGAAGTCCAGTTGCTTCCTTAAGATCATCCAGGGCTGGAGAGGTGGCTTAGCAGTTAAGCACTTGCCTGTGAAGTCTTGCCGGTTCGAGGCTCAATTCCCCAGGACCCATGTAAGCCAGATACAAAGGGGGCACATGCATCTGGAGTTCGTTTGCAGCAGCTGGAAACCCTGGAGCACCCATTCTCTCTCTCTCTCTCTCTGCCTCTTTCTCTCTCTGTCTGCCATTTTCAAATAAATAAATAAATAAATAAACAAAAATTTAAAACAAAAGATCATCCAACTCACTGGGTATGGTGGCACATACCTTTAATCCCAGCACTTGGGATGCAGAGGTAGGAGGATTGTCAAGAGTTCGAGGCCACCCTGAGACTATGCAGTGAATTCTAGGTCAGCCTGGGCTAGAGCCAGACCCTACCTCAAAAAACAACAACAAAAAAAGATTATCCAACTCTTGGATTCTTATCCAACATGCTTCACTGTGGAAGCAGACAATGTGGGCTCTAGGCAGATGTAGCAGATCTGTGTGTTCCTCCGAGGAAGGCTGTGGGAGCAGACAATGTGGGCAGATGCAACAGATCCACGTGTCCTCCGAGGAAGGCTGTGGGAGCAGACAATGTGGGCAGATGCCGCAGCTCTGTGTGTCCCTCCGAGGAAGGCTGTGGGAGCAGGCAACGTGGGCAGAGGCCACAGATCCATATGTTCCTCCAGGGAAGGCCGTAGTGCTGATGGACAAAAATACCTTGATGCACAAGGCCATCCGAGGGCACCTGGAGAACCACCCAGCTCTGGAGAAACCGCTGCCCCTCTGTGGACTTTGTGTTCACCAAAGAAGGCCTCACTGAGATCAGGGACAAACTACTGGCCAATAAGGTGCCAGCTGCCACCTGTACTGGTGTCATTGCCACATGTGAAGTCACTGTGCCAACCAAGAACAAGGTCTGGGGCCCAAGAAGACCTCCTTCTTTCAGGCTGTAGGCATGACCACTAAGACCTCCAGGGCCACCATTGAAACTCTGAGGGGTGTGCAGCTCATCAGACTGGAGATGAAGTGGGAGCCAGTGAGGCCACCCTACTGGACATGCTGAACATCTCCCCCTTCTCCTTTGGACTGATCATCCAGTAGGTTCTTGACAATAGCAGCATCTACAAACCCAAAATGCTTGACATCACAGAGGATACACTGCATTCTCGTTTCCTGGATGGCACCTGCAATGTTGGCAGTATTTGTCTGCAGATTGGCTACCCAGCTGTTGCCTTGGTGCCTCATTCTATCATCAATGGGTACAAGTGGGTCTCATCTCTGTCTGGGTAGACTGAGTACACCTTCCCACTTGCTGAGAAGGTCAAGGCCTTCTTGGCTGATCCATCTGCATGTGTCGTTGCTGCCACTACTGCGGCTCCTGCTGCCTCTGAGGCCCCAGCCAAGGCTGAAGCCAAGGAGGAATGGAAGGAGTCAGATGAGAATGTGGGATTTGGTCTCTGACTACTCACCAAAAAGCAACCAAGTCAGCCTTATATGGAAAACATGGAAATAAAGGTTTACTTCTCTTTAAAAAAAAAAAAGCTAAAGCCATTACTACTGCTACTATGGTCTGAAGATGTCCCCCCAAAGTTATGGGTTGAAACCTTAATTCCTCAGCATGGCTGTGATGGAAGGTGGGGGCCTAGTGGGAGTTAGGAGCAGGTTGGCTATCTAGGGAGTTGGGTCTCCCCTGTTGTGTGTGTGTGTGTGTGTATGTGTGGGTGTGTGTGCTTGCACACATGTGTTCTCTCCCCTTCCCACCCCCATCAGGTTATGAAACAAGAGGACATTATCAGACGCACCTGACTGATCCCAGAGTTCCTGGGCTCGAGGGACTAAGTCCCTTTACTTTATAAATTACTCAGTCTCAGGTATTCTGTTTTGGCAACAGAAAATGATTCAAGACATTTGTTATTGGACTTTCTGGTGGAAATAGAGCCAATAACTTTGATGGTGCTGGGGGTTGAACCCAGGGCTTTGCACATGCAAGGCAAGCACTCCACCAGTGAGTTACAGCCCCAGGATCTTAAAGCTGCCTGAGATGAATTGTTTTCATGGGGACTAGTAGCTAATCCAGGGGGTCATGTGTGTGTCATGGAGGAAGAATATTGCTTCCTCCTTTTCTGTTCCTGTGGTGGGTCTGCGAATTACTAATAAAAGACAGATCAGTGGGAAAAAATGTGTGCAATTGTTCACATGCACAGGGGCTTATAGAAAGAGCTGGAACTCAATGAGATGGTTAGATTTGGGGATTTATATATCATTTTGTGTGTGTGCATGTTTGTGTGGTAGGGAGCATACATATGTCCATACATGCACGCGTGTCTTCCTCAAAAACTCAACCTACCTTTTTTAAGCTAGCCTGTCTGACCAGTGAGCATCAGGGATCTGCCTGTCTCTGCCACACAGCACCACACCTAGCTTTTTATTTATTTATTTATTTATGAGAGAGTGAAACAGAAAGAGAAAATGGGCCAGGGCCTTTAGCAGCTGCAAACAAACTCCAGATGCGTGCATCCTCTGGTGCATATGTGAGACATTGCACGCTTGCATCACTGGCTTATGTGGGACCTGTAGATTGGAACATGAGTTCTTAGGCTTCACAGGCAAGTGCCTAACTGCTAAGCCATGGCCCCATCACCACCTCTAGCTCTTTTACATGGGTCTTGGGGAATCAAATTCCCATCCTCATGCTTGCATAGGAAGTAAATACATTACCAACTGAGCTATCTCCCTACCCCTATATATCACTTTAACAAAGAAAGGGGGCAATAAATCCTGGGGAAGTATATGGGAAACCAATGGAAGAAAAGGTTTACTTTAGTAAGCTCTGTTTATGCCTAGCTCTGGCTGCCCCTGGGGAGAAGAGTGTTTCCTTTTGCACACTTTCCTCCGGGAGACTTGAGCTTTTCTGTTAAATGGCTGAGCTCACCAATTTGGCTAGACTAGCTAGCCAGCACACCCCAAGGATCCACCTCCCCAGGGTTGGGAATGCCCACTACCATGCTCACCACTTTATGTGAGTTCTGAAGGACGGAATTCAGGTACTCGCGCTTGCTTGGAAGCCCTTTACACACAGAGCTATCTCCCTAGCCCTGATTTTTTACATTTATATGAACTCTGTTAATTTATTTATTCTAAAACCAAATATATTCTTTTGTTTATTATTGTCTATATCATTCCTCCTATTTTAAAACCCTTTAAAGAACAAGAAAGAAAGACAAAGCCGGACGTGGTGGCGCACGCCTTTAATCCCAGCACTGGGGAGGTAGAGGTAGGAGGATCACCGTGAGTTCGAGGCCACCCTGAGACTACAGAGTTAATTCCAGGTCAGCCTGGGCTAGAGTGAGACCCTACCTCGATAAAACAAAGAAAAAAACAAAAAGAAAGAAAGACAAAGATAGAGAAAGAGAAGGAAGGAGGGAAGGAATGGAGGGAGGGAGAAAGGAAGAGGGAGGGAAGGAAGGGTTTGGATCAAAAATACTAAGAGCCATAGCACCTACTGAAATAATTCAAATTTGAGCTGGGATATAATGAAATAAATTTCCAAGAAATTCAGCCTTGGAGAAGAACATTTGTGAACAAAACCATGGGCTCCTGCAGGAGTCTTCTAGCCTCCTGTTTTAGTTGGCTCCAGGCCAACACCTACTCTTCCCTCTTAACCTTCCCCAACCAAAAAAGAAAGGCCCCTTTCCCCTTTTTAAAAAGTCTTACATCTCAACTAACAGTTAATAACAGTTAACATTGCAATTTACTAGACACTTTTCTAAAAAGCACTTACTGGTGTCGGAACCCCCACTTGTCTAAAGAGCTTTCAGAACAGCTCAGTAGCTTGGATGAGCGTCAGGGTTCTGAGGCCACAGATATTTTGGCCTTGTTTATAAGAACAACAAGAACAGCTCACCCATGTCAGTGTGTTTGTTGCTCACAGTCAAAAATAATCGTAAGATTTAATTGGCTTCTTATTTCTTCTGTGAGTGAATGATATTAATCAGCCTTGGGTTTCCCCCCTCTTAACCCACATCCTCAAGAAGAATTGAAGAAGGTTCCACTTATGCAACTTGGGGTGGTGGTGGCTGGGCGAGGGGCCAAGGTCAGGGAGTTCTTCGGGAGCTATTTCATTTTCTTAGCTTTCCCCAACTCTTTTTTCTTATCATGAATACTTTCAGATGTAGAACTGAGGGTATAACTCAGTGGTAGAGCACAGGCCTAGAATGTGTGAGGTTCTGGGTCCAATTTCCAGAACCACAAAAAAAGTAAAAATGTTTTCAAAGGTACCAGTAACAGAGTGAATACAATGAGCCTGTCGTGCTGGAGAGATGGCTTAGTCAGTAAAGCCCCAGCCTAGCAAGCATGAGGACCTGAGCTCAATCCCTAGAACCAACATATAGACAGCCAGATGTAGCCAGGCATGGTGGCCCATGTCTGTAATCCCAGCTCTCAGGAGGCAAAGTAGGAGGATCATCATGAGTTCTAGGCCAACCTCTACCCTACCCCCAAAATAACTGAACTACCAAAACAAAACAACTGAAAAAACATAAAACAAACAAACAACAAAAAAGCTAAGCATGGGCTGGAGAGATGACTTAGCGGTTAAGCGCTTGCCTGTGAAGCCTAAGGACCCCGGTTCGAGGCTCGATTCCCCAGGACCCACGTTAGCCAGATGCACAAGGGGGCGCACACGTCTGGAGTTCGTTTGCAGTGGCTGGAAGCCCTGGCGCGCCCACTCTCTCTCTCTCCCTCTATCTGTCTTTCTCCCTGTGTCTGTCGCTCTCAAATAAATAAATAAAAAATGAACAAAAAAAATTTAAAAAAAAAAAGCTAAGCATGGGCTGGACATGGTGGCACACACCTTTAATCCAAGCACTCGGAGGCAGAGGCAGGAGGATGGCCATGAGTTCAACTACAGTGTAAATTCCAGGTCAGCCTGAGCTAGAGTGAGACCCTATATCAAATACCCCTCCCCCTCAAAAAAGAAAGCTAAGCATGGTGTCTGTCATGTGCTTTTAACTCTAGCACTGGAGAAGTGGTGACAAGGAGGAACCTTTGTGTCTTGCTGGCCAACCAGTCTAGCCTAGTTGGTGAGCCCTAGGCCAATGAGACACCCAAGTGCTGGGGGCAGAGGTAGGAGGATCACCGTGAGTTCCAGGCCACCCTGAGACTACATAGTGAATTCCAAGTCAGCCTGGGCTAGAGTGAAACCCTACCTCAAAAAAAAAAAATAAAAAAAGAAAGAAAAGGACAGAGGAAGGAAGGAAGGAAAGACGAATAATGTTCTAAAAATGTCACCAGAGGTTGTCCTCTGGGCAGCGCCATACACATGTGCACCCCTCCCCCCCACACACACACATGGACACATACATCACAAAAAACAAGCCCATCATCCAGCTTCCATAATCATTACTGTTTTGGTATTATATTTATGCTCCACACCCTAATGTATTTCACAAGTATTTTGAAGCAAATCTGAAATGTGATAGGATTTTACCCATAAAGATTACATCATGTACCTACAAGAGATAAGCCCTTTCTTCCTACCATCAATTAATTACCATTATGAACCTAACACACTGAAGATAGCTGCCCAGCCCAGGGTTGACCACAGCCAAACACGGGCTCACTGTCTTGGGGTCAGCAGAATAGACAAGAAGGAAGGATGGGTGGTTGGGGCAGGGGAGAGGGAAGGCAGGTTTGGGACACTGTGCGCCACGTGCCATCGCTGCAGCCTCGCACAGCTTCCCAGATCTCGTGATATTTCCACGCTAACCGGGAAGGGCGCGGAGAAAAGGCTTTGGAGAAGCCGAGCTGGGTTGTGTACAGCGACGCGGGGTAAGCTGTGGCTGGGCTGGAGAGATGGCTTAGCAGTTAAGCGCTTGCCTGTGAAGCCTAAGGACCCCGGTTCGAGGCTCAATTCCCCAGGACCCACGTTAGCCAGATGCACAAGGGGGCGCACGCATCTGGAGTTCCTTTGCAGTGGTTGGAGGCCCTGGTGTGCCCATTCTCTATCTAACTATTAAGTAAAAATCAAAAAAAAAAAAAAAAGCTGTGGCTATCATATCATGCGCTCATGTAAGGAATAAAGTTCCACTGATAAATTCCACGCGTGGAATTTTTGCAACCACCCCCAGCCTCATGCCACAGCTAGTCTGTTTCCATCTTACCAGCCAGTCGGCTGTTTCTGCCTTCAGTTTGCTGAACTTCCTGTGATACCCAAGGGAGCATTTCTGTTGGGTGACACCACCTGAATCCCTGCACTGTAAGCAACTTAAACTCTCTTTTAATTGAACCAGGTATAGAGAAGCTGGAAGAAAGTCGGGTCCCTTTTCCCAGGGCCCAAGCAGGTGAAACATGTCTCTGTCTGTTCCAGACACTAGCAACTGACTGTATGCATATCCTGTCTGTGAGTTTTGCTACACCCTTTATTTCTATGACCCGGGCTTATTGTCACAATTTAAGAAGCTCTTACTCTAGCAATCCACAATGTTTGATAGAGAAAATATTTGTTGTTTCATGAACCAGACACAGCTTAAGCAAGGCCACATCCTCTCTGAGGGAAAAAAAACAAAAAACAGAATGGCTGTGTGGGTTTTCTGACACTGCACCTTTGAATTACCAATGTTTTTGGGAAGCCCATTGCATGGCAGAAGTTTGCTTTACAACTCTGACCCTTTCATCTAAAGGTTTGGTTCAGAGTTTGGTACAAGGACCACAAGACAATTGTGTTCTTTCAAGATTTTCACTGAGAAGAAAACTGGATGTTTTTGCAAAGAATTCATGGGTGGGCAGGAATACATCTCCAGGTTAGAGCCATGAAGCTTCATTCTGAGAACCTGGTCCACCATGCTGCCTGCGCTTTGATAGAAGGATATGTATTTGAGATGAAACAGAGTTCTTCCCAGGAAGTAGAGCAGACCTCCACACCTGGGGAGCAGAGCTTGTTATGCACACCAGGGTCAACAGAGTCCCGTGTAAGCAAAGGGGACCATCAGAAGGGAGGTCTCCGGGATGCATAGAACAGATGTGAGTGGGAGGCATTGAGTTTGGCAGGCTGGCGGCCTTGTTTTCCACTTCCTCCATGGGAAGCCACTGCTTGGATTTGAGATTTCCAAAGACAGCCTATTCAAAAATTCAAGGGCTTGCCAGGTGTGGTGGCTCATGCCTTTAATCCCAGCACTTGGGAGGCAAAGGTAGGAGGATTGTCATGAGTTCAAGGCTACCCTGAGGCTATATAGTGAATTCCAGGTCAGCCTGAGCTAGAGTGAGACCCTACCTCGAAAAAACCAAAAAAAAAAAAAAAAAAAGAAAAGAAAAGAAAAAAAGAAAGAAAGAAAAATTCAAGGGCTGGAGAGATGGCTTAGCAGTTGAGGTGATTGCCTACAAAACCTAAGGACCCAGGTTCAATTCCCCAGTACCCAGGTAAGCCAGATGTACAAGGTGGCACATGCATCTGTAGTTTGTTTGCAGTGGCTAGAGGCCCTGATGCACCCATTCTGTCCCCCACCCTTCTCTCAAATAATAAATAAATAAGAAAAAATACTTTACAAAAAAAGACATTCAGATGCTATTGGACGCATGGAATAGGTTCAGGCTCACTGAAGTGAGGCGTGTCTCCACAAGTAGCTTAGACACCTCTTCATTTGGTCCTTTTCTTTAAAGGTGGAGGTGACAACTGCTTCCTCTTGTTTTTAATGGTTGGTATAAAAATAAATAAATGGGAATATGACAGAGAGCAGAGTTGTGAAGGAGAAAGTAGGGGAGGGAAAGGGAGGGAAATACCATGGTTTGTTGTCTGTAAGTATAGAAGTTGTCTATGAAAACATATATATATTTTAAAAAATAAATAAATGATTGGTAAGAGCTTCTAGGAATTCTTTCTTTTTTAAAATTTTTTGTTCATTTATTTATTTATTTATTTGAGAGCGACAGACATAGAGAGAAAGACAGATGGAGGGGGAGAGAGAGAGAATGGGCGCACCAGGGCTTCCAGCCACTGCAAACGAACTCCAGACGCGTGCGCCCCCTTGTGCATCTGGCTAACGTGGGACCTGGGGAACCGAGCCTCGAACCAGGGTCCTTAGGCTTCACAGGCAAGCGCTTAACCGCTAAGCCATCTCTCCAGCCCAGGAATTCTTTCTTTATTCGAGTGTGCATATGTGTGTGTATGGGCAGCAGTACATGCCACAGCACATGTGCAGAGGCCAGAGGACAACCTCAAGGTGTCTGTACTTTACTTTCTGTGAGATTCGGTCTCGGGTCCATGAGCTTTAGATTCTCTTGGTTCTGCCTCCAATGGTCTCAGACACACTGAGATCACAAGTGCATGCACCACCTTCTTAAAAACCTATGTTTAATTTATCTGTAAGCAGAGAAAGAGAGAAGAGAGACAGAGAGAATTGGATGTGCCAGGTCCTCTAGCTGCTGCAAACAAGCTCTAGATGCATGGGCCACTCTGTGTGTCTGGTTTTCTGTGGGCACTGAGGCATCAAATCCTGGTCGTTTCCTCAGCCCAATGCTTCTTTTAAAAAAAAGAAAAAAACTCAGCCAGGCGTGGCGGTGCACGCCTTTAATCCCAGCACTCAGGAGGCAGAGGTAAAAGGATCGCCGTGAGTTCAAGGCCACCCTGATAGTACAGAGTGAATTCCAGGTTAGCCTAGGCTAGAGTGAGACCCTACCTTGAAAAACCAAAAGGAAAGAAAAGAAAAAAAGGAAAAATTGTGTGTGTGTGTGTGTGTGTGTGAAAGAGTGAGCCCAGAGGTGAGCACATGCCATGATGCAGATGTGAAGGTCAGTTTTGGGTGTCAGTCCTCACCTCCCCCCTCATTTGAGGCAAGTCTCCTGTTCACCACTGTGTATACCATATAGGCCAGCCGGCCTGCAGGGTTCTGAGAGTCTCCTGATGTCGTCTCTCATCTCATCATAGGAGGGCTGAGATTGCTATGTCTAGCATTTATGTGGGTTCTGGGGCTCTAAACTATAGCAAGCAATTTTACCCATTGAGGCATCTCCCCATCCTCTCTTCATCTTACTCATTCATTCATTCATTCATGAAAGAATGGGCATGCTAGGGCCACTAGCCAGAGCAGATGAACTCCAGACACATACACCACCTTGTGCATCTGGCTTATGTGTATGCTAGAAAATCAAACCTGGGTTCTTAGACTTTGCAAGCAAGTGCCTTAATTGCAAAGCCATTTCTCTCTTTAAAAAAACAAAAACACTTTATTGACAATTTCCACACATATGGACAATACAAAATGATCATAATCCTCCCACTACCCTCTTCTCTCTCCTCCCCAATCCTCCCTCCACTGAATTCCTTCTTCCTTCCAACTAGTCTATTTGATGTCATCATCATTATTACTTTTTTTTTTTTTACGTCTTGTATAGCAGGTAATGTCAGCCACTGTGAGGTCATGAATACCATGGTCTCTGTGTCCAGAATCAGTATAGCACAGCACTCCTCCCCTTCTTTTGGCTTTTACATTCTTTCCACCACCTCTTTTGCAGTGGTCCCCGAGTCTTAGAGGATATGATAGAGATGTCTAACTTAGTGCTGAACACTCCACTGTCATTTCTTCTCAGCACTTTGGTAAGTTTTGAATGTTTCCAGTGGTCACTGCCATCTGAAAAGAGAAGCTTCCCTAATCAAAGTGAGAGTAGCATTAACATATATGGACATAAACATGAGTATTTAGAAGACAGTCTGGTGGGTATAATATTTCCATTTAGCCAGACAACAGTGGTAGTTTTCCCTTGGGGCTGTGACCTCCTCAGCCATAGGCTTTTGATTGAATTTTCAGTACAAGGCAGGAATTCGCTCCTGTGAAGAGGGCCTCAAATCCAATCAGAGAGTAGTTGGTCTCCCCCATAACAGACAGTCTACCATTGCACTAGTTCGTACATTTGGCCTGGCTGGCCAGCCACAGAGCTTGCAGGGTCCACCGCTGGTCAACACTGTTGATGACTTTTCTCCTCCAACAGACTGCACAGGTCTCTCCAGCATCCTGACAGCTAGTCAACAGGGAGGAGGCTTCCAGCTCAGCTCCAGCTGCTTCCTCTCATTACAAAGACATTCAGAGTCTGGGCTGAAAGAAGAAGGGGAAAGAAAAAAGGCCTGAAACCTAGAACATAATAAAGTTCACTTTCATAAGCTTAGTTTTATAAACAATAACATAGGAGAGAAGGAAGGTTATTAGTTTGGGGAATTTGTGTTTGATTGTTCTATTTAGCACATTCCACATTCAGAGCTGTAGTCCGGGGAAGGGCAGGTGTCAGAAAGCTCTGGGATTGGCTGCGTCAGAGAGATTTAGGATGGGGAAGTGTGGTCATTTGCATCTTGCAGCAAGGAACTGTGTGTGTGTTTCCACAGCTGCTGGTGCAGCAGCTCTCGGGGGACCACAGGCTTAGTTCATCTTGGCCCAGGGACCACATAACTGAGTCTCTGGCCACAGAAATTCTGCCTTCCTGGTTCAGGACAGCTGACCACAGCTTGGGCTGGGGGACGAGGCAGCCAACTGTCAAAGGCAGACCTTAAATGTGGGGCTCTGAGGTAGCTGCCAAAAGAGATCTGGGAGGAAATGAAGCTTGTCATGGTAGAAGCATGGTTTTACATTATGAAAGGCAGGAAAAAGCTTTCATTATCTATTTTTATGTTAAAATATTTTATTTTTATTTATTTGTTTGTTTGTTTGACAGAGAAAGAGAGAGAGAGAGAGAATGGGCACACCAGGGCCTCTAGCCACTGCAAATGAACTCCAGACATGTGTGCCCCCTTGTGCATCTGGCAAACGTGGGTCCTGGGGAATTGAACCTGGGTACTTTGGCTTTGCAGGCAAATGCCTTAAGCACTAAACCATCCCTCCAGCCCTCTGTTTTTATTTTTAAAAATTATTTGTTTATTTATTTCCACACACGTGTGTGTGTGTGTGTGTGTGTGTGAGTGAGTGTGTGTGTGTACCAGCGTTTCTTGCAGCTGCAATCTAATGCCATCTGGCTTTATGTGGGTGGCTGAGGTGTTGAACCAAGACCAGCAGATTTTGTAAGCAATCACCTTTAACCACTGGGCTATCTGTCTCCCCAGGCCTGTCTATTTTCTTTTATTTGTCTTGTTTTGATTTTTTGGCTTTTGTTTGTTTGTTTGTTTGTTTTGTTTTTCAAGGTAGGGTCTCACTCTAGCCCAGGCTGACCTGGAATTCACTATGTAGTCTCAGGGTGGCCTCGAACTCATGGTGATCTTCCTACCACTGCCTCCTGAGTGCTGGGATTAAAGGCGTGCGCCACCACACCCAGCTTTTTTGTTTTGCTTTTTGTGGACAGGCTCTTACCATGCAACTGAAGCCTTAAACTTGATAGTCTCTTGCTTCAGCCCCCTAAGTACTCAGATTACAAGTGTACAATGCTATTCAATTCTCAACATCTACTTTTTTCCTTTTCTGTGTGTGCTGTGTATGGTATAAGGTCTATGGATGTATGTGCGCCACATGCACACATAGGCCAGAGGAGAATGTGAGATGTCCTCCTCGAACACTCTCCTGCCTTATTTCCTTGAGACAGAGTCTCGCATTGAACCTGAAGCTGCCATTTTTCTGTTAGACTAGATGACCAGTGAGCCCAGCAATGCTTCTATCTCAACCTGCCACTCAGGGCTGGGACTACAGGTGTATGTAGCCCTGCCTGGCTTTTTATATGGGTGCTAGGGAATCACTCAGGTCGTCATGCTTGCACAGAAAGTGCTGTTATCCTCAGCTCTTCATGATCAAAATTTTTGTTACAAATGAAAGTGATCAAACTTCTTTCAACTTCCAAGATCTTTGATCCTTTGGTCTGTGAGCCTACAGATAACCCCACAGGATAACAAACAACTTTCAAAGGGTTTTCATCTTCTAATGTTTACCCATCACGAATCTCTAGTGAAGCAAACTTGAGGAACACTGAGGTAAAAAGAAAAAGCTGATGAAGACTGAGTAATAAAATTTCCACAAATTGTCCAACGTGACTTTCCCCAGATTACTCAGCTATTTTCACCAGATCAAAGTTACATGGCTCAGTGGTTAAAGGTGCTTGCTTACAAAGCCAACTGGCCTGAATTCAATTCCTCAGTACCCATATAAAGCCAGATGCACAAAGTGGTTGTGGTAGTTTGAATGTACATCCCCCACTGACTTAGGTGTTAAAATTAAACTTGTAACTTGGATCTCCAGCTGCCTGGCTGGAGGAGGTGCCTTTGGGGGCGGATCCTGGAGTCCATCCCTAAGGTGTCACTGAAGACCAATCTGAGTTCCAGCCACAAAGCTCTGGTGGGGTCCCTGGTGCCCATTGCTTTTTGGTATTTTCTGGCTGTTTGGGGGGCTTCCCTGTGCTTGGATCTATGGAAGTGGGAAGCTTCTTCCGCCATTGATGGAACTTCCCTCTAGATCTGTAAGCTTAAAATCAGCCCCTTCCTCCCATAAACTGTGTCTGGTTTGGATGTTCATCCCAGTGACATGAAGCTGTCTACTACAGTGGCTCATGAAGCTGGCACTTTTTTGCACTGGTAAGATGCCCTGGTGTGCCCATTCTCTCCCTGTTCCTCTCTTTCATACATAATAATATTTTTAAAAAATTCATCAGGCTAGGCGTGGTGGCACATGCCTTACTCCCAGCACCGGGAGGCAGAGGTAGGAGGATCTCCATGAGTTCAAGGCCACCCTGAGACTCCATAGTGAATTCCAGGTCAGCCTGGGCTAGAGTGAGACCCTACCTTGAAAAACCAAAAAAAAAAAAAAAAAAAAAAAAAAAATTGATCAGGAGCTAGGTGTGGTGGCGCACGCACCACAAAACAAAAATTGATCAGGAGATGGAGACAGAAGGCTAGGAATTCAAAGCCATTCTTGGCAACGATCAAATTGAGAGCCAGTCTCTCTCCAAAAACAAACAAACATTTGAAAAAACAAAAAAGCAGCATGCAAAAAATTCCAAAGGGTTCATCAACCCAAACTTTATTTATTTTTGTTTTTTTATAATTTTTTTTTTTTTCCTGAGGTAAGGTCTCACTCTGGCCCAGGCTGACCAGGAATTCACTCTGTAGTCTCAGGTGGCGTCGAACTCACAGCAATCCTCGTACCTCTGCCCCCCAAGTCCTGGGATTAAAGGCATGTGTCACCATGCCCAGCCCAAACTTCATTTTTTTTTTAATATTTTTTTTTGTTCATTATTTATTTATTGATTTGAGAGGGACAGACACAGAGAGAAAGACAGATAGAGGGAGAGAGAGAGAATGGGAGCGCCAGGGCCTCCAGCCTCTGCAAACGAACTCCAGACGCGTGCGCCCCCTTGTGCATCTGGCTAACGTGGGACCTGGGGAACCGAGCCTCGAACCGGGGTCCTTAGGCTTCACAGGCAAGTGCTTAACCGCTAAGCCATCTCTCCAGCCCACCAAACTTCATTTTTGATGCCAAGATACATATTTAGCTTGTCACAATACCTATCACTTTAACTAATCTAAAGTCAATTGAACAGCACAGGACTCTCAAAGATGACCAAGTTGAAGTGTGTGTGTGTGTGCGTGTGTGCGTGTGTGTGTGTGCGTGTGTGTGCGTGTGTGTGTGTGTGTGTGTGTGTGTGTGCGTGTGTGTAGGCTGTCAACCATTTGCAGTGGTAAGAGGATAGGACTCAGTCAGGACATCACTTCTGCCCACCCTGGCATCCTCCTCAGCTGCCCCTACCTCCCTAGGTAAATTGCCATCTCAAAGCCCTTCCCTTGCTATGCAGACGCTGCAGAAGGACAATGGCTGTGTCTCCATGTCACATTCTATAAGAATGCCACCCCTCAGGCCCTTGACTTGGAAAATGTGGTCCTACCACTTATGCCAACTGTGGCCAGTGAAAGCCCCAAAAGAATGTGACAGGCGGATGTGGGGGAGCTGAAAGAATGGGAGACAGAGCTGAGTCACCCTGCCTCGCCACGCCAGGGGCTGGGAGCCAGGAAAGGGCTGCCAACGTCTTTAGAAGTGGAAGCTCCCATTGTCGTATTTCAGTGGCCTTCCTGAGCACTCCAGAAAACCTGGTGCCTGGTCCACTTGCCTCTTCCATCTGCAGCTGCTTGATGGTCTCAGGTGTGGTCTCAGCTCTGCTCAAGGTTACATGCAGCCTACCAGAACCTTGATCTTCTTGTCTCTGCTGATGGGCGGGGCATAGTCACCCCATCATGCTTCCTGGGTGTAACCTTTTCTAGCTCTCCCGTGATGTTAGCCCCGAAACCAGGTGCCCCACTATTCCTGGCTTTCTTGAGTTTGTTGTTTACCCACTTGGTGACGATATTAGTTCTCTTCCATCACGGTGGTTGGATACCTGACAAAAACAACTTGGGGAGGAAGGATTTCTTTTTTTTTTTCTTTTTTTTTTTTTTTTGGTTTTTCGAGGTAGGGTCTCACTCTGGTCCAGGCTGACCTGGAATTAACTCTGTAGTCTCAGGGTGGCCTTGAACTCACGGTGATCCTTCTACCTCTGCCTCCCGAGTGCTGGGATTAAAGGCGTGCGCCACCACGCCCAGCTTGGAAGGATTTCTTTTGGTTCACGGCTTCTGATGGTTCAGTCTGGGCTTACTTGTCTTTGCAAATTGACTAAGAATCATGGCACTGGACTATGTGGCCAACAGGAGGTTCTCATCTTTTAGCAGGTTGGAAGTGGAGACAGAGAGGAAATGCCCAGCCTTGAGGGCTCTCCCTCAGAGACCCACTTCCTCTAGTCAGCCCTCTCTCCCAAAAGACTGCCATCAGCTGGGGACTAAAAGCAGAAGACACAAGCCTGCCAGACATGGTGGCACACACTTTAAATCCCAGCACTCGAGAGGCAGAGGTAAGAAGATCACTGTGAATTTGAGGCCAGCCTGAGACTACATAGTGAATGCCAGGTCGGCCCAGGCTAAAGTGAGGCTCTACCTCAAAAAAACAAGCAACAAAAAAAAAAAAAAAAAAAAAAAGAAGGAGGAGGAGAAGGAGAAGAGAGCCTGTGGGGGCGTTTCATATTCAAACCATAATAGCAACCATCTGTCCTTTGGTCTAATTGCCATACACCCAGTTTTGTTCAGGGTGGCACCATCACCACTAAAACCTTTCCCGAAACTTTTGCAGTTAGGGTGGTCTAGGTGGCATGGTTCTGAGTTGTGTGGGTGGTTTACTTGGGATTTCTGGAAATTTTTTCTTTTTGTGATTATAATACTATAACCCTTCTCCTTTGTTTTATTTTATTTTTTAATCTTTAGAGAGAGAGAATTGGCGCACCAGGGCCTTAGCCACTGAAATCAAGCTTCAGACACTTGTGCCACCCTGTGGGAATATGCAACCTTGTACTTGCCTCATCTTTTTTGCGTCTGGCTTATGTGGGATCTGGAGAGTCGAACATGGGTCCTCAGGCTTTGCAGGCAAGAGCCTTAACTTCTAAGCCATCTCTCCAGCTCCTATCTCACTTCTCTTAATCTTCATCTTTCCACTTGGAATATGGACACAAGGTAGGAGAGGGACAGCCGTCTCGAGACCATGAGGTGAAAAAAAGATCATAAAATGAGGGTGAAGCAGAAAGATAAATAAATAATACCTAGAATGGCCTGTCTGGGAGGTCAAGCCTACCCTTAATCTTTGGAAGTCTAGGGCAGGAAATGAAAGGAAAATACACACACTTAGTTCCAATACACTGTCCTCCTACCTTGACAGCATACCTCATTATGGCCGGGTTTTGGAAAAACGTGTCAAGGGCTGGAGAGAAGGCTGAGCAGTGGGAGGCATTTGCTCCACAAGCCTGCTTGACCAGGGTTCAAATCCTCAGCACCCACATAAAGTTGGACACAGGGAGAATCCCAAAGCTCATGGGTCAGCTAGACTGACCTTCTCATTGGCAAAAAAAAAGACAAAAGATTCCTTGTCTCAAAGAAATGTAGAAGAGACCAACACCTTTGGGTTGTCCTCTGGCCTCCAAATGCTATAGCACATCTGAGCCCCCCCCCCACACACACAGAGTAACATTTATTTTAAGCATTAAAAAATGTGTTAAGCTATGGGTTTGTTTGTTTCTTTGTTTGTTTTATGAGGTAGAGTCTCACTCCAGCTCTGGGTGACCTGAAATTCACTATGTAGTCTCAGGGTGGCCTCAAATCACAGCGATCCTCCTACCTCTGCCTCCCAAGTGCTGGGATTAAAGGCGTGTGCCACCACACCCAGCAAGCTATGGTTTTTTCATATGTCTACAAAATATCCAAATCAACAAAATATTTTAGTCTATTTTTCTTTTTTAAAAAATATTTATTTGTATTTATTTATTTGGAGAGAGATGAGAGACAGACAGAAAGAGAATGGGTGTGCCAGGGCCTGTAGCCACTGCAAACAAACTCCAGACACATGTGCATCTGGCTTACATGCATCCTGGGGAATCGAACCTAGGTCCTTTGCCTTTGCAGGAAAATGCCTTAACTGCTAGGCCATCTTTCTAGCCCTAGTCTACTTTTCTACACCCCAGTACAAATTATGATTCAGTTTATGTGTGTGTATGGCTGCATGTGTGCGTGTGCCATAGTACATGTGCGGAGGCTTGAGGACAATGCCAGCATGTTTGGCCTCTCCTTCCACTTTGCTAAAGATAGAGTCTCCCTTGTCCAGTCTGGCTGGACTGTGAGCTTCTGGATTCTCCTGGTTCCACCTCTCATTGCCATAGGCACGTTGAGGATTACACATGCATGAACCACTTTGTTCTAGTTTTACATGGGTGCTAGGGAGTTGAATTTGGGTGCCAGCTTTACAAGCAAGTGCCTTTAACCCCATGATCCAGTTTTATTGCATCTCAGAAGTGCATTTTTGAGTGTTAGTTATCACTGTAGAAAGGTGCAGATGTGAAGGTATTTAACAAGATCTACCAACAAATAACCCTTGAGGCCCAGGTGGTGCACACCTATAATCCCAGTAGTCAGGAGAGGAGGCAGCAGGAGGACACAAGTTCTAGCAAGTCCACACTACATAGACAGACCCTGTCTCAAAGACAAGACAAGTTAAAGGTGCCTGCTCTGCGGTCCTACCAACTCAGCATGGCTGGTGCATGAGTCTGTGACCCCAATGTGCCCATGGCAATGGGAGGCAGAGTGGATAGAATCCCAAAGCACATGGGCCAGCTAGTCTGGCCTTATTGGTGGCAAATAAGACAGATCCTGTCTCAAGCAAGGTAGTAGTTGGGGACCAGGTTATCCTCTGACCTACACACACACACACACACACACACACACACACACACACACACACACGTCATGGCACGTGCATGTCCCCTCCCCACCCACACAAACAAAACAAAACTAACCTTTGATATAGCCTGGAAGATTTTTTTCTTTTTTTTTTAAAGTAAATCTTACTTTTTTGTGAGTAATATCTTTTAACAGAAAAAAAATAAAACCCTTTTGTTCTAATTTGTTGGAAATGTATTTTTGGCCTCAGCCCATTAAGGACAATTTTAAACCATCTGTACATCTTATAGCAGGGTTCTGGAAACCACGCGAAGCCAAATAATTACGAAAACAGTTTCATAAGATAAAGTTTAAAGAAGTCCGTCACGGCGTCCCGTGATGGATGGTGGCTTTCCCTTTTCTAAACAGCACTGGCACAGGTCACGCAGAAGGCAAACTTAATAGGTAGCTATTATGTCAAGCCACAAAGAACTTGGAATTCCATGGTGGCGGGTTCTCTGACCTCACTGCTGACACAGAGACTTAAATCTTCTTGTGGTTTCAGATTCAGAAATACACTTTTTCTGCAACCCTTCTTCTGTGAGTTGTCAAAGAATGCTTCAGGAACCTTCGGCGCGCAGGCAGTTGTGCCACTGGAGAGCAGTGGGAGGTGAACCCAGGATTCACGTTGCATCTGAGAGCATCAATGTGCATAGAGAGACGGTGCTTGTCCAGGCCTCAGAGCCTGGAGTATCCACCGTGCCTGTGAGGCCAGCCTGGCCCCCCGTGCAGCCTTCCTTCTGAGAGCTCCAGGCAGCCCTCCCTCTTCCTTCATGCTGTGGGCAGAGCTCTCTTCTTTCTTTGCAGATCTGACCCCTTAAGCTCTCCAGCAGTTGTTTATGTTGTTTTGAAATAGAGGCCTTGCTGTATTTTTAAATTCTTATTTATTTATTTGTGTGCATGTGCGTGCACGTGCATGCACCAGGGCCTCCTATCACTGCAGATAAACACCAGACATTTGTGCCACTTTTTTTTTTTTTTTTGCCAGCTCACCTGAGTGGCTTGGGAATTGAACCTGGACCAGTAGACTTTACAAGCAAGCACCTTTAATCAGTGAGACATGTGCCCAGCCGCCTGGAGGTTTTGCTCTGTTGCTCAGGCTGGCCTTCACTCTTGTGCTCAAGTGATCTTCCTGTCTGAGTGTCCCGAGCAGCACCGTGCCTGACTGATCGTGCAGGGCTTGCTGCGGCAAAGCTGCCCTTTCTCCGTTTGCTTCCCTTGCCTTGTGTGCTCGTTCTGATCTCCCTGGGGAAGGTCTTGCCTCCCGAGGCTTAGTAGCGGACAGGGGGTGGGTAGAAGCACTCAGGACTGGGGACGGGGCTCAGCAGTAGAGCATGGCCAAGCATGATAATGCCCTGGATTTAAAACTCAGCCCTGTGTGTATGTGGCACTGGGTGGAGGCTGGGGATGACAATACAGAGGGAACCAGATGACGCCCCATTCAGAGACACAGAACCCACAAGTGAGAGGAGAGTATCCGAGGGACTGAATTGAGTTGCCCTGCTCACATTATCATGGATTGAAGCCTTAATTTTCAATGTGCCTGGATTCGGTGACAGGGTCTCTAAGGAGGTGGTGACCAGTTAATGAGGTTGTATGGGTCATCCAGTAGGACCAATGTCCTCAGAAGCAGAGGATGAGACTCCAGGGGCAGACAGACACAAAGAGAAAAAATGCCAACCCTTCAATCACGTTGACCTTAAATCTCCAGCCTCCAGAACAGGGTGACCAACAAAGGCCAAAGTCTGCCAGGTGAGTGGGTCATTCCAGTGATCCCAGCACTGGGCAGGCTGAAACAGGAGGATTGCCATGATGTTGAAGCAAGCATGAGTGACATAGTGTGGTTCAGGCCCACCTGGGCTACAGAGTGAGACCCTGTTTTAAAACACCAAATAATAACAAAATCATCTACAGGCTGTGGTCATCCTAAGCAGACATCTGCAGGAATGGGCCTCCCCAAGCCTCTCCTTGCCAGGACATCTTGTAGGAATTTAGCTGTGCCATGCATAGGCAGGCTTAAAGACAGGGGCCATTCCACCTATGCCTGCCTGTGTGTTTGTCTGCTGGCCTGGTCATGGTGTCTGAGTGTGAAAGTGGAGGAACGCGTTGGGGCGGCATGCAGGTGGGGAAGCTCTGAGGCAACCGGCTTGCAGCTGCGCGTGTCGGTTTGGCTGGAGGCAGGAAGGACCAGGTCGGTTATTATTGTGGAAGTGCCTCTGATTAGCACCTTCCAGCTCCAACACCCACCACATGGGATGACGTCAGGACCTCATTTTAACTCTCAGAGGGATGCAGCCCAAATAATAGCATGTCTAGTTTAGGGATGGTAAAACTGAGGCCCAGGTCAAGATCACGGAGCTATGATGGAATCAGGACGCCCTGCCCGCATGCGGAAGACCAGGCTGGTTCCCATGTGTGGTGTTGCATCAGGGATATTTTAGGAAATTACTATTATGAGTTAGATTGTAGACTTTACAGAGGCTCCATAAAGAGAGAGTGTCTGGAGTATATGCCTCTGCCCTTGCCAGCGTGTGCAGGTCTAAGTGTGTGTGTGACACCACCTGCCCCGTGATGTCATCTTGACTCCAGAGTCCCATGATGCTTTTTATGCAGCTCTGCTCCAAACAACATAGATTTTCCTGAAAATAGACTCACTTGTCACTCTTTGTCATTTCTTTTTCATGATTTTCTCTTTCTGTATCTTCCTTGTTGTTTGTAGCAGTTATTTTCTTGTTGCCAGGACAAAACATCCAACTAGAAGCAATTTCTGGAAGAAAAGAGTCCATTTCTGGCCTACAGTTTTTAAAAAATATTTTCTATATTTATTTGTAAGGAGAGAGAGAAAATGGGCATGCCAGGGCCTCTTGCCATTGCAAACGAACTCCAGGTGCATGTGTCACCTTGTACATCTGGCTCTACATGGGTATTGGGGAATCAAACCTGAGTCATTAGGCTTTGCAGGCAAGCACCTTAACTACTTAGCAATCTCTCCAGTCTTGGCTTACAGTTTTGGGGGAAGTTCTGTCATGTCAGGAAAAGCATGGCAGAGCAGACAGTTGGGTATCGCATCTTCACATCAGTGGGCAGGAAGTAGCAAAGGTGAGCTGAGTGCAGCAAATGGGGCTGGGCTGTAACACCCCAAGGCTTTCTCCCAGTGACACCTTCCAAGGGTGCCATAACCTTCCCAAATGGCACCACCAACTGGGCATTAAGTATTCAAACACATGAATCTATGGGGGACACTTTATATTCAAACCACCACAATGCTTGTCTTTCCCTTGCTTCTTTTTTTCCTTCCTTCCTTCCTGTTTGTTTGAGACAGTGTCTCTCTGTGTACCCTAGGCTGGCCTCGAACTTAGGGTCTTCCTGCCTCAGCCTCGCAAGTGCTGAGATTACATACAGGCTTGTGCCACCATACATGGTCCTGGTTTATTTCTCAAAGGTGGCACACACCTTTAGTCCCAGCACTTGGGAGGCAGAAGTAGAAGGGTAGCTATGAGTTTGAGGCCAGCCTAGGACTACAGAGTGAGTGTCAGGTCAGCCTGGACTTGAGTGAGACCATACCCTGAAAAAAAAAAAAAGTTTAAGGGCTGGAGAGATGGCTTAGTGGTTAAGCACTTGCCTGTGAAGCCTAAGGACCCCGGTTCAAGGCTCGATTCCTCAGGACCCACTTTAGCCAGATGCACAAGGGGGTGCACATGTCTGGAGTTTACTTGCAGTGGCTGGAGGTCCTGGCATGCCCATTCTCTCTCTCTCTCTCTCTCTCTCTCTCTCTCTGCCTCTTTCTTGCTGTCACTCTCAAATAAATAAATAAAAACAGAACAACACCAACCAAAAAAAAGTTTAAGAGAAATGGCCAGTGAAAGCCCCCACCCCCACCCCACCCTATGGCAGTGCTCACAGTGGAGTTGGGACAAGCAGAGAATAGTTATTTCATTTTGCCTTGGCAGGTGAGTGGCTCATGCCAGTGATCCCAGCACTGGGCAGGCTGAGACAGGAGGATTGACATGATATTGAGGCCAGTGTGAGCTACATAGTGAGTTCCAGGCCAACAGCACAGGGAACAGAGATATAGACTCATTCTGGGAGAGAATTCTGTACCTGAGGCATGCTTGATGAAGAAGGGAGAGAATAGACAAGGTTGCTCAGGAAACAAGATTCAGGGATGGAGGCTGTTTCTCTGTGGAAAGTCCAGAGTAAGCTGAGTGAAAATGGCAAGATTTTTTTTTTTTTAATTTATCAGAGAGAGATAGAAAGGAGAGAAAGAGAAAGAGAGAGGAGGGGCACACCAGAGCCTCCAACCATTACAAATGAACTGTGCATTTGGCTTCACGTGTGGACTGGGGAATCAAACTCCAGTCATTAGATTTTGCAGGCAAGTACCTTAACCGCTGAGCCATTTCTCCAGCCCCCAAGATTTTCTTTTTTTTAAACAGAGTCTCAAGTAGCCTAGATTGGCCCCAAATTTCCTGTGTACCCAAGGGTGACCTTGATCTAATGATCCTCCTGCCTCCACCTCCCCAGTGCTGGGATTCTAGGAATGTGTAACCATGCCTGGTATATGAAATGCTGGAGATTGGGCTCAGGGTTTCAGACATGCTGAGCAAGCACTTAACCAACTGAAAATGGCAGGAATTTAACAAAGAGCAGCCAGGGTGACTACTTTCAGCTCTCCTTCAAGTAGATGCAGACCAGGGTCTTGCCTTAGCTGCATGAATGAATCACCCAAGGGGCTGGCAAGATGCTAGAGTCCCCAGCCAGCCTCCCCACTTCCCCACTTGCCTCCCCCAGGGCAGGTACTTACCTGACTGGGGAGTTGAAGGAGAAGGAACTGGTTCCCCCACCTCTGCCCCTCCCCCTGTTCTTTGAGCTCTGCTGGCCTCAAAGTGTGGGTGTTCCCAGTAGCTCTCACCCATTGAGATGAGCTGCCATTTTCTAACACTGCTGAGTGGGTGAGCCTAATTCTAGGGTGCAGTGGGAAGGGCTCCTTGGCCATCACATGGGAAGCCACCCTCCCCAGACTGCCTACCTGCCATAACTGAGGTTGCATCTCCAGCACTCAGCTCCCAGTTAACTCTACCTTGTATGACCCTGCAGTCCACCAGAAAGAGGGGGGGGGCCAAGAATAACTAGAACAAGATTGGCAAGCAATCCCAGAGTAAGGGTCTGCGCAGCAAGCGAGGGGATTCCAGCCATAGTCTGAGGACAAATTACACTATGACAAACGGAATTCAGAGTGTGCCAACATCAGGAAGGCCAAAGCTCCAGGGAAGGCACACACACACACACAAACGTATACACACACATACATGCACACGCACATGCACGTGTGCACACATACCACATGCAACAGATTATCCATTGGTTCAACACTGAGGAATGAAAGGCTCTTAAGAAGAGTGGAAGTCAAGCTGGGCATGGTGGCGCGCGCCTTTAATCCCAGCACTCGGGAGGCAGAGGTAGGAGGATTGCCATGAGTTCGAGGCCACCCTGAGACTCCATAGTGAATTCCAGGTCAGCCTGGGCCAGAGTGAGACCTTACCTCAAAAAAACAAAAAAGAAAAAGAGTGGAAAGACTGAGGACAGGTATAAGAAACATTAGCTAAATCTGGATACAAGGTGACAACTGACTCCAGGTTAGACAAAAAGTCATAAAAGAGGGCTGGAGAGATGGCTCAGCAGTTAAGGCACTTGCCCGCAAAGCCTAATGACCTGGGTCTGATTTCCCAGTGCCTACATAAAGCCAGATGCACAAAGAGGTGCATGCATCTGGAGTTTGTTTGCAGTTGCTGAAGGCCCTGGTATGCCCATTCTCTCTCTCTGTCTCTCTCTCTCCCTCTTTCTCTGTCAAATAAATAAAAATAAATATTTTTAAAAGTCACAAAGGGAAATATATTGTTTACTATGTGACTCATCAACACATAATATTTACATTTTGTCATGGTACAAAACACTTATGCTATGCTCTAATAGCATGAGTGTTGAACACTGATTTAACCAAAAATACTGTTGTAACTCTACTAGGAAGAAGGGTTAGGGGCAAGAGAACCACCCATTGAGTTATTATTAGAGGAAGACAGATGACATCTGAAATGGATTCATCAAGGCAGAGTGGTAAAACTGTAAGTGGCCCCTCAGAACCCACAGGGCATGGGCCCCAGGATCCTCCATAGATATGGTAGTCTTCATGTGATCAAGCCTTTGACGGAAAATGGGGTTGACTCAGCATAGAACCTACACACATTTTCCTGTACCCTTCGACTCATCCCTGTGACTGCTAATACTTGATACAAGGCCAGTTTGTTGTCAATAGCTGTTTTACTGTATTGTGTGGCAAATAATGACAAGGGGGGGAAAAAAGTCTATATATGTTCCAGATGCAATTTCCTACTCCTCTAAATATCTACCCATAATTGTTGGGCTCTGTGGAGGTGGAAGCCTGGGGATACAGAGGGTTGGTCTAGTTAGAAATATGGAAGTCATTTATCAGGCTAATCTGCTAGAGTTCAAAAGAACCCAGGAGGACTGAGCAAGGAGGGGGAGGGGCGGTTCTGTTTCTGTCTTATAACAAGCCTTTAACTCCATTTGTCCAAAAAGAAGTTAAAGACGTGTGTTTGGCCTAGATAAAAATAAACATGGAGCAGCCCTTGCCTTGTTCGTAGCTCTCAGCTCCTGCTCAGATCTTAAAGGAGCCAGGCTTCACTCCATCCATACTCCATGAAGATTTTTTTTTTTTTTTTGCCTTTTTGTGTCTCTGGCAGATCGCCAAGCTATTCATCATGGTCTAAGCACATAATTAGAACACATTGCTAACGATGGGAATGATTAGCTTTTTACCGGGCCTCCTGCAATGTCGTCAACAGCAGAGTACAATTGCATGGTTAATTTCTAATAAGAGAAATTTCTGCTTAATTACAGAGGGGATGAAAGAGCCTATTCTGGCCCCTGGAAGTTTGGTGCATCTTGTGGTAAACCCCGCAACTGTAACACCTAACACAGTTCTTGACCCACATCATAGTTAGCGAGCATCATGGCTTGCCCCACTCTACTGGTAGAAACCTGGCACATTTGTTGGTCTTTTAGCCAGAGCTGTGGCACACTTCATTCCAACTGGCAAGTATCTTTAAAGACTTTTAAACCCCGGGGGGAGGGGCAAGGATAGAGAGATAGCTAGCAGTTAAGGCATTTGCCTGCAAAGCCAAAGGACCCAGGTTCAACTCCCCAGGATTCACATAAGCCAGATGCTTCTGGAGTTCCTTTGCAGTGGCTGGAGGTCCTGACGTGCCCATTATAACTGCCTCTTTCTCTCGACCTCTCTCTCTCAAATAAATAAATAAAACTTTTAAAAACTCTAAAAGAAATTTTGTATACACACGTGTGTGTGTGGTGTGCATATGTGGTGGGGTGCACATGTGTGAGCATGCATGTAGAGGTCAGGACAACCTTGGTGTTGTTTCTCAGGTACAAATTTCACTTCTTTTTGAAACAGGGTCTCTGATTAACCTGGAGCTCACCAATTAGGCCAGAATGGCTAGCCAGCCAGCAAGTCACAGGAGTCCTCCTACCTTTGCCACTGCAGGACTGGGATTACAGGTGTGTACTATCACACCTGACATTTCACATGGGCTCTGAGGATTGAACTCAGGTCCTCATGCTTGCAAGGCAAGCACTTTATCCACTGTCCCATCTCCCCAGCCAAAGAATGATATTTTGCAATGTGAATAATTCTTTAATCATGTTTCAATACTAAGATCTAGCCCTATGCTACTCCAAAAGGACCTTGAGGGCAGGAGACATGGCTAAGGGTTAAGAGCTTCTTCCTGTGCAGGCGTCAGGGCCCGAGGAAGCCTGAGAGACCACTCAAGTTCAATCCCCAGGACACACATAAATATCTAGAGTTGGGCATGCATGTCTATGATGCCAGGAGAGCAGAGACCCTTGCTGGACCTTACAATAGAACAGCAAGCTCCAGGATCAGTGAGAGACTCGGGCTCAACTAGAAATGGACGGAAGTGCTACAGAGCAGGACACCGTTTGTTCCACTCTGGCCATCACAGTGACACACCCAGCCATAACAGAGCACACGGGGTGCCACATGGGCACATGCACACCACACTGCACACACACACACAGGCAAACACAACATGTATTCTGAAGTTGCACACAGCAAAATAATAACAACCAACATGAATCGTAGCTTTCTTCATAATTACTCGAAATAAAAGCAACCAAGCCATCCTTCAGTAAGTGAGTAATATTTCTAGATATTGGAACATCACTCAGCAAGACAGAGAAACAAACTGTCATGCCACAAAAAGACATGGGGAAACCTCAGCCCTATAGACCTGAGAAGTCTGTATGTATGATGCCAATTCTATGACATTCTGGAAAAGGCAAAACTATGGGGAGTCAACAAAGATCCAAGGTCTCCAAGGAGATCAGGAGTGGTGGGGAGGGGAGGTGTAAACAGGCAGAACATGGGGAGTCTCAGGGCAGTGTATCTATCACTGTCAGAACCCATAGGATGGGCACCAAGAATGAATCCTAATGAGAACCATGGCTTTTTAGCATATAACCCATCTGTTCTGGTTCACCCAATGTACAAGACTCAGGAGAAACTGTGCAAGGGGGGAGGGGGGCCCATCAAAACTCTGTGCTTCTGTTCAATTTTTCTATAACCTGAAATACCTAGACAAAATAGTTGATTTTTTTTTAATTGATACCCCAGTAAAACCATTATAGTTAGCACAGGTTTTTTTTTTAATTATTTATTTATTTATTTGAGAGCTACAGACACAGAGAGAAAGAGAGATAGAGGGAGAGAGAGAGAATGGGCGCGTCAGGGCTTCCAGCCTCTGCAAACGAACTCCAGACGCGTGTGCCCCCTTGTGCATCTGGCTAACGTGGGACCTGGGGAACCGAGCCTCGAACCGGGGTCCTTAGGGTTCACAGGCAAGCGCTTAACCGCTTAGCCATCGTCTCTCCAGCCCAAGCACAGGTTTTTAAAAGTACTCTGAGGGACCCTGCCCTCCACTCTGAATTCTCCAACAAGAGGAGGGCTGGGTGACACTGGGTGCATTGTGTGCAGAAGGAAATAGACCTGTTTTTCAGGAGAGACAGGCCAACGCTGAGACGAGTTTGTCCCACAGCGTTTACTCCTGAGGGACAGACAGATAAAAAGGCGATGAATGTGGACTTTCACTAGAAGTTACACATATTGCATTTCCTATCAAGTCCTGATGAAAAGCCCAGCGGTGGGGGCACTGCCGCCTCACAGTGAATGGGGCAGACAGGTAGGGTGGGGTGCGGAGGAGGCTTATCTTCCGGATGAGCCCTTATCATGATTCAGTTTCATAAAGGTAGCTTTGTTCCTCAGTCCTAAAGTGGACTTGGGGCTAGGCCAGGCGAGTTGTGTTTGCGTCTACATTCCCTGCTGCCTTCGAAACCTGCATCAGTAGAGATCTTGTGGTGATAGATGCCAGGTATTGGATAGAATTCTTTTGTACGTCAGCAAAGGAAGCCAAGAGCCCATGCACATGAGAAGTGAGGGCCAGTGAAGAGCGGGAAGTCCAGCGCTTCATTCGCGGAGGCCAAGTGCAAAGGCTTACTCCCCGGCACTCAGCTAGTTAACGCTGGCGCAGGGCCTCTGCATATCAGTTCCCTGACATGCCCGCCCCTGCCACTCATACAAATGACTGCTCTGGGTCGGGCCAATTCTAGGGCATTCATCATTATGTCCCAGGGGGAGGAGGTCACGTGACTGTCCTCAAGCAGACAGCATGATTGCTTTTCTACTTAAACAACCTACCTACCTCTTGGGAAGCCTCCTGCTCTTTGGGTTTGCAGGGTGTAGAACTACAATGAAAGCCCCATTTCCCACACGCCAGCTGACCTAGGGGTGGAGAAACTTGGACAGGCTTAGAGGCCAGGGCTTGAAAGGCCAGAGAAGTCCTGATGGCTGCCCCGCAGTGCAGCTCCCCCACCCAAGACAGCGCCAGTTTTTCTCATATTCGGCTTTAAACGCTCTCCTAACACTTCTCAGTGGCCTGACTGCGAGCCTTCAGGGTGCGAGCGGGCCAGCACAGCTCTGTCTGCAATCACACTCCTGGAGGCTTGGAGATTGCTCTGTGCCCTTGGGGACATGCGCTGACGTTCCTGGGCTGTGGGGCTTATTTTGACTGTTAAGGGCACTCACTGGGGACCTCACTGCTTTTTCTTTCGTCATGTGTATGTGGCATATGTGTATGTGTGCGTGCGTGTGTGTTTGTGTGCACATACATGTGAAGGCCAGAGGTTGACATTAAGGATCTTCCTCAGCTGCTCTCCAGCTCCATCTCTGAGCCATGGTCTCCAGTTGAAGATGGGGCTCACTGATCGATTCAACTAGCTGGGGAGATGGCTCTGCAGGGAAAGTGCAAGGGCCTAAGTGTGGATTCCCAAAACCCATGGGAAATGCGAGGCGGGTGGCATGTGCCTGTCATCATGGTACTGGGGAGGCGGAGTCAGGGAATTCTTGGAGTTCCTTGGCTGTCATGCGCATCACCGTTTTGCTGTACTGAGCATGGAACCCAGAACCTCATGCATGCATCTGTCGCTGAGCCACACATGCGCAGCCCCCCACTCCGTCTCACATGGAGGCTGTGAACTCACAGGCTGACATGCTGTTCTGACCAGTAGCTTGAGAGTAAATGAAAGCCTGGACTTTCTTCATCTCTCGAGGAGGACAAAGAACACGTTCATGAGCATCTTCCTGGCCGGACTCTGAGCTGCCAGGGATGATGGATGAGCAGCTGCCTCCGCTCAGCCCCCACGGCAGAGTCACGTGACCTGCACCAAAGGGAGCCGCGCGGGGGCCTCTCGTCGGAGCTGCTCGCTTTGTCTCAGGACAGACAGCCAGGGTGAAGCGCACCTCTCCAATAAACGAGTGCTGTCTGTGGACGCTGAGTTCAAGCTAAATACTGAGTCATTCTGTTCTCAGCAGTGAGGGACATCGACTCCATTTTACTCTGAAAACATGGTGGATGTGGGCAGAACATCCTTTTTCTCTTTGAGTTCTAAAGGTTTCAAAAACCTTCTATTCGGGTTGGAGAGATAGCTTAGCAGTAAAGGCATTTGCCTGCGAAGCCTAAGGACCCAGGTTCGATTCTCCAGAACTCATGTAAGCCAGATGCACATGGTGGTGCATGCATCCAGAGTCCATTTGCATTGGCTAGAGGCCCTGGCGTGCTCTCTCTTGCTCTCTCTCTCTCTCTGTCTCTTTCATAAATAAAATATAAAAATAACTTTAGGGCTGGAGAGATGGTGTAGCGGTTAAGCACTTGCCTGTGAAGCCTAAGGACCCCGGTTCGAGGCTCGGTTCCCCAGGTCCCACGTTAGCCAGATGCACAAGGGGGCGCACGCGTCTGGAGTTCGTTTGCAGAGGCTGGAAGCCCTGGCGCGCCCATTCTCTCTCTCTCCCTCTATCTGTCTTTCTCTCTGTGCCTGTCGCTCTCAAGTAAATAAATAAAAAAAAAAATTAAAAAAAAATAAATAACTTAAAAAAAAAAACCTTCTATTCCATAATGGAGTACATGTAACATGAAAGCAGAAGGGGACTGTAGAGGGAGAAGGAAGGGAACCAGCTGGAGGGGGCATGGGGGAAGGTCGGGGGAGGGCACACATTAGAACAAAATATAACAACATACATGTATGAAACCATCATGATGAAACCCTTTATTTTGTATGCTGACTTTAAAAATTAATTTTAAAATGTTCTCCTCAGATGAAGAAAGACAATATTTCTTTGTACTATATCTTATACATTTTCTAGTCAGGAGTGGTAGTGCAGGCCTTTAATCCCAGCACTCGGGAGGCAGAGGTAGGAGGATCACCATGAGTTCGAGGCCACCCTGAGACTCCATAGTGAATTTCAGATCAGCCTGGCCTACAGTGAGACCCTACCTCGAAAAACCAAAATTAATAATAATAATTATAATAATAATTTCTTAGAAGGAAATATGTAGGCTATATGCACAGTAAGAATAAAGTTCACCTCATATGTGTATTGAATAACAGAAATGTTTTTGAAATAATAGTAAGAAATAAATGATTGTCTTTTACAAAAAAAAAATAAGAAAGAAAAAATGGCCCTGAATTGTCAATTACACAGCAATGGATTACTGGATTACTAAATCTTGATTATTCTCCACAATAATTAAAGAAGTTTTTAATCAAGGACCAATAGTGTCCTTACCAGGGACTTAAGTAATACATCCTGCATTCCCCCTGCAGCATTTACTATGGGATTTAAGCAGGTTTGAAGGCAACATAGATCCTATATTTCTGTGCAATCAGCCCAAAAGTCATTTGCTCTGTGTTCCTTTGTGCATCTGTGGGATTCACTCAGCCCGATCTTTGTGGAGCTGGAGGAGCAGGGCTAGGAGGCACAATTGCAGTGGGGTGGGAGGTGGTGGTGGAGGCCTGGAACTCAGTGCAGGCTGCAGTTTACGTCTGTGGACTCCTCAAGGCCGGCCGCTCCTCCCTGTTCCCTCTGGCTTTTGTGTCCCCAGTCTTCCTCACGGCTGGTGTACTCCTCCAATCCTTTATGCCCAGGCCCCCCACCTGAGTCACTACTGCAGATTTACTGTTCAATTACACTACAAAGACACTGCATCTGGAGTGCTCTGGGGATCTTGTCTGGAGTCAGGTTCCTTGGTGAATCCTGGGTTACTGTCAGGCTCACCCAGATGCATAGGCTGGGGCACTAAGCTGGGCTCACTGCTGGCAAGGGAAGCATACATAGACTGGTTGGCAGTGTCCACACTTAGGGGTATGTACTTGGTGTGGTACAGCGAGAAATAGATGATAGATACTTGGTCCTTCTGCCTGCTTCCCAGCGCACAACTCCTGAAGTTCCTGGAATCCCCAGGGCAATAGTATCTTTGCAGGCTAATGAGAGGAGGACTCCAAGGCAGCGTCAGAATGATGGCTGCTCACCAGGCTCCATTCATCCCACCTTTGAGGAGGGGCAAAAGCTGGAGATTGAGCCAATTTCCAGTAGCCAATGACTCCAGCACACTTACATAATGACCCTTCCCTGAAAGCTTCTAGCTTGCTGAGCGCGTGGAGGTGCTGGAAGGGCGGGGCATTCAGAGGGGGCACTGACACACTGTGGCCCCCACTAGATCCTGCTCTGCGTGCCTCAGGCTATCCCTTTATACTAAACCTATGACAGCGAAGGGAGTTCCTTGCTTCCCAGAGCCTTTCTAAGAAACTATGACCCAAGCATGGATATAGAGGCCTGTAGTTTGTGGCCACATGGTAAGTATGGACTTGGGGCTGGTTTCTGAAGTAGGAGTAGTCTCTGGAGACCCTTCACTTGTGGTTTCTGTGCTGATGGTGGGTAGTTGAGTCTCTGGATTGAACTGAACTGCTGGACCCCTCAGCCGGTGCTTTCTTGAAATGAAGACATGTTCGGTGTAGGAAAACAAAAACCAGGACTAGGGAGATGGTTCACTGGGTAAAGTAATTGCCATGCACACATGAGGACCAGGCCGGGCGTGGTGGCGCACGCCTTTGATACCAGCACTTTGGAGGCAGAGGTAGGAGGATCGCCATGAGTTCGAGGCCACGCTGAGACTACATACTGAATTCCAGGTCAGCCTGGGCTAGAGTGAGACCCTACCTTGAAAAACAAAAACAAAAACAAAAACAAAAAAAAAACACATAAGAACCGGAGTTCAGGTCCCCAGTACCCATGTAAAATGCTGGGTGTGGTGGCATGCGCCTGTAATCCTTGTACCGGAGAAGTAGAGACAGACAGATTCCTAGGGCTCACTGTCCAGCTAGTCTAGTCCAATTGGTGAGCTTCAGGCCAGTGAGAGACCCTGTCTCAAAGGAGGTGGATGTAGTTCCTGAGGTGATACCTGAGGTTGTCCTCTGACACATGCATGCACATCCACACACACACTGTATACCTTTAGGCTAAAAATCAAATCTGGTCCCAGTGAGACCTCCTCCAGCCAAGTGGCTGGAGACAAAGGGTTTTGTTTTGTTTTGTTTTTAATGCTTAGAAGTCTATTAGGGGAACATACATTCAAACTACCACATAGAGAACCTACAGCCTGTGCTTCCCAAGTGCTGGGGATACAGGTAGGCTGCCACACCTGCCTGACATTATGTGGATCCTGGGGATCTAAACTCAGGTCCTCAAACTTGCATAGCCAGCACTTTACTGACTGAGCCATCTCCTCAGCCCCTAGACTGCCATTTTCAACCTCCCCTGACCCTGCATCTCCATTCCCAGAGCAATTATGCAGCAATCATTTGTGAAGATGGGCCCTAGGGTCTTACAAAACCACCATATCCAATGTGGTTGGCAGGAATCAGACAGAAGTCCCAATGCCATTAGAGAGACACTCAAGTAATTCTGAGAAGCAGAGACCACAAGAACCTTCTGATTTGGCTGGTGAGGATGAAATGTACAGGAGTTGACAAATGGAGACCTCAAGGGATTCTTGGATGCCATCACAGACAGACAGACAGACAGGGGCCACAGGAATGGAGGTCATGCCTGGGACCTGGTGGAATAGATCAGTTCTTAGGAGAGGCCAGAAAGGACAGAGGACCTTGGCTCAAGGATGTCCATCTCTGTTTAAAACAATGGGACTCTTCCACCCAGGAGCTAGGAAGAAGGGGTGAACAGGGCAGGATCCCAAATTGACCACAGTCCAGATTACACAAAAGGAATGGCATTTAAACCAGGGGTCCAACTGACACTTGGATTGTTCTTGTAGGTTTTCTGCTACCAGATGGCTCCTGGAAGTGTACAGCTCTGAATAAAAAGAGCCAGAGTTCTCCAAATTACTTTTTTAAAGAGATGTAGTTTGAATAATTGGCCAAATTGTGATTGTAGAGGCAGGCAGGTCAAAAGTCTATGGCTGGGGAAGTCATAAGCCCTAAGGGAGTAAAAACTACTGTTGTTTGGCTAAATGCATATATTATGCCCAACACACTGCCCTATAAACACTTATATGTATATATTATACGTTATATATAATATATACATTATACAAAATTAACCAGGCATGGTGGTGCACACCTTTAATCCCAGCACTCAGGAGGCAGAGGTAGGAGGATCGCTGTGAGTTCAAGGCCATCTTGAGACTACATAGTGAGTTCCAGGTCAGCCTGGGCTAATGTGAAACCCTACCTCAAAAAATAAAAATAAAAATGTATGTGTGTGTGTGTGTGTGTGTCACTTTTGGTTAGAGAAGCTTCTCTTTTCAGATGGTGGTAACCCCACTGGGGAGACTTAAAACTCACCAAAGTGCTGAGAAGGGACAGTGGAGTGTTCAGCACTAAGTGAGACATCTCTATCACACCTTTCAAGTCTCAGGGACCATTGCAGAAGAGGTGGCAGAAAAAATGTAAGAGCCAAAGGAAGGGGAGGAGTGCTTACAATGCTGTCATCCAGACACAAAGTGGCCTTGAGATTCATGACCTCACAGTGGCTGATGCTTCCTACCTGAGATCTGCATCTATGAGAGGGAAAAAATGATGACATCAAAATAGAAGAGGGACTAGTTGGAAAGAAAATTCAGTGGAGGGGGGTTGGGAGGGAGCAAAAAAGGAGGGTGGTGGGAGGAAATTGTTATCATGGCATATTGTCTATATTTATAGAATTTGTCAATAAAGTTTTTTACGAAGTAGAAACCTTGTATGGACACATCATGTGTTGGTACCACCATTTCTCTCCTCCCTGCCCCCATTCTGCTGAGGGCCCTCCTCAGTGGGCTTGCTGGTATTCGCCATGGGTTGTGGGTTATGAGATGGGACAGCAGCAGACAGTGATTGTGCGGGAAGGACGGGCAATGCCTCTGGTCATTCCCTTCCACTCTGCGCCTCTTACAATCTTTCCTCTCCATCTCCCGCAAAATTCCTGAGCCTTGGTGGGTGTGCTTTAAGTCTGCTTCAGTGTCGAGCTCTCAGCAGCTTCTGGATTTCTGCTTTGGTGCATTTTGAGTGTCCTCAGCGTCTGTCCCCATCACCCTGGCGCTGGTTGACAGGCTCGCCATTGAAGCCACATTCTTGCTCATCGCGTGAACCACCAGTGCTAGAGAACGGGAAGTAGGGGAACCAGGAGCCCAGGCCCACTCATGCTGGTAGTGCTCAGGGTCCCAGCAAAATATCCTAAGGAGGGAGCTTGTAAGGAGCAGCCACGCATTCCTCACAGTCCTGGCGGCCGAGCAGTCCCCATGCAAGACAAATGATGGTTCCTCACATATCTAGTTAGCATTGCTTTCCGGCTCCCAGGTGCCTTCTCGTTCTGTCTTCATTCACAAGCGCTCCACCGTCCTAACCTCACCCCCGCCCAAAGGCCCGTGGAAAGTGCTCCCCATAGCCTCCAGCCTCACACCTCATCCCGAGCGGGTGAAGCCTTGCAAACGGGGTGTGTCCGCGAGGGGGCTTTGAGGTTTTTGGTCCAGCCCACTGGGTGGACGACGTAGCTGGTTCGATTAGCAGCCTGGCCGCTGAGCATGAAGGTTTGAACTGGTTGTCTGTTCTGCCGAAACTCCCTTCTCCTTAAAACTATACGCCGGAAATAAACACTTTCCTCCCATAAGCTGCTTCTGGTTGGGTGCTTTGTTCCAGCAAGAAGAAAGCAGCTGCTTTGTTCCCCACTTGCCAACCCCATCATCTCGAGGATTAGAATTTCAACATATGTTACTTCTTTTTATTATTATTTATGTGTGTGTATATACATATGTATGTATGTATGTATGTATGTATGTATGTATGTATGTATACACACACGGGGAGGGGGGTCACGTGTGCACAGCCTGGGTGTGGAGGTCAGAGGACAATGGTTCAGGCCATTCTCACTGTCCCACCTCATTTGAACCAAGGTTTCTCTGGATCTCACTCTGCTGTTGTCTTTCTTGCTGCGCTCACGAAAAGCTTCTGGAAAATTCTATCATAGAGTGCTTGAATTACAGAAACCCACTACAGCTTCTGGATTTATACATAAGGTCTAAGGGTTGAGCTCGGGTGCTCAGGCTTGAGTAGTGAGCACTTTGTCCACTCAGTCGTCCTCCCAGCCCTGGCGTATGTAACTTCTGAGGGGACATGAGCATTCGGACCATAGCAGTGGTCAAACATAAATATAAAATACTCAGCTCTGACTGGATATTATCATAGTGCATACCCGTAATGCCAGTACTTGGGAGGTGGAGGTAGGGGAATTGTGAGTTTGAGGCCAATATGGGATACATAAATGAGATTCTGTCATATATCTAGAGACACAAATGAGATTCTGCCACATCTGTAAGTTTATACTTACATTAATTTGGCTACATTGGGTACATCAGCACTGTTCAGTATCCATCACTGCTATCTATCCTCGGAACTTTCCATCCCCCCAGCTGAAACTCTGCACCCAGTAAACACGGATGCCTCATTTCTCTTTCCCCCAGCTGTGGCAGCAACTAGCCCTGCAAGCTGACAGTAAACTCTGTCCTCCAGGGACCTCAGCTTTTGTTCTCGGGCCTCCAACTCACTGGACGAAACTGACCCCATAACATCTGCTGTCCTCTCCTTTGGGACCCATCTTTCTCCAGACTCTCCTGGCCCGCTGACATGTCCACTTTCTCCTGTGCCTGCTTCTTCTCTTCCTTTCCTTGCCCCTCACGTGTGGGTGGGCCTCCACTTTCTGGCTTTGGCCCCTCCGAGAACAGCCCAGGGAAATCAAGCCTTTCTTTGGCCTGCCCTCTGATTACTCCAGATCCTTTCTTTGGCCCAGTCCCTGCTCTTACAGGCAGCAGATGTGTAACTACCTGATGATAAATGCTCCACCAGGGTGTCCTTCAGGACCTGTGAGTGGCTCTGTAGTGGGACACACTGCTGTGATTATGCTCAGAAGCCCTCCCTGTGCCTGACTTCTGGGACACATTCACTATTGCTCTGGCCCCTCATCTAGACATAACAGCCACTGTGCCCCTCTGATCCCCTGTGCTCCCAACCAGCCATTCTCCAGTCTGCTGATTCTGCCACGGGCACGGCGCTGGGACCTCCCCATCCCTGCTGTTATGATGCCCAAGTCTCAGCTCTCACCGGTCCTTTTCCCTACCACGTGGGTCTCCCTGACTTTACCTTCATACAAACCTATCTTGGTGGTGTCTCTCTGATACTCAGGGCTTTGATGGCTCTTCTCCATTCCTTAGAGGGTCAAGTCCACGTCTTTAGCATGACTTGCAAGACCATGGGAAGCTTGATGGACCTTCCCCCTTGCTCCTTTCATCATTAACCCAGGGCTTGGCAAACCACAGCCTTTGCCAGTACTTAAACAAAATAAGGGGTGGCTGGGGAGATGACTCAGTTGGTAAAGTGCTTGCTGAATAAGCATGAGAACCTGAGTGTGGATCCTAGCACCCACGTAAAAGCTACATGAAGCAGCCTATGCCCATAATCCTAACACTGGGGCAGCAGAGATGGAGTATCCACAGGGCTTGCTGGCTACTTAGTCCAGCCAAATCAGTGATCGCCAGGTTTAGAGACTCTGTCTCAAAATATGAGATGGAGATATATATATATATATATATATATATATATATATATATATATATATATATAATTAAAATGAAATAAGTTATTTCAAGTTAACAATAATAATAAAAGAAGAACCCATGATCCTTATAAAGCCATAGTAAAATAATTACTTTGAACATAAATCAGTGAGACCTTTCTGAAAATAAACTTGATGAAATTTTTTAAAATGAGGGAAGCCAGGCATGGTGGTGCACACCTTTAATCCCAGCACTTGGGAGGCAGAAGTAGGGGGATCACCATGAGTTCAAGGCCACCCTGAGACTACATAGTGAATTCCAGGTCAGCCTGAGCTAGAATGATACCCTACCTTGAAAAAAACAAAACAACAACAACAAAAAAAAAAAAAACAAGGGGCTGGAGAGACTGCTTAGCAGTTAAGGCGCTTGCCTGCAAAGCCAAAGGATCTTGGTTAGATTCCCCAGGACCCACGTAAGACAGATGCACAAGGTGGCACATGCATCTGGAGTTCATTTGCAGTGGCTGGAAGCCCTGGCACTCCCATTCTCTCTCTCTCTCTCTCTCTCTCACTCTACCTCATTCCCTCTCTGAAATAAATAAATAAAAATAAAATATTTTTTTTGTTTTTTTTTTTAATTTATTGATTTGAGAGCGACAGACACAGAGAGAAAGACAGATAGAGGGAGAGAGAGAATGGGCGCGCCAGGGCTTCCAGCCTCTGCAAACGAACTCCAGACGCGTGCGCCCCCTTGTGCATCTGGCTAACGTGGGACCTGGGGAACCGAGCCTCGAACCAGGGTCCTTAGGCTTCACAGGCAAGCGCTTAACCGCTAGGCCATCTCTCCAGCCCAAAATAAAATATTTTTTTAAAATGAGATGGAAAGGAAGTGAAGAAGAAATCCAATGTCAACCTCTGACTTCCATACACATGTGCACACATATACACACCACCAAAAATCTAAGAAATGGAGACATAATTCACACTTTCAAAAGTTCTTATTTACTTGAGAGAGAGAAAGACAGAATGGTTCACCAGGGCCTCTAGCCACTGCAAACAAACTCCAAATGCATGTGCTACCATGAGCATCTGGCTTACATGGGTGCTGGGGAATCAAACCTGGGTCTTTAGCCTTCATAGGTATGCTCCTTAACCACCAAGCCATCTCTCCAGCCCATAATTCACACTTTTTTTTTCATTTTTTTCAGGCAGGGTCTCACTCTGGCCCAGGATGACCAGGAATTCTCTCTGTAGTCTCAGGGTGGCCTCGAACTCCCAGCGATCTTCCTACCTCTGCCTCCTGAGTGTTGGGATTACAGGAGTGTGTCACCACACCTGGCCTGATAATTCACACTTTTAATCTGCTTATTCTATAGCAGTTGATGTATTCAGAGACCTGTGCAGTCATCGTTACCATCAATTCCAGAATATTCTCATCACTCCCCAAAGAAGCTGTGACCATTAGCAGTCACTCCCCACTTCCCTGCACCTCTAGCCCAGAACATCACTCATCCGCTAGCTGTCTGCGGGCCTGTCAGCTTGGCACAGTTCACCCGGATGAACGTGTGTGCGTGCGTGTCTGGTTTCTTTCACTCGGTGAAATGCTTTCAAGATTCACCCATGTTGTAGCAGCAAGCAGAACTTCATTCCTTTTCACATTTTATTTATCTTTCCATCAGTTGATAGACATTCGGGTTGTTTCCATGGTATCACTATCACCTCTCGTACTGCTATGAACATTCATGCGCAAGGTTTTGTGTGGATGTATGTTTTCAATTCTTCTGGCTATAAATACAGCTAGGAGTGGAATCCTGGGTCAGATGGCAGCTGTGTGTTTAACTTTTTGAGGAGCCGCCAGACTGCTTTTCCACAAGAGCCACTTTGTTTTTCCTTCCCACCAACAATGGGTGAGGGTTCCTATTTCTCCACAGCCTCCCCAGCACTTGTTATTATCTGTTCTTTATATTATGGCCATCCTAAGGGTGTGCCTAAGTTTGGTTTTGTTTTTATATGGTTTGTGAGCTAAAAATGGCTTTTACATTTTTAAAGGGTTATAAACAAAGGCGCACACACACACAAGAAGAGCACATGGCAGAGTTTGTACATGGCCCACAAAGCCTAAAATATTGCCTGTCTGGCCTTTCACAACCCCCCTCCCAAATCTAGATGGAAAACAGCTTCCAACTCTCCCTTTTACCTAGGCTCTGGTGAAACCTCCTTTGCTTGGGGAAAGCTTTATCCATTCCCTTCACAACCTGAGGTGCATTTTCATCTGCTTTGTAAACCCTTCTCCTTTTTATTTATTGGATAGACAGGGTGGGTGGGGAAAGGAGTCAAATAGAAAGAGAGAGAATGGGCACACCAGGGCCTCTAGCCACTGCAAATGAACTCCAGATACATGTGCCACCTTGTACATCTGGCACTATGTGGGTACTGGAGAATCAAACTCGGGTCCTTAAGCTTTGTAGGCAAATGCCATAACCACTGAGCAATCTCTCCAGCCTGCCCCCTTTTTTCAAGATAGGGTCTTATGTAATCCAGGCTGGCCTCAAGCTCACCTATGTAGCTGAGGATGACTTTGAACTGCTGACCCCCTCCTCACCTTCAAGTGCTGGGGTCACAGGGCCTTGCCCATGTGAGGTAAGCATTCCACCCATCAAGCTATGTCACCATCTCTTCCCAATAGGATTCTAATGTGCATCATGTCTGTGTGTTTTACCCCTGGACCCTCTCTCTGAGCCCCAATCTCTGAACAGAGATTGGTAAGCTCAGTGCTGAGCATGGCACACAATTGCTGAATAACAGAGGCACAGGACAAAACAAAGCTTAAAATGTAACCAGAGAGACACAGTGTAGGTCACAAGACTGCAGTGAGCTGCGGCGAGCTGTGGAGTTCTCTATTAAAGCAGTGTTGACTTGGCACCCACCTGTGCTCAGTACAGAGCCAGGCTCAGGTGCAAATGAGAAAGGTGCTGCCCTGTCTCTGAGGGTCTAAATGTGCCCGCTCCAGTCCTTACAGTTCTTTCAGCCACTCTGGCTGGCCCAGCAGAGACTTCCCCTTTCCTCAAGCCTGGCCAGTTCTCCAGGTGACAGCATGTGATGGCTGTGGTCCCTGCCCCGGAGCCACCACCTAGTCATGGTCTGGACCCTGTAAGAGCCATTTCCAGTTTGATTGCTGGGGCTCTTCCCTTCCTAAGCTCTCTGCAGGAATCCCCTTCATGGCTAGTGTGGCCACTTGACTCGCTTTGATGGATGAAATATGAGCAGGAGATGTGGGGGGGGGAGGGTCCCTTCAGGGGGAACCTCCAAGGACTGGTACACTTCATCCCTATTCCCTTCCCCATGCTGAAGAGGCTGCGGGGAGTGTGTGTGACAGATGGGTCTTCCTCTGCCTGGGAACCTTTTTGGATCATGTTGGACAGGCCACGTAGGAGCTGTGACCTGATTTAGCCTGTCTCGTGGGAGTTCATCTGAGGGGAGTATCTGGGCTGGCGCTGCAGGAGGTGCGGTTGACCCAGGTTCTCCAGGAGGGGTGGGGTGGAGTGGGTAGTCACAGGGTGAGGCAGGGGGCCAGTGAGACCCAGAGCTGGGTGTGTGCTGTCCCTAGGAAACAACAGCAGAGTTGATACTTGAAAAGATCACATCCCACTCCGTTCTTTCAGGACCACACTGCATTGAGAGCGAGCATTCCTGCATGTGCTCCCCAGGAAGCACTCCCCAGCGCTCTATCTCGTTCTCCAGTGAACGCAAAAGGGTCACCCAGTCTGCGCTTTGCCGTGGGCTCAGCACCCAAATGTCTCTTCTGTTGCAGAACACGTAGTCATCCAAGGCTGGAGCACCGACAAGAGACAAGGACCAGCAGCTGTTCTGTCCAGCATCCCTCCAGTTGAATGAGGTCAGGGTCCCCGGAAGTGACTCATGGTTTTGTCTGAGAGCCACTTTTTCTTTCTTTTCCAAAATTTTATTTGTGTGTGTGTGCGTGTGTGTGTGTCTATACAAGCAGCCACACCCGTGCCTCAACGCACGTGTGGAGGTCAGAGGACAACTTTCGGGTCGGTCCTTGCCTGCCTACCTCTGGGTTCTCCCTCTGCTGTTCTTGGCTGGGCTCCCCACGAACTTCTGGGGAAATTCACCATCAGCGTCAGTGTGCTGTGATTACAGAAGCACCCCCACCCCGCAACACCCCATCTGCAGCTTTTGACACAAGGTCTGGGGATTGAACTCAAGTTCTGCAGCACTTTCCCCACCGAGCCACCTCTCCAGCCTTTAAAAGCCACCTTTGGCGTCCAGTGACGGTATCCATGTTGCTGGGTGTTGCATGTGAAAACCGAGTGAGTGGGACTAGAATTCTTAGCAGAAGCTCTGGAAAGTGTCCACTGCCCCCTTTGGCACAGGTCACACTTGTTCCTGCCACCTTTCTTTGTCTCGTTATTTAGAAATGGTGACACGAATGAGCATAATGTAAATCAACTAAACCCCTGGCGTGGCAGCTGTGTTTTCAGGAAGACATCAGCATCACCCTCGTTTGTCCAGGGAAGCCATGTTGCTGCTTCCCTGGGGGGGAGGGGGCTGGAGATAAAGCAGAGGAATGCAGCTCTCGGCCAGGGTCCCCTGCGGCTGTCTATCAGCTGCGCCAGATGAGACTGATCCGGGGCTGGCTTTCTGGGCAGAATAATGGCTGTACTTACCCACAGGTGGCTAAATCACATTCTTCTGGGCCAAGAAGCCAGGTGCAGCTGTTTTTCTGCAGGGAGTATGTACTGAGGTTTATGGCCTGCGAACTCCTATCAAAGGGTGATAAGAGGCTCTGGGCCATTGGTTCCTGTGCTGATTGGAGAAAGATTTCATAAGCCCAGAGTATGTAACACCTAAGGATGACTCATCCACATAGGCCAGGTTCCCCACAAGAAAACGTATCTGTTGGCACACACACACACATGCACGCACGCACGCACATTTTAAATCATACCATCCAGGCCCCCCAGGAAGAAGTAGACTTATCAGATAGGACAAGTGTAGATCACTCATCCCCACTGACACAGAAAGTGAAATCCAGCTGAAGAGAAAGAGGAGCAGTCACCAGGGTGCCAGCAGCTGGATGGGTGCACAAGGGGTCACCGCGGGCTGTTGTCACACAGCCAGGGCCTGCATTGCTCACATTCCCGCCCGGGAGCCTAGGTGCCACCTGGTCAAGCCAAGTCCTTGCGCCCTACCCACCGCCTCCTCTGCAGCTCCAGTCACCTGCTCCCTTCAACAGGGCACTCCCGAGACAAACTCCCTGGCTGTGGTGGCTTCTCACCTTCTCCCTGAGGCCGGGCAAGTGTCTGAGGGTGCTCCAACACGTTGAGGGTGCTAGCAACCCGGATATTTTATAAGTAATATTGTACAGCTCCGGGAGAATCTCCTTCTCTCCCACAGCCCCAACCCCACCTGGAGCTGATGAGGAGGGCTCAGGGACAGATGGAATTTTCCACCAGAAGGCCAGACACTAACAGAATCTCTGTTTGTTTCCCTTTTTGAGACCCAGACTTTAATGCAATGAATAAAAGCTGGAGGTCTTAAAAGCAGCAGAAAGAGCTGGGTGTGTTGGCGCACGCCTTTAATCCCAGCACTCAGGAGGCAGAGGTAGGAGGATCGCTGTGAGTTCAAAGCCACCCTGAGACTACATAGTGAATTTCAGGTCAGCCTGGGCTAGAGTGAGACCCCATCTCAAAAAACCAAAAAAAAAAAAAAAAAGAGGAGTAATAAAACATTTTTCGGGGATTTAATCTAATCATCGTGTGACATGAGTCAACGATCACAATTTCATGGGTAAAATGAGTCACACACACACATTCACTAACAAGGTCATGAGGGGCTGTCCTGCTTTATCTACTTCCGCCCTGGATGAGGGTCCCAGCTTCCCTCTGAGCCTTAGTGGGCGGGTGTTACCCTTCAGCCCCCACTCCCAAGGGCTTTCCCTTGCTCAGAATCTTCCCTTTGTCCAAACTTCACCACTAGAAGTCAGGTTAAACTACTGCCATGGAAATGGGGTGATCTGACATCATAAACAATTAACAGAGTATGCACTGTTGGGTCATTTAGATATTTTTTAAAAAATTTTAAATTGACACTTTCATATTTGCAGGATATTTTGGTGCTATTTTTAACAGCTGATCTTAAAGTAAGTATGAGAGTAAGTAAGAAAAACAGGAAGAACAAAAAAGGAAGAGGAGGGAAAGAGAGCAGAGAGAAAGACTTTCTGCCATTCCTCCAAAGTGTTTCACCCACAAACTGGTTTAGGCCAGTGAGACAGGATGTTCTGCAGAGCAAAGATCATGTGATCGCCCATGTGAACTCACAGATGGTATATCATTAACAAGCTGCAAGCTTGCACTTCCCGTCTCCAGGGTGTCAGTGACCCAGGCAATTTAATTAAAAAACATTTAGAAAAAAAAAAAGGAAGAATGACAGAGGCCAAAGTTTCAGTCTACTCAGATGGTCTCAGCGAGAGTGTGAAGGAGTTGCCCCTTCTGTAGGGGTCCATGACGTGCCCCTGGGAAGCATGGCCAGTCTGTGAGGCATTGGCCCATCTGAACTGTGGTTAAGATCACTGCACGGCCACGGTGGCAGGAGCCAGAGACCAGCTCGCTGAACCGCTGCCTCACGGAGAAGAAAAGATGGGGCAAGTTGCACAGAGCCTGGAGGCTGCAGTGACCCACATGGCCCACACCAGCAGGAGGCCAACATCCTTTTTGTGCTAAGAAGCAGCATCAGGTGGGCCCGAAGGCTCATGGAGCAGTTAGTTATCAGGAGACCCCCCCCCACTCCAGGTCCCATTTAGAAGCTTTTATCCCAGCAGAGCTTGGATGGTAAGCAGGGTCCCAGTACAAGCCACGGTCAAAGGCTTGTGAATGAGCTACTCTGCATCCTCTGCTCTCAGGAGGAGACAATGTGCTGCAAGTTGGTACAGGGAGCAGCCGGGGGCAGCGAAGCAGGAGGAGGCCCATGGAACCACCCAGCCAAAGGACACACTGGAAAAAAATCAAACCTAGTCCGGTCATGAGGGGACAGCTGGCAAAGACTTGCGTGACTGACACAATGGGCTTGGTCCCTGGCCATGCGGAGACACTGGAGCTTTTAAGCAGAGAATTGATTTTAGACCCAGTCAGCCCTCCCGCAGCACCCACCCCCTGGGTTCATGGTGGGAAATAGTCAGAAAAAAAGAAAAACTCCCTTTTTTTTTTCAGAACATGTGCAGATTTTTCTTGTTATTCTCTCAACAATATAATGTACCCCAGTATTTACATGGTGTTTACATTGTTTGGGGGATTGAAAGCAATCAAGGATGGTGGGGAGCATGTGGGAAGGGTATGTGTGGATCCCACAAAAATTCTGTGGCATCTTATATAAGGATCTTGAGGCTCTGTGGATTTTGGTGAGGATCCTGGACACTGAAGGATAACTCTGTGTGTGTGTGTGTGTGTGTGTGTGTGTGTGTGTGTGTGTGTGTGTGTGTGTTGATGTTGTTGTTGTAAAGGCTCCTTTGGGGGACAGGTAGGTGCCTAAAAGTCAGCCCCAGGGTGCTAGTGCTGCAGAGAGGAGGGGTGGGAGACATAGTGAAGTCACAGAAGTGGGGATCAAGACCACAGGCATCTGCAAAGACATGTAGATTTTTTTTTTAATTTTATTTATTTATTTGAGAGCGACAGACACAGAGAGAAAGACAGATAGAGGGAGAGAGAGAGAACGGGCGTGCCAGGGCTTCCAGCCTCTGCAAACGAACTCCAGACGCGTGCGCCCCCTTGTGCATCTGGCTAACGTGGGACCTGGGGAACCGAACCGGGGTCCTTAGGCTTCACAGGCAAGTGCTTAACCGCTACGCCATCTCTCCAGCCTGACATGTAGATTTTTAGGGACCGAGAAGATGGTTCAATCTCCCCTGCCATTAAAAGTACTTGCTATGGGGCTGGAGGGGTGGCTCAGTGGTTAAGACGTTATCCTGCAAAGCCAAAGGGTACAGGTTCAATTCCTCAAGACCCACACGAGCCAGATGCACAAGGTGACACATGCATCTGGAATTCATTTGCATTGGCCAGAGGCTCTGGCGTGCCCATTCTCTTTCTCTCTCTCTCTCTCTCTCTCTCTCTCTCTCTCTCTCTCTCTCTCTCTCTCTCTCCCTCCCTCCCTCCCTCTCTCTCTCTCTCTCTCTCTCTCTCTCCTCTCTCTCTCTCTGTCTCTAATAAATGAATAAAAATAAATATAATTTAAAAAGAAAAGAAAAAAAGTACTTGCTGTGTGTGACAGTTACCTTCTCATTACTGGGACAAATTTCCCAACCAGAAGCAGCTTGTGGCAGAAGAGTTTATTTCAGGCTTATAGTTTCAAGGGGAAGCTTCATCATGGTGGCGGACACTCACTTCATCTCACGCATCCCGCATGGGCAGCAGAGACAGAAAACAGTCTGAACAAGCTGGCTGTCAACGCACAGTGGGACAGACTTGTCAACCCCACTGCCTGCCTCAGCCACACACCTGCTCCAGCAGGGCTCCACCCACCAAAGGCTGCACCAGCTGGGGTCTGAGAAGGAAGCTTAATCATAAACACTGAGACTGTTGGGGGCACTTGACATTCAATCTACCACACTGGGCAAGCCTGAGGACCTGCCTTCCATCCCCAGAACAAACATTTAAAAAACAAACAAAAAAAAAGCTGGTTGCTGTTGTGTGAACACATAATACCCAGCCCTGGGGAGGTAGAGGCCAGAAAATCCACAGGACTTGCTGGCTAGCCGGTCTAGCCTACTTGGTGAGTTCCAAGCCAATAAGAAACCTTTTCTCACAAAAGGTGGGTGGTACCTGAGGAATGACGCTTGAAGTTGTCCTCTGGCCTCCACATGTAAGCTCTCATGTACGCACACACACACACACACACACACAAAAGAACATGTGGGTTTTCAGAAAATTATAATCTTGGGCTTTCTAGTAAGAAAATGAAGGAATCTGCCAGGCGTGGTGACACACACCTTTAATCCCAGCACTCGGGAGGCAGAGGTAGGTGGATCGCCATGAGTTCGGGGCCACCCTGAGATTACATAGTGAATTCCAGATCAGCCTGGGCTAGAGTGAGACCCTACCTCAGCAAACCACAAAAAAGAAAAGAAAAGAAAATGAAGGAATCCTAATTCATCCTAAGCCCAGATCACAAGATTTTGGAGAAATTGTTTGTACCTCAATGTTAATAGAGATCAGTAGCTCTCTAGATGGTAGAAGTGCTAAATGAAATGTCACTTGAAGAGAACTTGACTTCAGCACAATGGGAAAACCAAGAGATGTACAAGCTGGCTGCAAACACCCAAAGAGAAACACAAGTACCCCAGGCGAAGGGTCCATCCCACCAAGCAACGCACTCAGTGAACACTTCGGACACAGCTCCCCAGTCTCTCCTCAATGTTTGCTTGTCAGGTGCTGATATTGATTATGAGTTCTGCTCTAGATGTAGAAATGGCAGACCAAACCCTACACTTCCTGCTCTATCATATTCTAGGAGAGGCAGACAGACAGACAGATAGCTGGATTTTGTTGGGTAGATTCCTTTAGGTTGCAGGGACCAGAGCTCAGAGTTGTGTTTAAAAAAAAAAAAAAAAAAACCCTGGGCTAGAGAGATAGCTTAGCAGTTAAGGCACTTGCCTGCAAAGCCTAAGGACTCAGGTTCGACTCCCCAGAACTTACGTAAGCCAGATGCACACGTGACACAGTCACACAGATGGCGCATACGCACAAGGTGGCACATGCATCTGCAGTTTGTTTGCAGTGCCTAAGGCCCTGGCGTGCCAAGTCTCTCTCTCTCTCTCATAAATAAAGATAAATAAATAAAATTATTTATTTACAAGAGAGAGTGTGAGTGTGTATGGACACAATGGGGCCTTTTCCCGTTGTTAACGAACTCCAGACACATGCACCACTTTGCGCTTCTGGCTCTACATGGATACTGGGGAATCAAACCCATGGCATCTGGTTCTGCAAGCAAGTGCTTTTAACGACTGAGCCATCTCCCCAGCCCTGTGGTTGTCTTAAGTATGATCTGAATGACAATGTAAGAATCCCAGCATGCAATGATTTGGGAGGGACAGCTTGTGCAAAGGGCTTGAGGTAAAAATAAGCCTGGTGTACTTCAAGACATAAGATTCATGTAACTAGAGCATGGGGTATTAGGGTTGGCAGAAACAAAAATCATAAAGTGATCAGTGAAAATATAAGGTCTTTATAGAACCCATGAATGATGTGGAAGTAGGAGTCTGGGCAAAACAAGCGACTTACCCCCAGTTGGTAACTCCTGAGCAAACAGAAAGTTTTGTGTGACTCTGTCACAAGGCTCAAATGAACAGGCTCTGGCACATTCAAGGGTCTAACAAAATGCCTAGGGGTTACATATTTCACATTTTATGATGATTTGCTTTAACTGAAGTTTTCAATTAACCAAGTGCAAATTCTAATTGAATTAGATTATTCTGCTGTTCTTAAATATTTTCCTACAAGTTACAATCAATAATTCAACATATCTAAAATGGCAGTATTTGTTTTTTTGAGCTGAGACCATGTAAATGTCCTCATCCTGTACAACACAGACACAAGAACTCTTTTTCCTGGTTCTATCAACAGGTGACATAGAGCTCCAAAAATAAACAATAACAGGGGCTGGAGAGATGGCTCAGAGAGAAGACCCAGGTTCAATTCCCCAGTACCCACATAAAGCCAGATATACAAGGTGGTGCATGCATCTGGATTTCATTTGCAGTGGCTAGAGGCCCTGACACGCCTATTCTCTCTCGCTCTTGCTCTCCCCCACTCCAGGCATGGGAGCACATGCCTTTAATCCCAGAACTCGGGAGGCAGAGGGAAGAAGGATCACTGACAGTTCGAGGCTACTCTGGGACTACAGAGTGATTTCCAAGTCAGCCTGGGTTAGAGCAAGATCCTACCTCAAAAAAAAGAAGGAAGGCACACCAGAAAGCTGCCAGGCTCAGCTCGAGCCACAGGAAAAACCAGGTGAGGGGAGCTTCCACTCACACCGGAGCTCTCTGCAACTCAAGAAACGTGAAGGGAGAGCGGCAGTGAACAACGGAGGAGCAGATCACAAGGTAGAAGAACACGTGGAACAGCAAGAAAACTAGAGCAGCTGCGGCTCCCTCCCCTTCCCCACCACCTGAGCCCAGCTCCAGCGAACAGAGCAGCGGTCCCGGGACCGGCGACGCCAACTTGAACTGACAGCAGGACCCAAGCAGGAGCAGGGTCCGGCAGCAACATCAGCTGCTCCAGCACAAGCAACAGTGGCCCCAGCAGCAGCAGATCCAGTAGCAGCAGCTTCAGAGACAGCAGCAGCAGATCCAGCAGCAGTAGCGGTTCCAGCAGCAGGGGTGCCGATCTGCAGGGCCACAGTTGCCAGTCTCAGTTTGCACCACAGGAAAAGCCAGTGCCCAGCTCCAGAAATCAGGACAGCAGCCCAACGACCAAGCCAGCAACTTGACTGAGACCAAAATCATCCAAAAAGGTAACTGGGATTGATTGCACCAGGGAAGGGTCTCACTTGGTCACAAGCTGACTTGGATCCCTCAACAGACCGGAAATCTTAGCCTCTTTGTTGATAGAGGATCTGGCTGTTATAATAACTACTCGTGCATAAATATTCGGTACTGATTTTGATTGAATGTGTACAGTGCTTAGTTCAATTTTAGAATCTACCTGTATTTTATTCTACTCAGCCTACTGTATACTCCCATAGCAGGGAAACTCAACCCCTAGGAACGCCTTTGTAGATACTCTGAGAGCCTTAAGAGCCACACCTAACACCTTAAGCTCCTATCCTAAAGATATATAACATCAAATCAATTGATACAGCTAAGAATACCTAGCTAGCTAGAAAATCCAAGCATTAACTTAATCCAAGATGCAAAAATATATACATTATAACATAAGAAACACTAAAAAGCAAGACAATATAAATCCACCTAAAAGTATTAATGCATCAGAAATGACCTCCAGTGAGAACGAGTTAGAGGAAATGCCTGAGAAAGATTTCAAAAGAATGATTGTAAATATGTTCAAAGAAGTCAGAGAATAAATCAAAGGAGTCAAAGAGGAAATCAAAGGAATCAAAGAAGATGCAGGATACCAATTTAATGAAATAAAGAAGGCAATACAAGACATAAACAAGGAAGTAGAAATAATAAAGAAAAACCAGTCAGAATTACTAGCAATGAAGAACACAGTTAATGAAATAAAAAACTCTGTAGAAAATCTCACCAGTAGAATGGACAAAGGTGAGGACAGAATATCTAAGCTAGACCAGGTAGCAGATCTAATACAGGCCAACAAAGAGAAAGACAAACTTATAGAAAAGTATGAGTGGGAATTTCAAGATATTCGGGACACTATGAAAAGATCAAATATAAGAATTCAGGGCATAGTATAAGGAGAAGAATTCCACTCCAAAGGCATAGTAGGCGTCCTCAACAAAATCACAAAAGAAAACTTCCCCCAAATAGGGAAAGAGGTGCCAATGCAGATACAGGAAGCCTTTAGAACACCAGCCAGACAAAACCTGGAAAGAACCTCTCCTCACCATATTATAATCAAACTACCAAATACACAAACCAAAGAAAAAATATTGAAAGCAGTTAGAGAGAAAAATCAAGTTACCTACAAAGGCAAACCCATCAGGATTACAGCAGATTATTCAACACAAACTTTAAAAGCCAGAAGGGCTTGGAGTAATGTATTCCAAGTTCTGAAAGATAACAACTGTCAACCAAGGTTACTTTATCCTGCAAAGCTATCCATTCAAATAGACAGAGAAATAAGGACATTCCATGACAAAATCAGGTTAAAGGAGTATTTTAAGACAAAACCAGCTCTACAGAAAATACTTGATAGAATCCACCATGCTGAAGAAAAGGGAAAGCACACATATAAGGAACCTGGAAAAAACAAGCAATACTCAAATACTAGTTAACACAAGAGAGCAAAGGTAGAACCAGAACCACACACACACACACACACACACAAAAAAAAAAAAGGCAAACATAAATACACACCTTTCAATAATATCTCTTAATATCCACGGCCTCAATGCCCAAACCAAAAGACATAGGTTTGCAGACTGAGTTAAAAAGCAGGATCCTACAATTTGTTGTCTCCAAGAAACTCACCTTTCTACAAAGGATGGACATTATCTTAGGGTGAAAGGTTGGAAAAAGGTGTTTCAAGCAAATAGGCCTAGAAAACAAGCAGGGGTTGCTATCCTAATATAGGACAGGGTAGCCTTTAGTCCAACGTTAGTCAAAAAAGATAAGGAAAGTCACTTTATATTGATTAAGGGCACACCCCAACAGGAGGACATTACAATCCTAAACATATATGCACCTAACATGGGGGCTCCCAAATTCATCAAACAAACACTATTAGAACTAAGGTCATAGATAACACCAAACACAGTGGTAGTGGGTGACTTTAACACCCCACTCTCATCAATTGACAGGTCATCCCAAGAAAAAATAAACCAAGAGGCATCTGGACTAAATGGGGTCATAGAAGGAATGGACCTAACAGATATATACAAGACATTTTATCCAAAGGCTGCAGAATATACATTCTTTTCAGCAGCACATGGAACATTCTCTAAAATAGACCATATATTAGGACACAAAGCAAATCTTAACAAATTCAGGAAAATTGAAATAATTCCTTGCATTCTATCTGACCACAATGGAATTAAACTACAAATCAGTAGCAAGAAAGGCTATAGAACATACACAAAATCATGGAAACTAAACATTACACTACTAAATGATGAATGGGTCAATGAAGAAATCAAGAAGGAAATCAAAAAATTTATACAGTCAAACGATAATGAGAACACAACATACCAACATCTCTGAGACACAATGAAGGCAGTTCTAAGAGGTAAATTTATAGCCTTAAGTGCCTATATTAAGAAACTAGAAAGGTCGCAAGTAAATGACCTAATGCTTCACCTGAAAGCCTTGGAAAAAGAAGAACAAGGCAAACCAAAAATCAGTAGATGGGAAGAAATAATAAAGATTAGGGCAGAAATTAATGAAATAGAAACAAAAAAAAAATAATCCAAAGAATTAATGAAACAAAGAGTTGGCTCTTTGAAAGGATAAACAAGATTGATAAACCCTTAGCAAATCTGACCAAAAGAAAGAGAGAAGAGACACAAATTAATAAAATCAGAGATGAAAAAGATAACATCACAACAGATTCCAGAGAAATTCAAAATATCATAGGGACTTACTATAAAAGAATATACTCTACAAATATGAAAATCTGAAAGAAATGGATGATTTCCTTGATTTATATGACCTACCTAAATTAAATCAAGATGAGATTAATCACTTAAAAAGACCTATAACAAGCATGGAGATCCAAACAGTTATCAATAATCTCGCAACTAAAAAAGCCCAGGCCCAGATGGATTCACTGCTGAATTTTACCAGACCTTCAAGGAAGAGTTAACACCATTGTTTCTTAAGCTTTTCCAGGAAATAGAAAAAGAAGGAATTCTACCAAACTCCTTCTATGAAGCCAGCATCACCCTGATACCAAAGCCAGGCAAAGATAGAACAAAAAAAGAAAATTACTGACCAATCTCCCTCATGAACATAGATGCAAAAATTCTCAACAAAATATTGGCAAACAGGGCTGGAGAGATGGCTTAGCGGTTAAGCGCTTGCCTGTGAAGCCTAAGGACCCCGGTTCGAGGCTCGGTTCCCCAGGTCCCACGTTAGCCAGATGCACAAGGGGGTGCATGTGTCTGGAGTTCGTTTGCAGAGGCTGGAAGCCCTGGCGCGCCCATTCTCTCTCTCTCCCTCTATCTGTCTTTCTATCTGTGTCTGTCGCTCTCAAGTAAATAAAATAAATGAACAAAAAAAAAAATTAAAAAAAAAAATATTGGCAAACAGAATACAAGAATGTATCAAAAAGATCATTCACCCTGACCAAGTAGGCTTTATGCCAGAGATGCAGGGATGGTTCAATATATGCAAATCTATAAATGTAATACATTATATAAATGGGTTAAAGGACAAAAATCACATGATCATCTCATTAGATGCAGAGAAAGCGTTTGACAAAATCCAACATCCTTTCATGATAAAAGTCCTACAGAGACTGGGAATAGAAGGAACATATCTCAATATAATAAAAGCTATTTATGACAAGCCTATAGCCAACGTATTACTAAATGGGGAGAAACTGGAAGCTTTTCCACTAAAATCAGGAACAAGACAAGGGTGTCCACTGTCCCCACTTTTATTTAATATAGTACTGGAAGTCTTATCCATAGCAATAAGGCAAGAGACACATATAAAAGGGATACAAATTGGAAAGGAAGAAATCAAGTTTTTATTATTTGCAGATGACATGATTCTATACATAAAGGACCCTAAAGACGCTACCAGCAAACTGTTAGAGCTGATTAAAACCTACAGCCATGTAGCAGGATGCAAAATAAATACACAGAAATCAGTAGCCTTCATATATGCTAACAACAAACACACAGAGGATAAAATCAGGGAATCACTCCCATTCACAATTGCATCAAAAAAATAAATAAATAAAGTACCTTGGAATAAACCTAACCAACAAAGTAAAGAATCTCTACAATGAGAACTTTAAAACACTCAAGCGAGAAATTGCAGAAGACACTAGAAAGTGGAGAAACATCCCTTGTTCCTGGATTGGAAGAATCAATATTGTGAAAATGGCAATCTTGGGCTGGAGAGATGGCTTAGCGGTTAAGCGCTTGCCTGTGAAGCCTAAGGACCCTGGTTCGAGGCTCGGTTTCCCAGGTCCCACGTTAGCCAGATGCACAAGGGGCGCACGCGTCTGAAGTTCGTTTGCAGAGGCTGGAAGCCCTGGCGCGCCCATTCTCTCTCTCCCTCTCTATCTGTCTTTCTCTCTGTGTCTGTCGTTCTCAAATAAATAAATAAAAAATTTTAAAAAAAAGAAAAAGAAAATGGCAATCTTACCAAAAGCAATCTATACATCTAATGCAATCCCTATCAAAATTCTAAAGACATTCTTCATGGAAATAGAAAAAAAATCCAAAAATTCATTTGGAATCACAAAAAACCTAGAATATCTAAAATAATACTGAGCAACAAAAGTAAGGCTGGTGGTATCACCATACCTGATTTTAACCTATACTACAGAGCCATAGTAACAAAAACAGCGTGGTACTGGCACAAAAACAGACATGTAGATTAGTGGAACACAGTAGAGGACCCAGATGTAAGTCCAGGCAGCTATAGCCACCTGATTTTCGATAAAAGTGCCAAAAATACTCATTGGAGAGAAGACAGCCTCTTCAGCAAATGGTGTTGGGAAAACTGGATATATATCTGTAGAAGGATGAAAATAAATTCTTCTCTCTCTCCATGAACAAGAATTAAGTCCAAATGGATTAAAGACCTTAACATCAGACCAGAAACTCTGAAACTGCTAGAGGAAAAAGGAGGGGAAACCCTTCAACATATTGGTCTTGGCAAAGACTTTCTGATTACAACCCCAATTGCCCAGGCAATAAAACCACAGATTAATCACTGGGACCTCATGAAATTACAAAGATTTTGCACTGCAAAGGACACAAGGAAAAAAGCAAAGAGGCAACCTACAGAATGGGAAAAAATCTTCGCCACCTATATATCTGATAGAGGATTAATATCTAGGATATATAAAGAACTCAAAAAGTTAAATAATAAGGAATCAAACAAGCCAATCAAAACATAGGCTATGGAGCTAAATAGAACATTCTCAAAGGAAGAAATATGAATGGCATATAAGCATCTAAAAAGATGTTCTACGTCACTAGTCATCAGGGAAATACAGACTAAAACTACATTGAGATTCCATCTCACTCCTGTCAGATTGGCCACCATCATGAAAACAAATGATCATAAATGTTGGCGGGGATGTGGAAAAAGAAGAACCCTTCTACACTGCTGGTGGGAATGCAATCTGGTCCAACCATTGTGGAAATCAATGTGGAGGTTCCTAAAACAGCTAAAGATTGATCTACCATATGACCCAGCTATAGCACTCCTAGGCATATATCCTAAGGTCTCATCTCATTTCCTTAGAAGTTCATGCTCAACCATGTTTTTTGCTGCTCAATTTATAATAGCTGGGAAATGGAACCAGCCTAGATGTCCCTCAACTGATGAGTGGATAATGAAGATGTGGCACATTTATACAAGGGAGTTCTACTCAATGGTAAAGAAAAATGAAGTTATGAAATTTGCAGGAAAATGGATGGACCTGGAAAGGATTATACTAAGTGAAGTAACCCAGGTCCAGAAAGCCAAGCGCCACATGTTCTCTCTCATATGTGGATCCTAGCTACAGATGATTGGGCTTCTGCGTGAGAAGGAAAATACTTAGTAGCAGAGGCCAGTAAGTTAAAAAGGAGATACAAAGGAAAGGAAGAGAGGAGGGTACTTAATAGGTTGGTATTGTATATATGTAAGTACAATGATTGAGATGGGGAGGTAATATGATGGAGAATGTAATTTCAAAGCGGTGTGCTGTTGGGGAGAAAGCAAGGGGTTTGTGCTTAACGTGGTGATGCCACTCTCCAGCCATGTGATTCTGGGTAGCTTCTCTCATCTTCCTAACTCCACTTCTGCATTTGAAAGTTGGGAGCCATCACACCTGAGATTTTTACCAGGTGAACGGAAGTACTTAGTGCACACTAGCTACTCAATGAATGTCTGTGCCCGTTCTTCTTCCTCCCTCCTCTTTCTTCAGCCATGGCCTTGAAGATGCCAAGAACATTTGGTAATTATTGCAAATAAGAGGTTGGGTGTGGTTATCCCTTCGTGGAATTGCTTTGTGTCCTGACAGGTGAGTTATTGCAAAAAAATAAATAAATAAATAAAATAGGTCTGTGCCTTTTTTGTTTTGCTTTGTTTCGTTGCGCAGAAAAAAAAAAAAAAAGTTGCAGGGCTGGAGAGATGTCTCAGTGGCTAAGGCGCTTGCCCGTAGAACCTAATGATCTAAGTTCAATTCTCCAGTACCCACAAAAGGCCAGATGCATGAAGTGGTGCATGCATCTGGAGTCCATTTGCAGTGGCTAGAGACCCTGATACACCCATTCTCTCTGTGTCTGTCTTCTACCTCTCTCTGCTTGCAAATAAATAAATAAAAATAAATATGGCTACAGTGAGACCCTACCTCAAAAAAGAAAAATAAATAAAATTTTAAAAACTTAATGTTGTAGCCAGGTGTGGTAGCACATGCCTTTAATCCCAGCACTGGGGAGGCAGAGGTAGGAGGATCACCATGAGTTCGAGGCCACCTGAGACTCCATAGTGAATTCCAGGTCAGCCTGAGCTAGAGTGAGACCATACCTCGAAACAACAAAAAAAATTAATGTTGCAAAACAATACCTGCTCCTTCTCATCAGCCTGTCACGGATGCTGGTGATGTCTGTCAGCGCCGGCATGAACTTCCCACAATCCCTAGCACTTGGGCTCTCTGAAACTTTCTGTTTGTACGTTTGTTTTAAGGCTCTTACAGTGTCATTTAGGTCATACGACTGCAACCTCTGGAATTCACAGAGATCAGAACACAGATCTGAAATGGTTCCAGAAGGAATAAGGGGTTCCCAGCATGTGAGAGCAAAAAAGCCATGAAAGCTAAAACCTTTATGGTCTGTCTCTCATACAGAGGAAGAGCTTCGAAGTACCTCCCTTCCATCCCCCAGCCCCCATGAGCTCCAATTGCATGCTGATGACAATCTCAGCAACAACCCAGTCTGCCTACTTTCCCTCCTTACTATCCTTCCCAGACATGTCAGCTTCTGACATCTGCAAGTGTTAGAGGTAAATGGCTTTGTGCCATTGTCTTGATGGGTTACTTGGCCAGAAGGCACATGAACCTCTGTCTGAGCCTGGCGTTTTGTTTTGTTTGTTTTGTTTTCTCTCTCTAGCACTTGAGAATCTAGCATGGAATTTCAAAGGGAAAGAGGAGGTGGAGGAGGTGGGAACATGTATATACAACAGGAGAACTAGAGTTTCTTGTGCATGTCAGTGTTTGGCTAAATTGAAATTTGGGGGGAAGGGTTGCTCCACAAGATTCATGAGAGGCAGGTTAGGTACCCGAAACTGTGTGCATGTGGCCACCGCGCCTCTCTGGCGGTCTGACCTGGGGTACACTGCTTTGCCTCACATAGCCTTCTCAACCACAAGTAGAGAATGATCATGCCTTCTGCCACCAGAGCAGTTGTCAGGGTGCTCTGGTTCACATGTGAAATGTCCCCCACAAGCTCATGTGTTTGAACTCCTGGTTCCCAGTTGCTGATACTGTTTTGGGAGGTTGTGGAACCTTTGTCTCTGGGGCCCAGATAGCCAACATAGGGCTGTAGAGGTGGAGTTAGAGGGTTAAACGTGGCCCCAGTTCTGGAAGTCTGTTACCTGACCTGCAAAGTTACAAATGAGAAGCCTTGTGTTTCTGCCACCACAGCCACAGCCACAGCCGCTACGAATTCTGTTACGCCTTCACACCATCATGCACCTTATCCTCTCAAACTGTGATCCAAATAAACCCTTCCTCTATTCATATATAGGTTTTTAAAGGTGAGGTCTCACTCTAGTCCAGGTTGACCTGGAATTCACTACACAGTCTCAGGGTGACCACGAACTCACAGTGATCCTCCTAAGTTCAGTTCCCCAGAACCCACTGCTGGAATGAAAGGCGTATGTCACAATACCCAGCTTTTTTAAATGAGGTCAAGGCCACTGGAACCAAGTAACAGAAAATACACACGTCTACTTACTATAAGGTGGACAGACAATGAGGCACTTAACATTTATGCCTGGAGTACTCACACAGTCCAGGGTGAAGGTATTTTCCTTCACCCCCTTATTTCATGGATAAGAAAACTGAGGCACAAAGGCAAAACCACAATTCCAACACAGACCATCCAGCCCCATTGTCCATGCTCCTCTGCTATTTGTCTTTATCTCTGAGATGAGAGTCAAGCCTGCCTCAGCTCCATTCCCAGGGTGTGTGTGTGTGTGTGTGTGTGTGTGTGTGTGTGTGTGTGTGTGTGAATGCTTCACCAAGCACCCTGCAGTGATGGGCTGCCCCACCACAGGTCCCAAAGCAACTGGGCCAACTGACCATGGACTGAAACCTCTGAAACTGTGAGCCAAAACAAGCCCATGCTTTTATACATTGACTGGCTCAGGGGTTTGCTACAGTAACAGAAGCTGACCGACACAGCAACCTGTGGGTATGTTTTAAAGCAATCCAGGGAAATCCGTTTCAGTTTATTATCTTAATAGAAGCAATCAGGTTATTCTCTGTCTTTGGGACAAAAATTTAGACTAAGGCTGAGACTATGGCTTAGTGGTAGAATGCTTGCCTAGCAAATCCCAGGGTTCAATCCCCAGTACCACCAAGAGAAAGGAGAGAGGTGATAAGGGGAAAGGAGAGAAATAATGTATCCTCTATAACTGAAACTAAGAAATTGCAACAAATGTCTGAATTGGCCTATTCATGGACCTTTTGACAGTAGCAGAAATGGGTCATTGCTGCAGTTTAAATTTTCACATGCACCACTTTGGAGCCAAAATTTGATGCAAGGTTTCTCTTACTAAAAACAAAACAGCCGGGCATGGTGGTGCACACCTTTAAACTTAGCACTTGGGAGGCTGAGGTAGGAGGATCACTATGAGTTCAAAACCAGCCTAAGACTATATAGTGAATTCCAGGTCAACCTGAGCTAGGGTAAGTCCCTACCTCAAAAAAAGGGGGTGGGTTGCTGGAGAGATGACCCAGGTTCGATTCCCCAGTGCCCATGTAAAGGCAGATGCACAAGGAGACACATGTATCTGGAGTTTGTTTGCAGTGGCTAGAGGCCCTGGTGTGCTCGTTCTCCCTCCCTCCCTCCCTCCCTCTCTCTTTCTCTCTCTCTCTTGCTCTCTCCACTAAATAAATAAATAAAATACTAAAAACAAAACAAGAGGCCAAGTGTGGTGGTGTATACCTTTAATCCTAGCACTCAGAAGGCTGAGATAAGAGGATTACCCATGGCCAGCCTGGGTTACAGAATGAATTCCAGCTAAGAACCTGCTTCAGAGAGGAAAACTGAACAAACAACAACAAATTTACAAAAGGCTGGGAAGATTGCTCAGTGGTTAAAGGTGCTTACAAAGTTTGTTGGCCCAGGGTTCAATTCCCAAGTCACTCATGTAAGCAGAATGTAAAAAGTAGCTCAAGCATCTGGCATTTGTGTGTGCGTGTGTGTGTGTGTGTGTGTGTGTGTGTGTGTGTGTGTATTTTTTTTTGACAGAGAAAGGAAAGAGAGAAAATGGGCATGCCAGGGCCTCCAGCTACTGCAAATGAACTCCAGACGCATGCACCCCTTGTGCATCTGGCTAACGTGGGTTCTGGGGAATCAAACCTGGGTCCTTTGGCCTTGCAGGCAAATGCCTTAACAGCTAAGCCATCCCTCCAGCCCTAGCATTTGTTTTTAAACACACACACATGCACACGAATGCATGCACACAAGAAAGAGAGAGAACTGACCCGGAGTGAGAAGGTGTATTCTGAAGCATTGTTCCCCACACAGAGGCTAACTGGTATATTCATGACCCCAGTGAGTACTGATGACCTCACTAAGGAAGGCCTCAGTGGAATAGGGGTAGGGGAGAGGGAGCATAAGAGCATGGCTCAATGGGAATATGACCAATAAACAAAAGGGGTAGGAGGATCGCCGTGAGTTCAAGGCCACCCTGAAACTACCAAGTGAATTACAGGTCAGCCCAGGCTAGAGCAAGACCCTACCTTGAAAAACCAAACCAGAAAAAAAAAATTAATTAAGTACATAAAAAATGTTTTGAGGGCTGGAGAGATGACTTAGCAGTTAAGGCGCTTGCCTACAAAGCCAAAGAACCTCAGTTCAATTCCTCAGAACCCATATAAACCAGATACACAGGTAGCACATGCATCTGGAGTTCATTTGCAGTGGCTGGAGGCCTTGGAGTGCCCATTTTTTTTCTCTCATTCTTCCTCTGCCTCATTCTCTCTCTCAAATAAATAAATAAAAATAAAAAACATTTTTTAAAGTTTTTTTTTTAATTTTTTATTTATTTATTTGAGAGCGACAGACACATAGAGAAAGACAGGTAGAGGGAGAGAGAGAGAATGGGCGCGCCAGGGCTTCCAGCCTCTGCAAACGAACTCCAGACGCGTGCGCCCCCTTGTGCATCTGGCTAACGTGGGACCTGGGGAACCGAGCCTCGAACCGGGGTCCTTAGGCTTCACAGGCAAGCGCTTAACCGCTAAGCCATCTCTCCAGCCCTAAAAAACATTTTTTAAAAGAGAGCAATTGTCTTAAAAAAAAAAATTACTTTGGAGCTGGGTGTGGTGACCCATGCCTTTAATCCCAGCACTCAGGAGGCAGAGGTAGGAGAATCGTAGTGAGTTCGAGGCCACCCTGAGACTACACAGTGGATTCCAGGTCAGCCTGAGTTAGAGAGAGACACTACCTTGAAAAAACAAGCAAACAAAAAAAAAAAACATTACTTTGAAAATATATACATATGTGTGTGTATTATATATAATAAAGTGGCTGGGGAGCTAGCTCAGTAGATAAGACACTGATCAAGCTGGAGTACCCGAGTCAAATCCGCAGACTCCTCCGTGAGCGCACTGATGCTGAAGCAAGATGGGAGGCAGAGACAAGAAAATTTCCCAGAAGCTCATAGTGAGTATGACCAAGAAGATCACAGCGAGAATCCCTGCCTCAGATGAGCACGGACGAGCTAAAAAGTGTCCTCCAACCTCCACACATATGTCATGGCATGCACATGCGTGCAATCACACTCATATGCATGTACATGAACAGGCACACACACAAAGAAATAACTTTTCAAGTTTGAAAAACAAAACTTGGGCTGGGGGTGTGGCTCAGTTGGGAGAACACTCGTCAGCATGTAGAAGGTCCTGGTTGCAACCCAGCACACCTGAAAGATGAAATTAATGTATACTATCCATGAAACGTAGCATTAGTTTATTTATAACTCATGAAAGTATCTTCCCATTAGAAGGCTATTTGCAGGTGACTTATTCTGTCCCTTGTATAGATTCCTAAATTTGCGTGACAACTGCCGAGACCAGCATAGCTGATTATACATGGATTATTCATAGCTAATAATGCCAAAAGCAAAATTAGAAACATCATTTCCTATACTTCCATGGAAAGTGGCACGGTTACTATGGAGCCTGGGTACATCTTAATATGCCTGTTGTGGCGTGGGGCGAAACCCACCCACCCTAGGAGGGCCTTTGGACTTGAATGTTTAAAAAACATTCTTAGCCAGGTGTGGTGGCGCACGCCTTTAATCCCAGCACTTGGGAGGCAGAGGTAGGAGGATCGCGGTGAGTTCGAGGCCACCCTGAGGCTACATAGTGAATTCCAGGTCAGCCTGAGCCAGAGTGAGACCCTACCTCGAAAAGCCAAAAAAAAAAAAAAAAAATTCTTAGAGGACCTGGGAGTGGTAGCGCACGCCTTTAATCCCAGCACTCGGGAGACAGAGTTAGGAGGATCACCATGAGTTCAAGGCCACGCTGAGACTCCATAGTGAATTCCAGGACAGCCTGAGCTAGAGTGAAATCCTACCTTGGAAGAAAAAAAAAATTCTTGGGGCTGGCGTGGTGGCGCACGCCTTTAATCCTAGCACTCAGGAGGCAGAGGTACGAGGATCACTGTGAGTTCAAGGCCACCCTGAGACTACATAGTGAATTCCAGGTCAGCCTGGACTAGAGTGAGACCCTATCTCAAACAAACAAACAAAAAATTCTTGGAGCAGGTAAGAGGTCTGTCCAGTTTCTCTGATTATGTATAGACACAATCTTTGCATGCTGCAGAGAGAGCAGAAATCTTAAAAATGGAAATTTAACAGAATCCCACTTATTAAGATAGAACTATTAACATTTTGACTAAACATACTTTACAAAGATTTTTCTATGCCTCAGAATACATAAATAGAATTTTACCAGCCTCATTGAAGTGTCATGATTCACCCATTCAGAGCATACAATTCAGTGGTCTATTTATAGAGTTATGCATCAGCACCACAATCTATTTTAGAATATTTTTATCCCTCTAAAAAGAAACTTTGCACCCATTAGCAATCACTTCTCCTGCCCTAGGCAACCTGCTGTCTACCCCTATGAATTTGCCTATTCTGGGCATTTCATATAAAAGGAATTTAGAGTATATGTGGTCCTTTGTGTTTGGCTCCCTTCACCAAATGTAATGTGTTAAAAACTCACCCATAGCCAAGTATGGTGGCCCATGCCTTTAATTCCAGCACTACTGAGGCTGAAGTAGGAGGATCACTGTGAGTTCGAGGCCAGCTTGGAGTGACAGAGTGGGTTCCATGTCAGCCTAGGCTAGAGTGAGACCTTACCTAAAAAAAAAAAAAAAAAAAAAATCTCACCCATGAATCTGTATTCCATTAACCTGCCCCCGCCTGCCTCCTTCTCTTTCTCTTTGTTCTGAGTTAGGGTCTCATAGACAAGCTCATTTGGCCTTAAATGCATGCTCCTCCTTCCTCGGGGTGAAAATGCTGAGATTTCAGGACAGCGCCGCCACACCTGGTACATTTCTTCTTCAGGGCAAACACCATCCTGTTGGGCCCATATGTAACGTTTTACTTACTCACTTGTCACCTGAGGGACGTCAGAGCTGTTTCTCCGTTTCGGCTGTGCTGAGTGCCGCTTGTCTGGAACGCATGTCCAAGCTGTGCGTGGCTGTGTGCTCCTGCGCCTCTCAGGTACGGGCGCACGTGTGCATGGAGCCTCCGCACGTTGCAAAAGACAGAGGGAGGCTCACCGCGGAAATTTAACATAATCCCACATTTCTTCTCTTCCTGGTTTATGAGACCCATTTGTATCATTTAACCAATGATTCTTATGCTTTTGGGAACCATATATGTCATCTGCTTTTGACCTTGATGATGGCATTTTTATATCCATAAATACAGATATTCATGTATTTAAGTGTTGGCACATTATTGTATATTTTTTTGTGCTGGGGATGGAACTCAGGCCCTCACGCACGCTAGGCAAGCACTCTACTGAGTTCCATTGTCGGCCCGCTATCTTCTTTTTTACGAAAGGGTCTCACTGTAGCCCAGGCTGACCTGGGACTCATTCTCACCATGTAGCCCAGCTGACCTCAACCTCAGCAATTTTCATGCTTCAGTCTCCTGACTGTTGGGATGGCTGACAAGAGCTACCACGCTGACTCAAATATTGGTATTTTAGAGAGTGGGTTAGAAAGTTCTTCCTCATACCTACATAATGACAGTATTTACTTATGTTCTCATCAGCTGCACTTAAAATCACTGAGTCTTTAGCCTTTTGAAAAGATGTTTGTAAGGTAAGGTAGGGTTCTAGTAGTTTTTTTGTTTTTCTTTCTTCCATAGTGTGAGTTAGTCATCTCAAAACTGTTAAATAATTTTTCTAAGTGTATTTGACACACCACCTTCTGTCAGATGCTCAATTCCTTTGGCTTATTTCTAAACTTGTTCTTTTTTTAAATATCTAACTTACTTACGAGCAGACAGAGAGATAGAGACAGAGAGAACAGGTGCCCCAGACCTCTTGCCAGTGCAAAGTCGAGATGTATGCTCCGCTTTTGGGCATCTAGCTTTACCTGGGTACTGGGGAATTGAACCCAGGCCAGCAGGCTTTGCAAGCAAGAGCTTTTAACTGTTAAGTCATGTCTCCAGACCCTGAATTTATTCTTCTAAGTTACTTGTTATTTTTATTAACATAGCTTAGAAATCCATCCTATAACCTTTCACTACAATTTCTTCCTCCCCCCACACACACACACATGCACTCAAAAAAACTTTTGGCCTTTATTTATGCATTCTTTCCACACAAAATTTTCCATGATTAGGTCATTTGAATGTGATATATTCAAAATTTCAGGAAAGAACTTTTCTTAAAGGCATACATTCTAAACATGATTCCATTCCCAGGGACTCCACCCCAATATTTTTCATTCAAGGTAGGGTCTCACTCTGGTCCAGGCTGACCTGGAATTAACTCTGTAGTCTCAGGGTGGCCTTGAACTCATGGCGATCCTCCTACCTCTGCCTCCCGAGTGCTGGGATTAAAGGCGTGCACCATCACGCCCGGCTTCCACCCCAATTTTATTAACGCCTCAAGGAGCGTTGGGCTGGAGCCTCTGAGAGCTCTTTTCTCTCCTTAATCATGTTTGTCCAACTACTTATGGTCTCCAGAGTCAGAAAAAAAATACATGAAATGCAATCAAATGTGAATTGTAGATAAGCTAGGCATTAGTTTTGTATTTGTTTAGGGTCGGGGGGGGGTGTTGGGGATCCAATACAGGGCCCATGACTCTTCAGCATAGGTTCTGTTACTACCCTAGGTTGTTAATGTCCTCTGCCCTGTGCAGAATTTTCAGTGGCCACTGTCTCCTGTGCTGATCCCTAGGAGTAGATAGCATACCCCTTACTCTCACGACAGGGTCTGGAGTATTTAGACCTTCAACTGAACAGAATCATTCATGGATTTAGAAAGCTATTTGATGAGCTATTAGTTTAGACCTAGTCAAAAGCTGGGGGTAGGGGCTGGGGAGATGGCTTAGAGTTTAAGGAGCTTGCCTGTGAAGCCTAAGGACCCAGGTTTGATTCCCTAGCACCCATGTAAGCCAAATGTACAAGGTGGCACATACCTCTGGAGTTCATTTGCAGTGCCTGGAGGCCCTGGTGTGCTTGTTCTCTATTTGCATCTCCCTCTCTCTTTCTCTCTATCTCTCCCTCCCTCTCTCTCAAATAATTAAATAAAGTAATTTTTTAAAAAATGGGGGCAGAAGATAATGTGTGTGTGTGTGTGTGTGTGTGTGTGTGTGTGTGTGTGTGTGTGGAGGCCCAGAGGTTGCAGTCAGGTGTCTTCTTCAATTGCTCCCCACCTTATTTGTTTTGAGACAAGGTCCCTCACTGAATCTAGAGCTCACAGATTCAGCTAGACTAGCTAGCCAGTAAGTCCTGGGAATCCTCATGCCTCTGTATTCCCAGTGCTAGGATTATAGACATGTGCCACCATGATGGGTGCTTATATGGGTGCCAGGGATCCGAACTCAGGTCCTCATGCTTGCATGGCCAGCACTTGACTCACTGAGCCACCTCCCCACCTCCACTTATCTCCGTGCTGCAGTCAATGTGTCTCTGGCAAGCCAGACAAACCCCCATGGAAGAGAGGGCAGGTGGGTGAGGACAATGCCACCCATGCTCTGTTTCCAGGTAGCGACAGCAGATGTCCCTCTGCTTTCTCCCCACCCCAACTTCCAGCCATGCCCGCCCCCTTGTGAGACCTGTATCTTTGCACAGCTTCCATTTCGGGGTCTCTGTGGCTGTGTGGGGATTTCAAGTAGCCTGGAACTTTTCTAATTACAGTTGGTTTTTTCAGCAGAAAGAGGGGGAGAAGAGTCCAGATGGTCGTTTTAGTCCCAGCTATGCCTCTTACCTGTGTCCTCGAAGACTGCAATGGTGGTGGCCAAGAAGTCATGTGGGAGAAGTGTGGACTAGGGAATCTTTGAGCTCTGCTCTTTGGTGATTGCTGAGTCTGTGGAAGGTGTTGACATGGGGCTTTGTAAATAACTTCCTTAGAGCAGAACTGCTGATGATCTAAACACCATTAAATTCACTCCACATCTCTGGACAGCCAGTTGATGTCCCAATGTGAAATGAAACCAAAGAAAAACTTGTGACTTAACAGGAAAAATACAACATGCTGGACAAACAGCTCACACAGGGGGCCTGTCTGAGAGGGATCAGCCATGTTATAATGCAGATGGAGAAGCCACAAGAGAATTGGGACACTCTGTTTACCAATACCTCCAAGACACGGACAAGATGACATTGGTTAAAATCATAACAGGAAGTATATATTACAGCCAAAAAATAAAAATCCAGCCACAGTAAGTGGTCCTTGTTCACATTATTCCCATTTTGAGAAGGTATGAATGTTTGAAACCTGTCCCCACCATACAGAGACTCAGGCATGTGTATCTTGTGTGGCCTCCCACAGAGCTTTGAAGTTTTGAACTTCAAAGAAACCAAGTGCACAGGTCAAAACCTCCACGAAACCTGTGCGGGAACCAACATCTCAAAAGACTAGTTCAACAACAGAGAGCTGAGTATTTGCCCGGGCAAACTTGGCTTAGGCACACTGCCCACGTTTGGTGTCGCTCTCCAAAGGGCAACTTTGTCATTTATGAGGCATGACATCATTCTCTCCTTTATGTGCTGAAATGATGAAATATCGAAAGGGGGAATTCAATACATGGGACTGGGGTTGTGAGGTGTTTAGCCACTATGACCTTCCTCATGTAAATGACCTTAGAAGGCTTACTCACCCACCCCCTTCCTTGTTTGGACAGTACCTCAGCCACTAGACTTGTTTGGAAGCTACTAGAAATTGGCTCAAGTGATATTTGCTATGGTATCAAAACTATGCGTCTTGGGCTGAGAAAGGAGACCATTATCCTACAAGGCAACAAATGAGCAGGAGTGTGTTTGGACCTCGGCTGAATTTTGCAACATTTATAGAAGTATATTCTCAAAGAAACGCTATTTCTTTCAGAAAATTTTCTGTGAGAAGCGTGAATGTTCATAACCACCCAGAGCTGACCCTCCGTTTCTCCAGTGTAATCTGAGAGATCATAATAGCCACTAACCACGGGACCCAAGAAACAAGTCAAGCATCCATTTCGTGCCCTGTGATCTTGTCTAGTGTCAGGGTAAGGGGAAAAGGAGAATTTCTTTGGATTTAATTGATTATAAGGAAGACTGGAGCTAGAAAGCTCAACAGTTACCAGTCTGGGTTCACTTCCCCAGCCTACCCTTGTAAAGCCAGACAAGCATTTGTTTGTAGCAGCAAGAGATTTGGAAGCACACACATAAATAAATAATAAAAAAAGAAGAAGAAGAAGAAGAAGAAAGGAAGGGCTGGAGAGATGACTTAGAGGTTAAGGTGCTTGCTTGCAAAGCCAAAGGACCTCGGTTCAATTCCCCAGTACTCATGTAAGCCAGCTGCACAAGGTGGCGCATGCATCTGGAGTTTGTTTGCAGTGTCTGGAAGCCCTGATGTGCCCATTCTCCCTCTTTCTCTTTCTCTCTCTCTTCCTCCCTCCCTCTCTCAAATAAGTAAATAAAAATAATTTTTTTTTTTAAAGAAGAGCCTGGTATGGTGGCGCACGCCTTTAATCCCAGTACTTGGGAGGCAAAGGTTGGAGGATCGCCATGAGTTCGAGGCCACCCTGAGAATACACAGTTAATTCTAGGTCAGCCTGGACCAGAGTGAGACCCTACCTCAAAAAAACAAAAGAAGGAGGAGGAGGAAGAGAAAGGAAAGCCAATTAATTAATCAGGTATGTATTAAACTCTCTGCAATTCATCCAGCTTTTTAAACTGACCAAGGAATGAAGGACAGGGACCTGAGATGGCCTTACCACCTTCCAAAGGCCTTTCTTTAAATTTTCTAAAATTTATTTATTAGAAACAAAAAGTGGAAAGGAAGGAGAGAGGGAGGAAGGGAGAGAATGGGGGTGCCAGGGCCTCTAGCCACTGCAAACGAACTCCAGACTTGTGTGCTCTCTTGTGCATCTGGCTCACGTGGGACCTGGAAAGTTGAACTGGGTCCTTAAGGCTTCACAGGCAAATGCCTTAACAGCTAAGCCATCTCTCCAGCCCTTTCCAATGAATTCTGACAAAACCGAGAGAGAAGATAACACCATGAAAAAAATCAGACAGCCAAGTACAGGGACACGTGCCTGTGGTCCTAGCTACTCAACAGACTGGGTCAGAAGGATCTTTTAAATTCAGGGATTCAGGGCCAGCCTGGGCAACATGGCAAGAATCTATCTTACAAAGAAAAAAAAAAGGGCTGGAGAGATGGCGTAGCGGTTAAGCGCTTGCCTGTGAAGCCTAAGGACCCCGGTTCGAGGCTCGATTCCCCAGGACCCACGTTAGCCAGATGCACAAGGGGGCACACGCGTCTGGAGTTCGTTTGCAGAGGCTGGAAGCCCTGGCGCGCCCATTCTCTCTCTCACTCTCTATCTGCCTCTTTCTCTCTCTGTCACTCTCAAATAATAAATAAAAATCATTTAAAAAAAAAACACTCCCTGAGGAGTTATTGGAAGTTAATGGTTGCTGGAAAAAGAGAAGACATTTTCCTCAGTGGCATAGCCACTGGCAGGTTGTCCTTGAATAACCTGCACCCATGCTCAGGCAGGCAACCCTAATTAAACTCAGTGGGTCACAAAAAGAAAAAGACATCAAAGTAAAAGTGGGAGTTGTTGGGAAGAAGGGATTCAGTGGGAGGGTAGGGGAATAAGAGAAGGTAATAGGGAGTAAATATTATGTGCTACCCACATTTAGCATGGTCTTCCTACCTCAGTTAATCTAATCTAGAAACTCCCTCACAGACATGCCCAAACATTTGTTTCCTAGGTGATTCTAGATCCAATCAAGCTGATCATTGATACTAACCATGAGGCTGGGTTAATGGTGGGAGGGCCAAGCAATTCTAAATGCAGGTTTGTCTGGGCTTATGTGACAAGCTGGATGCACATTTTAGTTTTCTTTTAAATTAAAAAATTGGGGTGGGGCATGGTGGCGCATGTCTTTAATCCCAGCACTCAGGAGGCTGAGGTAGAAGGATCACCCTGAGACTACATAGTGAATTCCAGGTCAGCCTGAGCTAGAGTGAGACCCTACCTCAAAAAAAAAAAAATTATTTGAGAGAGAGAGAGACTAGATGGTGTACCAGGGCCTTCTGCCACTACAAATGAACTCTAGATGCATGCACCAGCTTGTGCATCTGGGTACTAGGGAATTGAACCCAGGCCATCAGGCTTTGCAAGCAAGCACCTCTAACTGCTGAGCCATCTCTCCAGTCCTGTTTACAGATTTTAAAGCCACCATTCTGTAAATAAAGTCCGGAGTGTACTCAAGTGAGAGCCTGTGGAAACTCAGCATGCCCCTCCCTCTTGCCTCTCCCTTCCTTCTTTCCTTCCACCCTTCCTTGTTTCCTGCTCCCCTCTTCTTTCTCCTTTTAACTGTCTCTGCCCTCATTCTCCATGTTACTCTATTGCAATCCCCTTGGATTTTGTTTGTTTGTTTGTTGTTTGTTTGTTTTATGTGGAGTCTTACTGTCGCCCAGACTGACCTGGAACTCATTCTGTAGTCCCAGGGGCTAGACTTGAACTCACAGTGATACTCCTAAGGTGTGCTCCATCATGCTTCCCCTTGATTTTTTTAAATTAATTAATTTACAAACTGAGACAGAGAGAAAATGGGCATGCCAAAGCCTCCAGCCACTGCAAACAAACTCCAGGTGCACGTGCGTGTGCCTCTGGCTTTACATGGGTATGGGGAATCAAACACCTTAACTGCTGAGCCATCTCTCCAGCACCCCACCTTTGATTTTCAAAAACTTTTCTCTTCCCTTCCCACTTACTCCTCATGGTCAATCACTGTAGCATATTTTGTGGGTTTTGCTTGGTTTTTATAAAATTTTATAGTTAGGAGGCTGTTGTTTTAAGTGAGTGTATTTTTGGCAACTTTTGATTTTGATGTAATTTCATAGCTACTGAAAAGTCCCAATAATAGCACACAGAACTCCCACATTTCACTTCCTGTGATGGTTAGGCCTGACTGTCAACTGGATGGGGTAAGAAGTGCCTAGGAGCTTAGTAAAGCGCACTTCTGTGTGTCTGCATGGGTGTTTCCAGAGGGGATGAGCTGAGGGGCAAAGACCTGCCCTGGCCGTGAGCACCACCAGCCCACAGGCCAGGGCTAGAAGGAGTAAAAGGTGAGAAGGAGCACCCGCTAACACAGACGACCTTTCTCTCTGCTTCCTGGACCCCATCAGCTGAGCTGCTCTGCTCTGCCATGCACGGTCTACCCTAAGGGACAGAAAACTCTCAAACCATGAGCCAAAAGAAATCCCTCCCTCAAGTTGTTTATGTCAGGTGTTTTGTCACAGCATCAAAAAGTGTAACACACTCATTGTTTGCACTTTGCCAAATTTGCCTTCTCAGTGTGGATTTACTAAGAACTCAGAGCTTCTCCTTCCAAGTGGAATCCATCATCCAGAGCAAAGTCAGCACTGAATTTCATCAGCCTTCCCAACAATGTCCCTGGCAGCTTCTCCCCTGGGCTGAGCCTGAGTCCAGGAGGGCAGCGGGCAGTGACTCACATCCTTCTCTTCAGTGGACACTCTTCCACCTAGCTTTGAGTAGCTAGCCTTCTTGGTATCTCAGGTCTTAAGTCAGCCCTTGAGCCCTTGCCTGGCACACAGAGATGGGTCTGGTCCCCTGGCAACTCTTGGTTCTGTACCATCATGACATGCCTCTGCATACCTGCTTGCCACCTGCCTCCCCTGCTGAAAATGGGAGCCATCGTCACGTGTGTGTTGTCCTGCCGCAGGGGCTGGGAGACTGGGCTCTTCAGGTGGTCATGACTTGCGTCCACTGGTTAGCTGTGCTGCTCGGAAAACATAGCCCAGATAGTTCAGTTATGAAACAGGATGGTGACTGGACTGCCCCCTCACTGAGGTTTTCTGGGGAATTAACAGATCTGTTATGCACACATATATAAATGAAATGTAAATGAGCCCCCGTATGAGAAGCACTCAAGATGGCGCCTGACACAAAGTAAGTGCTCAATACAGGAGTGTTCCTCCCTCCCCTTCTCCCCTCTTACTTTCTCCTCCTCCTTTCCCCTTCCTGCTTCTTTCCTCCTCTACTTTTTCTCTTCCTTTGTCTTCCTTCTTCCTCTTCTCTTATTTATTTATTTACTTGAGAGACAGAGGCAGAGTGAGAATGGGGACGCCAGGACCTCCAGCCACTGCAAATGAACTCCAGACGCATGTGCCCCCTTGTGCATCTGGCTTACGTGGGTCCGGAAGAATCAAACCTGGGTCCTTTGGCTTCACAGGCAAACGCCTTAACCACTAAGCCATCTCTCCAGCCCTCCTCTTCTCTTTTTGATTCTGCTTCGTATTCTTCCTTTCTTCTCTTCCTCATCTTCCTCTTACTCCTTTGTCTTCAACATCACCATTGCAGCGGTCACCTGGTTCTGTGCCTGGCATGTAGTGGCCACTCAGTACAATGCTTGTCAGGTGGACTGGCTAATATCTCAGAGAGTGGTGAGCACCGGAGAAGGGTGAGTAACCCCAGGTGGTACCTAGAGCTGGATGAAGCACTGCCCAGTCTGCGCATCATGGACCAGCAAAGGGAGACCAGAAATAGACGTGTGGAAACTGACCTGGCAAGGACGAGTTTTAAACACAAGCAGGAGGCAACACAAGCTGAGTCCATGTGTAACATAACTGGTGTAGATGCACTGTGTGTGCGTGTGTGGACAAGGAAAGGGAGACCTACAAGTTATTAGGTACAGATTCACTATTACCATCCCATCACCATCATCATCACCATTAGCGCCACCTTCACCATCACTATCACCACCGCCACCCCCAATATCACCATAACTATCGTCACTGTCACCATCAACGCCATCACTACTACCGTCACTGTCACCTCCAGCAGTACTCCTGCCATCGCGACTGTCAATACCGCTAGCACTGTGGCAGTCAGCTTCAGGTTGCTGGACAAACGCCAGAGCAAAAGCAGCTTATGGGAGGAAAGAGTTTATTGCAGGCTTTCAAATTCCAGGGGAACTTCATCAATGGCTGAAGAAGCTGGCTCAGTCCCCAAAGACCCAAGCAGAGGGACACGACCAGCAGCCAGCACCACAAGCAAGCATGAACTGTCAGAGCTCAGACTGCTCTTTTCACACCCAGTCGGGCTGGACTCAGATCTTTCCCCAGGGACACACCCCCTGTACCAGGATCTGTCTGCTTCAGGCTCAAATTATAAGCACAATTTTCATAAGATACCTGCGGGCCATACATTCAAACCACCACAACCAGCATCACGATCATCATCACCATTGCCATCATCAGCGCCAGTCCAAGTTTCAATGAACCGAGGCACAGTGAGTTGTCACTTCTCCTGTACTCCAGGTGTGTGCAGCCAATTATAGAGGAGGAATTGAGACCTGGGGAGATCTGGACCTCACAGGTCATGAGGGGTGCAAATCAGGTTGCACAGAGGGTCTGGGGAAGTGGAGGGCAAAGCTGGCTGGACAGGAAGTGTCCCCTGGACCTGGAGCCAGAAGAGACGTTAGAAAAGCAGCAGTTTACTGAGATGAACAGATTGGGGCCAAAGCTGGGCCAGGAGTCCATGTCCTTGATCTCCACGTGGTTTTCGGAGGCTCGACTGAGGTCCTGGAGGCCAATAAGGGACATTTCTAGGAAGAAAATTACAGGCAAATAAAGAGATGGACAGTGTGAGCCTGTACCTCTAGGTGCCTCCTGTCATCTGGGATCAGAAATCAGAGCGGATCTGGGAGAGCAGCCTGTGGTGGTTTGATTCAGGTGTCCCCCATAAACTTAGGTGTTCTGAATGCTAGGTTCCCAGCTGATGGAGATTTGGGAATTAACACCTCCTGGAGGCGGTGTATGGTTGGGGGTGGGCTTATGAATGTTATAGCCAGTTTCTCCATGCCAGTGTTTGGCATACTCTCCTGTTGCTATGCTCCACCTTGTGTTGACCAGGGAGTGATGTCCACCCTCTGCTCATGCCATCATTTTCCCTGCCATCATGGAGCTTCCCCTCAAGCCTGTAAGCCTCTGTTTTCCCTACAAGCTGATCTTGGTTGGGTGATTTCTACCAGCAATGCAAACCTGACTGCAACAGTAAAATGATACTGAGGAGTGGGAATTCTGCTAGATACCTAACTGTATGGCTTTGAACTTTTGGAGCTGATTTTCAAGAGGAATGTGGAAGAATTTGAAACCTTGGCCTAAGAGACACCCTGCAATGCTGTAAGTACAGCTTGATGGACTATTCTGGTCAGAGTTGAAAGACCTGGATGCAGTAAGAACTACGGACTGTGAGGTTTGGCTTATAAAGGTGAGAAAGAGCTTTGCTTGGACTGGGCTAGCAATTTGTGTGAGAAGCTTATTGTTATGCCCATCTCCTGAGAAGTTGTGCAGGGTTGCTTTGTGTAGAAATGGACTGGTGTGAACAGAGGAATATGGCACAGAAAAAAATGAAATCTTTGGGCCTACACTACTGCCCGTTCACCTGTAAATTGCTTGAGAGATTACAACCATTGAGATTGGGCCAGCTGACCTGCACTAGGGCAACAGGAAGAATGTAGACTCTTTTGAGGGACTGAGTGCTCAAGGAGTGTCCTGTTCTTCAAAGTCTGCTTTATCCTCCCCAATCCCCCCGGATTAACAAACTGGCACCCTACCTAGTATTGTGGAGTATAAAAACGGCAAGAAAGAAAGGGTCATTGAGTTTGCAACACGGTCTTGTGTTTTGGAAATGGCCATGGGTAGTGAGAAGCAGGTTTGCTGGATGCCTGCATGGAGACCCCATGGGGCCATGAGGATGAACCATGAATTGCAGTGGAGACCCGGTGGAGATGCCAGGACCACAAGATGGCTGCTAAGGAAAGCTGCCAGCCCCAGATGAAGTTTTCCAGGGCTGTGAGTCGCCTAGCTCGAGGGGTGGAATTGGAACTCCAGAACTTGTTGCTGGTTAGAATTATCAGACTTGGAGATTTGTCACTGGCTAGAGTTGTTGGACTTGAACCTATAGAGTTTGATGTTTGCCCTGGTTGTTTTAAATCTTGTATTGGTTGAATTTTTCTTTGCTATGCCCAATGCCATCTTTTGCAGTGTAAGTATGTATTCTGTGCCATTATGAATATTGGGAGAATTTTTTTCTTTTTTTTTTTTGGTATTATGGCTTAGTTAAAAGATCTTGGACTATGGGATGTTTGAACATCATTGGGATTGACAAAAACTTTGGGGACTTTTAAAGTTGGACTAAACGCATTGTATTTTACCATGTATGGATATCAGTTTATGGGGACCAGGGATGGAATGTGTTTTGATTCAGGTGTCCCCCAGAAACTTAGGTGTTCTGAATGCTAGGTTCCCAGCTGATGGAGATTTGGAAATTAACACCTCCTGGAGGCGTTGGGGTAGGCTTATGAATGTTATAGCCAGCTTCCCCTTGCTAGAGTTTGGCACACTCTCCTATTGCTATGGCCTACCTTATGTTGGCCAGGGGGTGATGTCCATCCTCTGCTCATGCCATCATTTTCCCTGCCATCATGGAGATTCCCCTTGAGCCTGTAAGCCAAAATAAACCTCTTTTCCCCACAAGCTGTTCTTTTTTTTTTTAATTTTTTATTTATTTATTTGAGAGCGACAGATGCAGAGAGAAAGACAGATAGAGGGAGAGAGAGAGAATGGGCACGCCAGGGCTTCCAGCCTCTGCAAATGAACTCCAGACGCGTGCGCCCCCTTGTGCATCTGGCTAACGTGGGACCTGGGGAACTGAGCCTCGAACCGGGGTCCTTAGGCTTCACAGGCAAGCGCTTAACCGCTAAGCCATCTCTCCAGCCCACACAAGCTGTTCTTGGTTGGGTGATTTCTACAAGCAATGCGAACCTGGAAATACAGAATGGGTAGTAGAAGAAGGTAGTTACAAATACCAGCTAAGGCCACGTGACCAGTCACAGAAACAAGGACTGTGATTGCAATATTTCTCTCCTACCTTGATACAGAGTGTCTGTACATATCTACACCAATATTAAGATTATATCACTAGCTAACTGTTGAGTTTATATTAGACCTATTATATTCGAGATTAAACATTCCTCAAGGAGGGCACACGTGTCTGGAGTTCGTTTGCAGAGGTTGGAAGCCCTGGCGCGCCCATTCTCTCTCTCTCCCTCTATCTGTCTTTCTCTCTGTTTCTGTCGCTCTCAAATAAATAATTTAAAAAAAAAAAAAAACATTCCTCAAGGAACCTTGCTTTGCGTTGGGGGAAGATTTTGCGGTTTTGGTTGTACGTGGGATAGTTATACCATGTTAGGCGGAATTACGAGCTTGTTACTATTTTTTCATTTGGAAATTAAGTATGATATAAGGAGATATGGTTTGGTGTCAAGTTGACAGGGGGTGGACTTGTGATAGTTAAGGAGTTGTCAACTTGATCTGTTTAGTAATCCTCAGAAATCCCTTTCGGGTGGGTCTCACAGTTTGCTTCCAGGAGAGATCAACTGAAGGAGGAAGTCCTTCCCCCAGCGTGAGCCCTTCCCCCAGAGTGGGTGGCCCTGCTCAGAGAGGGACTTGATATAAGGAAGCTCTGGATGAAGAGAACCCCTTCCTTCCTTCCTTCGTTCCTTCCACTTGGCTGCCGTAGCTCGCTGCCTTCCAGCGTGGACTGAAGACCAGCGTCAGCTGAAGACCAGGGTGGATCGAAACCCAGCGGCTCCTCAGGAAGCCTCCAGGTCTTCAGTGCCGGATCAGGACTGCTGAGACATCCAGCCATGTGGACTGAGCAGCTACCGGGATCCTTGATTCTCAGGCCTGGAACTGCTATGGGACTACCGTAAGCTAATCCGATAAATTCCCTTTTTCATTCTGGCAGTTCTGTTCCTCTAGAGAACCCAAACTAATTCACAGCCCCAGGGAGGGGCCTGGCCAGAATCCGGCAGGGCTGAGGAGGCCAGGTGGTAGAAGGCTATGCCCACTCCGGGTGGAGAGAGGGTCCGATTGCTCAGACGGCCTCCCACCCGGTGAGTCGATGCCCGTGTTGACTCAGGGGGGAGTTCATGTACTCAGTAAACTAGGAGCGGTGTGACCCGGGAGAGAGGTCTAAGGCCTAAACCTTTGGATAGTCTGCCTACTGGAGGAAGAAGGAGAGACTGGCCTGGGATAGCCCAGTAGAGTCAAACCAGGGAAGCAGTAGACCAAGGGGACCCAACATGTGCCCAGAGTCCAGGGAGTTCAACTCTGAGGGCACGAAGGGTACAGAACCACACTGGTGTGTAAGTTCCTAGCAACAGAACCAACAGAGTGAGGACATAGTACGGACCTGGCTAACATTAAAAACAGGAAACATCACAGAATGTGTCCAACTGGAAAGCAACTATTTTCTTTCCAAGCTGTGAAAAATCGAGGGCAGGCTTTCTCTGCCTGTTAGCCACCGGGTCTGACCTCGTGGACATCACTAGAAGACCAGGAGTAGGGGAGAACCCCCACTTGGCTCTGCGCTGGCTGGCGCCGTGGGATTCTAGCCCCTGGCATGTGGACTTAGCTGTTTTGCTCAAGGAATTTTGGTTGTCACTGCGACCCAGAGAGATGGGGTCCTAACATGGACAACTAAGCACTGTGATGGGCTTCACAGCCTGGAACAAAGCAAGGTCCAGGGAATGAGTCAGAAGAGACCCTGGCCCTCGGTTTGAGGGTGTGCTTCTGCCTTGGGAGGTGCCAGCTCCCATCCTGCCCCTTCCTCCTCTATCCAGAGGCAATTTTGAAAGATTTAGGCTCTAGTGGCTCAAAAGCCTTTTATTTTCTGCCCCTGGAGAGAGATCACAGCTGCACCCCTCCCCCCATCAGTATTCCTCTTAGTTACCCGTGGTCAACTCCATTAATAGATCACTTCTAGACGTCAGCAATTCCCATGTTAAATCATATGCCACCCCATCTTACCTGGTCCATCCATCCTTCCTATGAGCAGTGTGTGAGCACTATAAACCTCACCTGCCTCGGCCAGTCAGCAGTGGTCTGGACTATGAGGTCCACTGTCACAGTACCACAGGGTCTGTGTCCATGTGACTCTATCCTTACTTAGTAATGACCCTCCCGAAGTCTTCAGAGAAGCCACACTTCTAATTCAGCATGGGAGTTTTGACCTACTTTATTTCCAACCTGGGTTGGTTCATCCCTCCCTCCCTTAGGCAACCTGGTGGTCCCCCGCTCCTTGCAGGTCATCATTGTTGCCAAACTTAGTTCTGGATCAGCCTAGTACACTACAGCCCAGATCTTCTGGACTCAAGCAATCCTGCCTCAGCCTCCCCAGTAGCTGGGACTACAGACAGGCATGTGCCACCACGCCTGGCCATGCTGACGACTCAGATATGCCATAAAATGTTTGATTTAGGCCTGGAAAGATGGCTCAGTGGTTACAAGCACTTCCTGTGCAAGCATGAGGGCCTGAAGATGCCTGGGAGCCTCCTCCAGTTCAATCTCCAGGACCCACACAAGCAGATGGGCATGGCCACATGAGCTTGTAACCCCCATCCTGTAGGAGGGCAAAAACCAGAGAATCACCAGAGCTTGGGAAAAACTGGCAGGTGCTGGGATCAGTAAGAGACTTGGGTTCAAACAAGAATGGGCAGAAGAGCCATGAAGCCGGATAATTGATGTTCCATTCCTGCTAACACAGGGGAGATCATAAGATACCACATGGGCACATACACACACACACCACACACACATACCACAACACACTCACACATACACACACCACACCCACACTACACCATGCCACACTCATACATACACATACCACACACACACTATACCATGCCACACCACACACATGCACACACACACCACACACATACACACACACCACACACATCACACACACACTACACCATACCACACCACACACATATCACACCACACAACACATACAACACACCACACACAGAGACACACAAACGTACATACCACACACACACATATGCACACCACACACACATATGCACACCACACACACATCACACCCCCCACACACCACATTATATACATATACAAACAAAAAAATGGTTTAAGTTAAAACATGAAAGCTCTCTACTAAAGAGAACAGAGTTGTGTATTGAAATTGCTGAGATAAGAACAAAACTATCAAACAACATTGTGGAAAGAGAGAGAAAGAAGTTGGTGCTGGGTTTGGTGTTTCACCTTGTACCACAGACGTTACAGCCATGGTTTTGGAGAAGGGCTTAGTTATGACAGAGGCTCAATACGTGTGCAGAGGGGAAACATAGGATATATAGGGTTTGATACCATCCAGTTCCAGGCAACCCCTGGGGGTTTGGAATGTACCCTTTCACCAGTAAAGAGAGGATTGCTGTCATTGGCTTATTCTGTGCTGAGGAGTGGAGCGGGTGGCAGAGAGCCTCTCTGCTCCCGGGGCAGCAGGAGCTCAAGGAGGCCATGCTAGGGTTTCGCTGGTATGAGCCCAGAGAAAGACAAATCTGCAAACATCTGTAAGTGCTTGAACATGAGAGGAGCAACTAAGAGTTCTCTGTAGTGCAGTCCTTCCAACCCACAAGGCCCACAGCCACAGTCAGTCCCAGAAGCCAAGGAAGCAGAGGTTCCCCTCTGCCATGCACCAGAGATATCTGCTTGCTGTGCTCCAAACCTACCCAATAAGGACATATTGCTGCCTACCTCGTCCTTAGGGAATCAAAGGCTAAGTCACCTTTGACTTGTCAACCTAAGTGACAGTTCTTGCACCTATGCTCTGTAGAAGATTCACTGCTGGGCTGGAGAGAAGGCATAGCTGTTAAGGTGCTTGCCTGAAAAATCAAAGGACACAGGTTTGATTTCCCAGGACACATACAAGCCAGATGCACAAGGTGGCACATGGGTCTGGAGTTCATTTACAGCAGCTGGAGGCCCTGGTGTGCATGCTTTCTCTCTCTCTCTCTCTCTCTCTCTCTCTCTCTCTCTCTCTCTCTGCCTCTTTCTCGCTCTCTTAAATAAATAAGTAAAAAGAAAATTCACTGCTGCCCAGCCCCAAAGCAGCTGACAGGCACCCTGAGTCTTAATTGATTCATACTTCAGACCTTCGAGTTGTTTCATGCAGGAGTTATCAGAGGACTCAGCTATCACATCTATCTTTAAAAAGATGCATGCATTCCTCCCGTGTCACACCACACATGCTGGCCTCAAACGAGGATGCCAGGGAAGGCAGGAAGGAGACTCACACGTCGTGATCTTACACCTGACGCCAGACAGGCTCTGTAAACAGGAGCCTGACGCGCGGCAGCCTCGCCAGTACACTCCCTGGATGCACTGTGATTACAGGCTGGACAGCACGTATTAGGGGGGTGAGGTCATGGCTCCAGAGCCCTCGTGACTGTCACCTTTGCACGAGTAAATGACTTGCGCTGTCTCATGCCAGGCCAGCAGAATGGAGAGAGGAGTCGTTGAATGCATTGCTGATGGGAAGAGGAAAGAACCCAGAACTTCTGCCGTTTTTCGAATGTATGACTCTGGTCTGGGCTGAGGCGTGGGAAGAGCAGCTGCAGGACACAGCTGTTCCTCACCCCTACTCCATCATGAGGATGTTCGCTCTGCATCTTCTCCTGCAAGACTTTTTTTTTTTTTTTTTTTTGACATTTGCCTTTGGCAAAGTCAAGACTTGTGTGTGGGAGTTGCAAGGAGGTGGATTTTGGCAGCGCACGACGAAAAATTTCCTTCATCAGAGAAGTCCGAAAATGGACGGGCTAGACTCAGAAGGCAGTGTGTCCCCAGCCTGCATAAGGTCCTCCTGAGGTCCCTTCAGGGGAGCTCTGGCCAGTGCTGGGACAGCTGAGAGCAGATCGAAGATAACGCTCCGGTTTTGAGTACCTACTAGGTTCCAAGTCCTGTTCCAAGCACATCTTTTTATTTTCTTTTGGTGTGTGCGTAGTATGTGTGTGGTATGTGAACATGTGTATGCAGATTTACATGCCCTGTGCACACATGTGCAGAGGCCAGAGGAAGACGTCAGGTATCACTCCTCCACCTTATCTCCTTGAGGCAGGGTCTCTCGCTGACCCTGGAGCTCCTTGTTTCACGGTTAAATTGGCGGGCTCGTTGGCTAGTGAACCCTAGGGATCTTTGTGTCTCTGCCCAAGCTCAGCACTGGGATTACAGACATTAACAGCCCTGCCAACTTTCCTCACATAGGTGCTGGGGATTGAACTCAGGCCCTCATATTTACATAACCAACACTTGTACCTGCTGAGGTACGGGCCCTTCCCGGAACTGTGTGGACAAACTTACTGACTCAGTAAGCAATGCTATGGGACAGATACTACTATTATCGCTTCATCTTACAGACAAGGAAACTGAGGCACAAAATGGTTTATACCTGCCCAAGTTGACAGGCTGATGTGTGACAGGATCTGTCAGCTGTATGTCTGAACTCCTTGTTCCTATCTATACAGGTTAAGCATTCCTAATCCCCAAATACAAAAATATATCCAAAGTCCGAAACTTTCCGAGTATTGATAGTAATGTCACAAGTGGAAAATTCCACACCTGACCTCACATGACAGATTCCAATCAAAATGTATAAAATTATTTAAAACACTTCCAATTGTGTGCATATCTCATGCATTTTCCAAAGTCATGAATCTATCTGAACGCTAAATCACTTCAGGTCTCGAGCTTTTGGATTAACAACACTCAGACTGTCGAGTGCTGTAGATCTGCGCCCAAAACTGGGGTCACATGACACATCCAGGGACACAGGTTGCAACCATGATCATAGGACATGTCCAGAGTCATGGGATGGGGCACTGACCAGCTAGCTGTTCCGCACTAAAAGGGGTTTAATAGGCATTTGATTCAGAAGAAGCAACCTATCGGCGGTGGGGGCACTCGATCCAGAGTCCGGCACACAGGTCATGTAGAACACAGGCCATCTTAGGCTCCAGGAAGCCCAGCGTCCATGCCTGCGGCCAGGGCTGGGAGCAAGGGCCCAAGGAATGTGAGGCCCGCGGCTTCTGGATTCCATCTCCGCTTCGCTCTGCCCGCCGGCGGCACAGGTCCGAGAACTGCCTTTTCGCCGAGTTCCTTCAGGCGGGCAAGTCACTTCTGTACAGTTTCGGGAATGTTTCCCTACGGCGAAGCCCCTGCCCTGGTCATCTGCCCAGGATGATTTTCTCATCGCTGCTGCCCTAGGGGAGTGGTAAGAAGGCCAGCCTTGGGCGTCCGCTTGCAGCTGGGTCCATGGTACTACACGACCACGCTCGCACGTCTCATGGCAAAGGATGACATGCTTGTGCATAGGAATGGGGTGTCTGTCTTAAGATCACGGAAGACCACAGTGCGTTAACTAACACTCTCAACTACCGCAAGGGTAGAGGGTTGTATGGATAAGAACTCACTCCTGGCCTTCTTCCGCCTTTGGCCCTAGACTGAGAGACCTGAACTCAGCCCGTGTGGCTGAACCTCACACAACCTTCTACAAAAAGATACAATTGGGGTCTAAACCCTCTTTCCTTCCACATGGTAGGAGTTCTCTGTACTTTTTTCTCTTTCCTTCTTTCAATCTAATAAAGACTCTCTAAACTTAACCCTCTGGTCTGTGGGTCCCGATTCTTTGAATACATAAGGCAAGAATCCAGGGATACCCCAAATTTGTTGGTGCATTAGTGTATATTGGTGTATTGGCGAGGAACTCCCAAACTTCCATTTCACCAGGAGCAGGCGGGGAAGGGGAATAGTAGACCAAGCTTCTAGAGGCAGTCCTGTGCCTACCGCTGCCTTTGAGCTCAATCCACCTTCTGCTCAGGAGCATGGACTCTCCACTTTTGCTCTTACGCTGGCAGAAATAAACCTTGATTATTTGCTAAAAAAGAAGAAGAAAATGAGACAACTTCACACAAGCTGGGTCTGAATGTTCTTGGGTAGCCATTGACCCTGCTGTGGAAAGAGCAGACCGGGACAATCCCAGGCGATACGGTCAGGTACCACACAAAAACATTTGAATGGTCTGGAGAGCTTGGGATAGAGATAAGAAGAACATGGAAGATCTGTGGTGATGGTGGTAAAAATAAGCCTATTGGGGGGCTGAGGAGATGGCTTAGTGGTTAAGGCACTTGCCTGCAAAGCTTAAGGACCTAGGTTCAATTCCTTAGGACCCCAAGTAAGCCAGATGCACAAGGGGGCATGTGCGTTTGCTTTGGAGTTCGTTTGCAACAACCAAAAGCCCTGTGGCACCTATTCTGTATCCCTCTCACTTTCGGTCACTCTCTCTTTCTCTCTCTCTGTACCTGCCTATTTCTCTCTTTCTCAAATAAATTAAAAAAAAAAATAACCTTTTTGCCCAGTCATGCAAAAGCACCACGATATGATTGTGCACAGTATATATTACTTAATGATGAGCAGCCTCTGTTGCTGGCTTGTGTATTTGCTATATTTTTCAATCAGCACTTCAGAGCTTACTCCTACTTAGACAGAAAAACTGTGAAGCAGTCCCAGGCAGGTCTCTCAGCACGCACTCCTGAAAAACGTCAGCTTTGTCTTTGGAGAGGGTAGCTGCTGGTGTCTTATTGCCGAGGGGACCTTCCAGGGTCTCCACAAGATGTGAAGGTGGAAACCGCCAGAAAGGAGACTCTTGACCCTGCCTGGGCCTAAGATACTTTGGATGTGTCTGTATCTTAGGTTTGTTTTATTTTGTTTGTTTGGGGTTTTTTTGTTGTTTTTTGGTTTTTGTTTTTTTGGTTTTTCAAGGTAGGGTTGCACCCTAGCCCAGGCTGACCTGAAATTCACTATGTAGTCTCAGGGTGGCCTTGAACTCATGGCGATCCTCCTACCTCTGCCTCCCGAGTGCTGGGATTAAAGGCATGCGCCACAACTCCTGGCTGCATCTTAGTTTTTAATAAAGAGGTTTTTAAGTAGAAAAGAAAAAGAAGAAAATTTGAGAATAGGCTGTACCGGACAACCTAAGCGTGCACCACATGTGGGTTGGAGGGAGTACGCTCGCTCGGGGAAGTGCGGGTGGGGCTACCGGGGAGCCCCTGTCTTTAAGGGAGATTGGGCTGCCGTTGTTGGAGCTATGTGAGTCCTCTGGACCAGGAGCTGAGTCAGAAAACTCAAATACCCTTCAGCCCGTGACCCATGTAAAATGAGAAGCTTCTAGAACTTCCCTAGAACTACTTTGAGCTATAAAGAGTTCTGATTCATTACCAAAGGAAGGAAGTAAATGTGTATGTAATAAAATAAAAATACTTTCTGTAGTGGGCTAATAGGAACAGGAGTATCTAGCTCTGAGTTCAGCCCCACCCCACTGCAAGTTCCCGTCTGGTCTGTTTCCTTCTGCTTCATGCCACTAAAAGCCCCAGATGTGACATTTGCTAATACCCTGATTGTAGATTCTAATCAAGTGAGTTGGCCTAGAGGCTGTAACTTTACACAAAGCAGGCTTCCCTTGGGCCAGAAGTCTTACTTACTGATAATGGAACAATTAACTAAGAGTAAAGCATTTCTTAAACCTTATCAAGGGTTGTGTTTTCTGGGCAATTCTTGGGGGTCAGCTGGCTTTTTGGTTTTTCTAGGTAGGGGGTCTCTAGCCCAGGCTGACCTGGGATTCACTATGTAGTCTCAGGCTAACCTCGAACTCATAGCAATCCTCTTCCTGCCTCTACCTCATGAGTACTGAGATTAAAGGTGTGTGTCACCACACCCACAGGTCTGGGAAATTCTAAAGTGGGTTAAAATAATTTCTTTCTGACTTTGCACTTGGGAAAATTGATAGGAAGATTTTGCACCTTTCGTAAATGTGTCACGATAGAAATGGAAAAAATGAGAGGAACTGGTATTGACCCTGACCCTCCCAACTGAGCAAGCCATGGGACACTCAGCAATCACAGCTTTAAATAGAAGAAAAATTCTTCATAGTCTATCAGATATCTGCCCATGAGATCATGTTCCTGCTTCAAACTTAGAGAAGACTTCTGAGGGCCCACGAGGGCTGGGGTTAAAGTGTCTGTCTTCTGCCTTCCTTCCAAGATAATCTTCTTTTTGTTTTTTAAGTTTAATTTATTTATTTGAGAGAGAGAGAGAGAGTCAGGTAGAGAGAGAATAGATGCCCCAGTCTCCAGCTGCTACAAATGAACTCCAGACACATACACCATCTTGTTCAGCTGGCTTATGTGGGTTCTGGGGAGTAGAACCTGGGTCCTTTGGCTTTGCAGGCAAGCGCCTTAACCACTAAGCCATTTCTCCAGCCCCCTTCTAACAAATCTGTCTCTAATAAATATATAAAAATAAATCTTTTTTTTAAAAAAAGCAGGGGTGACTTAAAATGTCCAAAGGTATATATATAGGTTCTGGGCTAAAGTCCTGTGTTAATAAAGGACTTCGGCACCTGGGAATTTGGGGGTCCACACAGATCCTGGAATCAATTACCTGAGGATGCCCAAGAGTGACAGCATTGTCACGGCTAACTTGACTGTCCTAGGAGACAGTAGTGACCAAAAGCTATTGGGGGCATGTTAGCCATTTTGTTGTGTTGTCATGACACATTCTTGAAAACCTTTGCTAATTTTCCATATGAATCTATCCCCTTTTTCTCTCCCCATAGCTACCTGGCCCCAATATAGAAGGAGAGACAGGAGTCCTTGTCCCAAAGCAGGAGAAAGACCTGACCTTTCTTCAGGTTCTCTCTTGACCTGTCATGATGTTTTCTATTTGCTACTTAACGGGATGTTTTGTGGAACATAGGGTACTCTCGAAGACATTTCTGGGCATGGAGACTGTCATGGCCCGCCGGAGAGCTGATTTTGTTTGTTTGTTTGTTTGAGGTAGGACCTCACTCTAGCTCAAGCTGACCTGCAATCTGTAGTCTCAGGGTGGCCTTGAACTCAGGGCGATCCTCCTACCTCAGCCTCCGGAGTACTGGGATTAAAGGTGTACGCCACCACACCTAGCAGCCTGAGATCTGAATTAACAGACTTTCAGAAGTGTCAGCCTTTGATGCTCTTTCTGCAAAGGCACTTTTGTTCCACAAGGCCCAACAACAGCAGCACCCACAGGTACAGAACAAGCTGAAACGCCATCAGAACACCAGCTCTGCCAAGTTTAAGGACACCAGATAGAAATGCGTGCAGCCTCAAATTCATTAAAATGCTTTACCAAAGACAAATAAATGCCATGTAACATGAAGGAGATATTTGTCTTGATACGGGCACCTCACAGTGGGCGCTTCAGGTTACGACGTTTGCCAACTTCATCGCCCCCAGGTTCCCATGTAGTGACTCATTTAACAAGGCAGTAATACTGTGTCCTAGGATGTGTGTCCAACTTTAGGGAGAAGTAAAAGTAAATTTAGGAAATTTTGAATACAAGTCTCCTTGCACATGGAAAAGCGTCACAATTTGCAACAAGAAGGTGTTGAGACATTATATGTGGGCCATAGTATTTGGAAGGGCCAACATGCTTATTTTCCACTCCAAAAAGGATTTTCAATTTAAGGTATGATGCTAAGTTAAGTCTTATGTTTGCAATTCATTACCTAATAAAAACAATCTTTTAAAAAGAGCAAAACTCGTGCCACACTGTTATGGAGAGGGTTTCTGCAGCTTCCTGTGTTCCTGGTCTATACATCAACTTCCCTGCCCAGTGGTCAGAGGAGCAGTTTCCAGCCTCCCCACTTATCTACCAAGCCCAGGATCTGAGAGTCTATGCATTTTCTACATTTAAAAATTTTTTTAGGGCTGGAGAGATGGCTTAGCGGTTAAGCGCTTGCCTGTGAAGCCTGAGGACCCCGGTTCGAGGCTCAGTTCCCCAGGTCCCACGTTAGCCACATGCACAAGGGGGCGCACGCGTCTGGAGTTCGTTTGCAGAGGCTGGAAGCCCTGGCACGCCCATTCTCTCTCTCTCTATCTGTCTTTCTCTCTGTGTCTCTCGCTTTCAAATAAATAAATAAATAATTTAAATTTTTTTTTAATATTTTATTTATTTATTTGAGAGAGAGAGAAAGAGATGGAGAGAGAGAATGCGCATCCCAGGGCCTCCAGACACTGCAAACAAACTCCAAACACAAGTGCCCTTGTGCATCTGGCTTATATGGGTCCTGAGGAATTGAACTGGGGTCCTTAGGCTTTGCAGGCAACACACACAGAGAGAGACCACATACACACACAACAAAACAAAACAAAGATGAAAAACAGAGCCAGCCAGGGGTGTAGCTCAGTGGAGAATGCACGCCTGGCATGCATGAGACCATAGGTTCCTTCCAAGCAAGGGGAATCCTTTCCCATTGTTTCCAGTGCTTGCTAATTCAAAGACTTTTCTTTGGTGTGGCCCAATGAACAAATGACCCAGGCCAATCTTAGGAAACTGGAGGAGTCTGTGCTGTCTCCAGCTCTGAACTCACACAAGTATGGTGTCATGACACACCAGGACTCATGAGACTTCTTTTCTTTTCATGAGAGAGAGGGAATTGGCGCACCAGGGCCTCAACCAATGCAATCCAATTTCAGACGCGTGCGCTACCTTGCGCGCATGTACCACCTTGTGTGCTTGTGTCACCTTGTGTGTAGGGTTTACGTGGGACATGGAGAGTCAAACATGAGTCCCTAGGCTTCACAGGCAGATGCCTTAACCTCTAAGCCAACTCTCCAGCTCATTACAAGACATTTTTAGAGCTAGGAAAGGTCTTGAAAATCATGCCAGCCCATTTCTTCACCAAGGGAAGGAAAATGTGGGGCAGTGACATTTGGTCTTGGGCTGTGGTCAACCCGCAGAACATGTGCGGAACCCTCTACTCACCTCACCGCCCTCTGGAGGACAGGTGGACCTGTTCTGTGCTCTGTCACACAAGACTAAATTCCCTCAAGGAGGTTTCTGGCGAAGGAGTGAGGAGGGTCTTGGGAAGAGCTGGCTCCATCACTAAGAGGCCCCAGTAAAGAAGGAAAGGTAGGTCTTCTTGTTCCCATGTGGGAAAAGGACCTTCTTTTCCTCCAGGCCTTCTCTTGACCTGTCATGCTATTTAATGGAGGTACTTCCAAGGACACAGGAAACTCTCATAGACTTTCCTGAGAACCCCAGCTTCACTAGATGCCCCATATCTCTGCCCAGTGACTCTGTGCCTGGAGTGTGGTGGTTTGAATGTAAAATGTCCCCATTGTCTCTTGTGTGTTGAATACTTAGTCCCTAACTGATGGAAACTTGGGAAAGTTATTGGGCCTTTGGGAGGTGGAGCCTTGCTAGTGGGGCCTGGCTGTGGGGGCCTGTGCCCAGCTCCCCCCTTGTCAGAGCTGACTTACTCATACTGTTTCCTTCCCTGCTGCTGTGGATGTGTCCCAGGCTTCCTGCTCAGGCTTGACATGCTTTCCCCTCCATGATGAAACTTCCTCTTTGAAACTGTAAGTGGAAATAAACCCTTTCTTCCCATAAACTGCTTCTACACAGGTATTTGCCCCAACAACAGATGGCAATTGCTAAAAAGTGTGATGCCCCTACAGGCCAGGAAGATGTCTCAGTGGTTAAAGGTACTTGTTTATAAAGTTCGCTGGCCTAGGTTCAATTCCCCAGTACCCACATAAAGCCAGATACACAAAAGGGTGGCATATGTGTCTGGATTCATTTAAAGTGTCAAGAAGCCTTGACAAGTCCATATTCTTTCTTTCTCTCAAATAAAAAGACTTTTTTTAAAAAACCAAAGTGTATGTGCCTAATCCTAACTACTTGAATCCCAGCTCCCAACTCAGCACCAGCTCGATTATCCTAGAGACAGAGGAAATATTATTAAGAAATTGAAGTTTAAGGCAACCACAGAGCCTTAAGCTTCCAGCTGGGTTCCCTACCCTCAAGAGTAGGCTATACATGGAAGAAGGTAGGCCAGACATGTGCAGCCACTGGAACCTCTATGCTACTCCAGAAGTGACAGAGACGCAGATATAAGGAGAGGGCTTGCTGGAGGGTCAGCCTTGCTCTCCACCCCCACCTAGACCCTGCAACAACCTTTTGGTTACATCTTCCTCTGGGGTGGCTTGTCCAAACCCACCTGTCATGAGCCCCGGATGGGGGAAGAACACGGCAGTAGACTTCATTGTATTTGCTTTCATCTCCTCTCCTTCCTCTCTTCTCCCATCCTTTTTCCTCCCTCATATCTCTTTCCTGGTGCTGGGGATTAAGCCTAGGACTTTATGCATGGTAGGCCAGTGCCCAAGCACTCAACCACATCCCAGCCCCTGAGCCAGTTTCTTCCAGTGGCCTCACCCTCTGCACGTGCAGAGCTGTTTGTGTCCTGCAGCTTTTCATGCGTCGAGGGCACGTTTTTACTGTGGAAAGTGGCCCCTTCTGAGTCCACTCATGTTCCTTCCCAAACTGGTTTGCCAGACTCCACGGTGGTGAATGTTCATCAGGTTGCTGCTGATGGCTTTCACCATGAGGCAAGACTCAAGGCTCACATATGAAGGCACTACTTGGTAGTAACCACCCCCCAGGGAAAGATCTTGGCATTGACCCATTGACTGAGCATCTTGATGCGGAAAAACACATTTGGAGACGCTCCATAAGAAAACGTCCTGGTCATAGTCCCCCTAGACGGTGCTGTGATTCCTGGTCTTCAGACGTAGAGACTAAAGCCAGAAATGCACCTGGGACCATAACACCAGGAAGTGGGGAGCTGGAGCCCTGAGCCCCAGGCAGTCTGCAAGTAGGGGCTCTGTGCCCTCACCCCCAGGCCAGCCGTGAGGCAGTTGCCACATCACAACATCACAGCACTGAGTCAGGGAGCAGCGATGGCTTCGGCGATAGCGAGTTGGCAGATGTGGAGATAGAGTCCTGCGATGTGGCGCTGTGGCGCCTGCCTGCCTTCTGGGCTGCTAGGCGCTCACTAATTTGTGCTTGAGGAAAGTCTGGAGGGCTCTCTGGGGCTCCTGTTGGCACTCCCTGGCCTTTGGTGGGTGGAAGGTTCTTATTAGCACTTGGAAAAGAGGACCTTTCTTTCTTCCAGGTGAGTAAATGTGTGTTTGGAATTAAGAGGGTGAAAACAAGCCGGGAATGCCCACGGCCCAGCCATGCTTCTGGGGGCCCCAGAGCAGGGGCGGGGAGGAGGGATCTCAGCTGGGAAGCCTGATAACAGGGCTCTGCAGTGCAGGCTGGCAAAAGGGTCCGTCTCACGGCTCATTAGTCCTGTGCCCTAGCACCTGAGGGTGGGCAGATGGGGACACGTGGCTCCTCTGTAACATCATTAAACCTCTGAAGTGCTGGTGCTTTATTTCAGAGACAGTTGCTCAAAATCTTGCCTTTGAAATCATTTCTCCAGGTCTAACTCTGAGGAGGAAGAAGGAGACTGTGTAAAGGCCTGGAAAGAATGTCCAAGTAGCCAGGTGTGGTGGCACACACCTTTAATCCCAGCACTCAGGAGGCAGAGGTAGGAGAATCACTGTGAGTTTCAGACCAGCCTGAGATATATAGTGAATTCCAGGTCAGCCTTGGCCAGAATGAGACCTACCTCGGGGAAAAAAAAAAAGAATAGTCAAGTGAGAACTAAATCCTATGGCCTGAGACAAGAGTGGCAGATCTAAGGACAGATCCCCCATCTCCTGTGTGAGGCAGTTAATCAGAGACAGAGTGGAGGTCACAGTCTGGCCAACATCACCCCTTGCAGACATCTGGACAGCTGAGAATGTGCACACATGCCAGTGGACCCAAGACCTCACTGAAACTTAGAGAACCCCAAATGGGACTGACCAGGTTTTGCTGTGCACCCCAAAGCCCACAGCCATCCGGGTGGGGAACATGAACTTAACCACCCCTAGGACTTTCCACCAGCCTGCCCTCATTAGCAGCACTGCTCAGGCTGAGGGGTTGAGCTGTGGAAAATCAGGGGAGTTCTGAGTCACCCACCTCCTTTCCAGCCACGGCGTATTTCTGGGAATGTGAGGCACATTTGAGCGATGTGACATTCCTGAGCTCGTAGCACAAGTCAACCGCCCACTTCCTTTCCAGTCATGTTGCTTCGGCATTGGGAACAGGACTAAACAAATCCGCTTGAAACCTACACGCCTTTAGGAAAGAAAGGTGGGTTGCAAGGAGCCTCGGCCATCTCCGTGGAGTAGAACACGTCACCCTGCCCCGCAGGAGATGGCAGGCAGGTCTCATAGCTATAACTTGCTCTCCAAGGCTAGGAAAGACAGCTCAGGCATGTGACGTTCACAACATGCCTGTTTCATAACACAAATGGGGCATCTAGGAGCACAAAGGAATTCCTTGTTCTTCTCATTTCAGAGTAAGTTACAGGAAAGGTAACACGTCTCCCTAAAACCTTTGGCCTATGGGTGAACTTGCATACATGTGAATCCCAGAAAAGTGTTAACATTTAAACAAATATATATATATATTTGGTTCTTATGAAGCCTGGGCTGACCTGGAACTCACTCTGTAGTCCCAGGCTGGCCTTGAACTTTGGTGATCCTCCTACTTCAGCCTCCTGAGTGCTGGGACTAAAGGTATGCACAACCAGGCCTGACTTTCTCTTTTTCAATTTCTTATTTATTTGCATATGGGCGTGTGCAGGTGCAGAAGTGGATGTGGCCATGTTTGTGCAGGTGCATGCTCATCCCCGTGTGTGTGTGGAGGTCAGAGGACAGCTTTCACATTGGTCCTGGCCTCTCCATCTCATTCGAGGCTGATTCTCACTTTGGATTCTCCCTCTGATGTCTGTAATTCTCTTGCCTCTACCTTCCATCTGGCCGTCAGCCTCAGCATGCCGGGGTAATAGAAGCCTTCCCTTAGCCTCTGGCCCCCGGCTTCCGGCTTCAGCTTTTTACATGGGATCTGAGAGTCAAACCCACACACTCCAGCTCAAGCGGTGAACGTGCTGTCCACCGAGCCATCACCCCGTCTGAGAAGGGTCATCTATTGGCAGGACAGTGAAGAAACAGGGGCACCAGGAGCAGCAGATGATGTGGAGATGAGGGAGAAGTGCATCACTGTAGTGGGGGACAGTGTCATCTTGCAGACTGTGATGTGCTAGGCATGGAGGGAAAGACTATGCTCGGAGGACAGGAGCTTAGAGCCAGGGGACAGGGTGGACAGTCTCCAGGAGAGACGTGTGAGCTGGGCAGGGCCCTTCTGTTAAGATAAGAAGGAACGGTCTGGGCGGGCTCAGGCACCTTTGGAAGAAGAGTGGGGAAGGACGATGATGGAGATTGAAGCCAAATTTGGGGGTGGTGGGGCAGGTGAGCAAATGACAGGGGAGAGATTCATGAGGGTGGGACAGGGTCCTGGAACCATGGTAGGACAACTACCATGGAGCAAAGAGTGACGCAGTCCCAGCCTGCCACGGGAAGATCACACTGAGGGCACGCTGGAATTTGGCCTGGAAAAGGCTGGAGGTAGGAAACTGGGGATGGCATCATTGCTGCCTGTCAGCTAGACCAGAGCAAGCTACAAGGCAACAGATAGAGGCAGTGGGCTCCTGAGACCCCCTCTGGAGAGCATCTTGTGACTCCTGTGATGTTGAGTCCTGAGATCCCACCCCAGCTATCTCATTTTACCATCAGAGCCTCAGCCCTAAGTGGCAGGTCTGCTATCGTCCCATCTTACAGATGAAGAAGTTGAGGCAACTGCTCACAGAGGCACAGTATGTAAGTAGCAGGGCCAGCATTAAACAGAGGTCTGTCTGACTCCAGCCACACCCCCTGGGGTGGGATACAGTTAACTAGAGGAGGAGCAGAGAGGTATTCTGGTGGTTTCTGTCAGGGTGTCTGAGAGGACAAGTGATGTGACAGAGGCAAGCAGATGAGTCAGGACGCCCTTGGAACGAGATTGGGTGGACCAGATGACAATATGACACAGGCCAGTTAGTTACGCATACAGGTGTCAACAGTCAGTGGTGGTGGGATCTGCAGGCCCAAGATTTATGTAAAAGATGGACCTTGGGGAGGGAGGGAATTACCATGGGATATATTTTATAATCATGGAAAATGTTAATAAAAATTTAAAAAAAAAAAAAAAGATGGACCAAAGGTACAACTTGGTACAAAACAAAAAGGCGACTACAGACCCAAGGAGTGTGGCTTCTGAATGTGTAATGTGGCAGGCACAGGCTAAATGCTCGCCATGCATCCTGAGAGGAGCTGGGGCGAAGTTCTACCATCATTTCCAGCTTATCAATGAGAAAACCAGAAGCTTAGAGGCCTTGAGTTCTCGAAAAAAGGAAGGCCACAGAGCAAGGAAGGAGACAATCTGGGTCTCAGGTCATAGTATCATCCACATGCATATCTGTGTAGATCAACACGGGGAGGAATTCTCATAACAGGATGTGTTAGTGACTTCCTCATTGCTGGGACAAAAGACCTGACCACAATCAGTTTAAGAGAGGAAAGGCTTATTACATCATGTTTCATGTGCAGTTCTAGTTGCAGTCCATCCTGTGGGGAAGGCGTGGTGGGAGGAGCTTGAAACAGCTGGTTGCATTCAGTCCATTCAGTTGTGAGGAAACAGAAATTCTGCGCTCAGCCAGCTCCCTCCTTTCCATACAGCTCAGGACCCTGGGCCAATGGAGGATGCTGCCCATGCTTAAGGTGGTCTTCCTACCCCAGTGAACGTGCATTGAATATTCCCTCACAGATAATTTTAGGTCCTGACACACAGGTCATCACACCACACAGGTTATAAAAACCACATGCTGGGACTGTAGAATCTTCACCTTGCTTTTTCTTGCTTGTATGTATTCCCTAAGCAGCTATCATCAATATGTTAAGAAAACAAAAAGGTGGAAATAAAAACTAAGGGATGTTGGACTGGAGTGAGGGCACAGCAGTTAAAGGCACTTGCTTGCAAAGCCTGTAGGTCTGGGTTCAATTCCCCTACCATTCATACAAAGCCAGACTGATGTTCATTTGCAGTAGCAGGAGACCCTGGCATGCCTCCCCCCACCACATACACACGTGCAAGTAAGTAAAACTTCTTAAAAAAAAATTGTTGTTTTTTTTTATTTATTTATTTGAGAAAAACAGAGAGAGAGAGAATGGGCATGCTTGGGCCTCCAGCCACTGCAAATGAACTCCAGGTGCATGTGCCACCTTGTGCATCTGGTTTATGTGGGTACTGGGTAACCGAGCCTCCAACTGGGATTCTTATAGGCTTTACAGGCAACAGCTTAACTGCTAAGCCATCTCCCCGGCCCCCAATAAAACTTTTTAAGACACAGAAACAGCAGATTAGAGTAAACTTGGGTATCCCTTCACCATCCAACAGTAAGGAATTTAAATGGAGTTGAGCTCAGCCAAGCTCAGTACAACACACAGTAACACAGACAGACTGTGGCTTTCATGCCCTTCCAAAATGGATATGGATGTAATTGTCAGTATAATAGTATTAAGAGATGGCGTTCTGGGGCTAGGGAGATGGCCCATTTGATAGAGTTCAGATGCCCAGAATCCACATAAAGCCAGATGCTATAGCATGAGTGTCAACAGTGAGAAGGGAGGTGGAGACAAGCGGATCCTCAGTAGCACGTGGGCCAGCCAGCCTGGTATCCTCAGTGGTGAACAAGAACCCTCCTTAAAGCAGAAGGTGAGGATTGACACCTGGTGTCCTCTAACCTCCACACATAAGCAGTTGTATGCATACACATGCATACGCACACAAACAAACATGTACAAACACACACACACACACCAAAAAAGATGGTGTCTTTCAAAAGTTATTAGGTTAAAAGAGCTGTCTTTATGAGTGGATCCATGCTACCATCCTGAGGGTAGATCTGTTATCTGAGAAGGGGGTTCCTGGTAAAAGGATGAAGGTGACCCAGTTTTCCTCCCTTCATCTTCTGCCATGTTATGACACAGCAAGAGGCCCTCACCACAGGCCAATGCCATGCTTTTACCCTTCCCAGAACTCTACCCAAATAAGCATCTACTGCTTACAAGCTACCAGTCTGGGGTATTCTGTTACAAGGCATAGGGTAAGTTAACATGGATCACCGTACATTAACTAGTGAAGAGAAAGGGTGTGATAATAAAATTACCAGTTGACCTTGTTTGGGCTTTGGAGGAAAGAAAGGAAGGAAGGAAGAGAGAGAGAGGAAGAAAGGAAAGAAGGAAGGAAGGAAGGAAGGAAGGAGAGATGGCTTAGCAGTTAAGGTGCTTGCCTTTAAAGCCCAAGGAGCCAGGTTCAATTCCCCAGAACCCATGTAAGCCAGATACACATGGTACTGCATGTTGTCTGGAGTTCATTTGCAATGGCTAGAGACCCTGGTACACCCATTCTCTCCCTCTCTCTCCTTCACAAATAAATAAAAGTAAATAAAGAGCTATGTTCACATGAACACCTTCGTGAAACTTTAGCTTTTCCCGGAAGGGGAAATGCAAATGGCCACTGGCGCGTAGGTGTACCCAGGTTCCTGGGAAGGACGGGCTGGGCGTGAGCTCTCACACAGGCAGCGAGAGCAGCAAGGGGCAGGGGAGGCGGCTCCGCGGGCGCAGTGCCCGCACAAGTGTGAGGACCTGAGTTTGGATCCTAGCATGTCTGTGGAATGCCAGGTGTGGTGTCTGCCTGTAATCCCAGCTCTGGGGAGGCAGGAAGAGGAAGATGCCAGGGATCCACTGGTCAACTGAACAAGCAGAATCAGTGAGTTCTAGGTTCAGTGAGGGACTCTTTTTCAAAAATAAGAGGTGGGGTTGGAAAGATGGCTCAATGGATAAAGGTGCTTGTTTGCAAAGCCTGCCAGTCAGGTTCAAATCCCCAGTATCCATGTAAAGCCAGATGCACAAACTGGCTCATGCCTCTGGAATTCATTTACAGTAGCAAAAGGCTCTAACACTCCCCCCCACCCGACTTTCTCAATAAGCAAATAGTTTTTTTTTAAATAGGGTGGAGGGCCTGGCCAGATGACTTCGATGATAAAGGTTCTTGCTTGTAGTGCCTGATGACGCAGGGGCAGTTCTCCAGTGCCCGTGTAGGGCCAGCTTCACAAAGTAGTACATGCTTTTGAGTTCATTTGCAGTGGCAGAGGGCCCTGGCACGCCCATACACACACTGTCTCTCTCTCTTTCTCTTCATACAAATAAATTTAAAAAAAAAAATTTAAATAATGTGGAGAAGGGGCTGGAGCGATTGCTCAGTGGTAAAACTTGCAAAGCTTGATGGCCCAAGTTCAATTCCCCAGTACCCACATAAAGCCAAATGCACAAAGTGGCACATGTCTCTAGAGTTCATTTGCAGTGAGGGGCAAGAGGCCCTGGCATGCCTGTATTCTATCTCTCTCTCTTTCTCTCTCCTGTTGTCTTGCCCCCCCCCACTTGCAAATAAATAATGAATAAAATATATTTTATAATAAGGTGGAGAGCAATTGAGAAAGACACTTGATGTCAACCTCTGGCCTCCACACACATGCACACACGCATGCACATGTACCCACACACATGTGCACCCCACACACATGCCACAGAAACACACACACAAAACAACTGAAAAAATACCCACCAAAATGTTTTGTAACTTCCTGTGTCATTTTTTAAACTTTATTGACAACTTCCATAAGCATGGACAACAAACCATGATAATTCCCTCCCACCATTCCCGTTGTCCCCTCCCAAGCCGACCCTCCACTGAATCTCTTCTTCTTTCCAATTAGACTCTCTTCTATTTTGAAGTCATTTCCTTTGTCTTTTTTAATCACCTATAGTTTTTTTCTATGATTTTATCCCCCCCCCCACCCACACACACAATAAAGATGAATTACTTGGGGAGAAATACTAACCTTTAATTTTTTAACAAAAAAGAAAGAGAAGAGAAAATTACAGAGGTAAGAAAAGATGGAATGGGCTGGAGGTGTGGCTTGGAGGTAGAGCATTGCCTATCTTGCCCAGCTTGCCCAGCTGTTGTATGGCAAACACCACTCTACCAGCTTTACCAAAATCAGCTGGGAGCAGAGGTGGGGAGTGCTGGAGAGATGGCTTAGCAGTTAAGGCACTTGCCTGAAAAGCCAAAGGACCAAAGTTCAATTCCCCAGGACCCACGTAAAGCCAGATTCACAAGGTGGTGCATGCTTCTGGAGTTCATTTGCAGCGGCTGGAGGCCCTGGCATGCCCCTTGTCTCCCTCCCCCCAGCCTCTCTGTCTTTCTCTCTCAAACAAATAAATAAATTTAAAGTATTTTTTAAAAACCAGCTGGGGGCTGGAGAGATGGCTTAGTGGTTAAGGAGTTTGCCTGCAAAGCCAAAAGATTCAGGTCCAATTCTCTAGGACCCACGTAAGCCAGATGCACAAGGGGATACATGCACCTGGAATTCATTTGCAGTCGCTGGAGGCCCTGGTGCGCCCATTCCCCGCCCCCTGCTTACTCTGTCTCCCTCTTTCTCTCTCAAATAAATAAATAAATTATATTTTTTAAGTATTTGATTTATTTATTTGACAGAGAGAGGGAGAGAAGGAATGGGCGCACCAGGGCCTCCATCCATCGCAAACGACCTCCAGACACGTGCGCCCCCTTGTGCATTTGGCTAATGTGGGTCCTGGGGAATCAAATCTGAGTCCTTTGGCTTTGCAGGCAAACACCTTAACCACTAAGCCATCCCTCCAGCCCTAAAATACATTATTTTTAAAAAGCAGCTGGGATAATTTACAAAGACTCCTGAGTTTAGGCATGTTACCATTTCCTCATAGAAGGACGGATGAGGGGAAAATCATCACCTGAGATCTCGGGCGCCCCCCGCGCCAGCTCTATGCAATGATGGTAGACGAAGCCTCGGGGCCTCAGGGGGAGACAGAGGGTGAAGAGGGCGACAGACGGAAGGACAAGGAGCTCCATCTAAGCAGCTATGGAGACTTGTCGTCCATGCGGGATGAGATACCCAGGTGTTAAGAGAGCTTTGGGGTCCCCATGTCCTGTAAGTCAGCCCTCGCCCTGAGGCTGACGGAGGAGCATCTGCGAGGGAACCTCTCACCCAGGGAGCACCTCAGAGAGCACTCCCACAGCAGCGATGGGAGGTTGTCATCCATGCCGGGATGAGACCTCTCCACGTTTCCAGCTGCTTTGGGGCCTCTGTGCTCCTGTAAGGAACCACTCATCCTGCCCTGTTAAGTGACCCCATTAAACTCACTGGCTGCCCAAAAGTGGTGTTGGTGCCATTGTACATTGTACTATATGGGGTAAATAGGTGTGTGTTTGTGTCTCCCTGGGGAAGAAGTTTCACACAGGCTCTCGGCTTCGTCCCTAGCACAGGGCTTGGGGCAAGAGTGAAGATCACCTACATTCAAGGACTGATGGGAGAAAGAACATCGCAGAGAGTCAAGACTGACACGTACCTCTGACAGGCCCAGCAGCATGAGGACCAAGGCCAGCAATGACCTCCCTCCTGACCTTATTGTAGTTCCTGCAGAACACAGTTACGTATCCTGACTTCTCTCTGGCCACCTGCCTCTCCCAGCTCAGGCCCTCATTCTCCAACCTCCCTGGACGTCACCATGATCTGGATGTTCACACGCCAAACCAAGCAGCTGACTGTTAGGAAAAGCAGGAAAGAAACAAGAGGGGAAACCCAGTTCAACAGGAGACACGGGCTTTATCCAGGAAGGCCGAGATGAGCCCTGACCAGGCATGGTCAGCGCCCCTTCCCTTACAGACTAGGAGCTTCTTATAGGGTAGTGGGAGGGTCACTGAAATGCCTTGGTTGCATGACAGTCCACCTGGCCTTGGGGCTTGGGCCACTGCAGGAAACTGATCATGGGGATGGGTGGTGTGGGTCACTCTAGGAATATGTTAATTGGGAGAGGTGGTTTGGGTCACTCTTGGGAAACAGAGTTACAATGAAATGTCAGTCAGAGTTCAAAAATGGAGTCATTCTGGTATAACTCTCATTATACAGAACGTGAGGGGATGGATGTTACCGGAGCTGGTTCTGGTCACCCGGTTCTGATCATGGGGGTCAAGGTGGGTGCGTGGGCTGGTGGGACTGCAGCAGGAGCGTGGATTCAGTCTTGTCCTAAGAGGTGGCTCTGGAAGTTAGAACATGCTGGGAGGAAGTCTCACAGTCCCAAGCGGCAGATGGTGCTTCTGAAACCGTTTGGAACTGGAGCCGCTGAAACTAACTGAAGAAGTAGGCAAATGAAAGACTGACTCATGGGCGGGAGAGATGGCTTAGCAGTTAAGGCGCTTGACTATGAAGCCTAAGGACCCATGTTCAGATCCAGTGTAAGCCAGACACAAAAGATGAGGCAAGCACCAGGTTGTACATGCCCACTAGGTGGCTCAAGCGTCTGGAGTTTGATTGCAATGGCTGAGGCCCGGGCATACCAATTTCCCTGGCCCCTCTCTCTCTTTCTCTCTCTCTCTCTCTCTCAAAATAAAAATAAAATTTTTTACAAAGACTGACACATGATAATAGAAAGAGGAAAAAAAAAGTCCCAGTAAATATGAGGGAGGCCTGGAATAAAAGAGAATGATTTTAACCTCAGAGGAAATAAGCGAGGTCTGTATAGGTCTAAGCTTAATGGGAATATGTCTATAAGAACTATAATGGAGAGCAACAGGTGCCCCCACTGGTTACAGAGATGTCAGGTCATTACAGGAAAAATAAATTATAAGCTAGCCATTTGAAAAGGCTAACCTCATCCCAGCTTACTTGGTTCTATCACCATCCACCCAAACAGAGTTTCAGTCTAGACTCTTCCATCCCTCTGATCTTTTAAATAGCCCAAGCCTCCAACCACAGCCTCAGTCAGCATTCCCCATGTCTTATCTATACCAGCTCTCCACTTCCCTTCCTGGGTTCTCCACATCTTCAGAGCCATTGGGCTGCCTGGCTCACGACAGCCTCTGTGGAATAGTCTAGCTCCTTTGAAATACCATGAGTCATGATGCAATACGTGGCCCATAGAAGCACACACACAGACTTGCTTTTCGTCAACTTATCAGTTATCTCCTTGGGAGAAACTCCAAGGACTGGAGTCTAGAGATGAATGGTGCGGGCTACCTCTGTACTAACAGTTTCACCCTTCTGAAATGGAGCACAGATGTCCTGCCCACTCCCTATTCTTCTCAATATGAACAGGTTTGGGGTGTATAGGATGGAAAAAATCTAAATTTGTGTTCTCTGCCTCTATTCTTTCCTCTCTTAAATTAGGTCCAAATTATATTTTCACGGAGAAAAATTATTTTAGGGCTGGGGAGATGGCTCAGCAGTTAAAGGTGCTTGCTTGCAAAGCCTGCTGTCTTAAGTTCAATTGCCCAGCACCCATGTAAAGTCAAATGCCAGATGCACAAAGTGGTGCATGTGTCTGGAGTTTGTTTCCAGTGGCAAATGGCCCTGATGAGCCCATTCTCTCCTTCTCTCTCTCTGTCTCTTTCTCTCTTAAACCATTAATTTAATTTAATTTATTTATTAATTTGAGAGCAAGAAAGAGGCAGAGAGAAAGAGAGAATGGACACACCAGGGCCTCCAGCCACTACAAACAAATTCCAGATACATGCACCCTCTTGTGCATCTGGCTCACGTGGGTCCTGGAGAATTGAACGAGGATCCTTTGGCTTTGCAGGAAAGCACCTTCACCACTAAACTATCTCTCCAGCCCCTCCTCTCTTTTTCAAATGAATAAATAACTAAAGAAAAATCATTTTACATTATTAAATACCTTATTCCTCCACTGGGTTTTAAAGCACTTTTTCTTTTTAAAATCATCGTGTGTGTGCATCCATGTAGAGGTCAGAGGACGATCTTGAGTAAAGGTCATCGCATTTCACCTTTTCTGAGTTGGCTTTCATGTTGTTTTCCAGGCTAAGCTGGTCTACAAGCTTTCTGGGAGTCTCCTGTCTCCATTTCCCATCTTGCCATATATCTAGTTTATGTGGGCTCTAGGGATCCAAACTCAGTTCCTCTCAATCTGTTTTTATTTGTTTGCTTGCTTACTTGTTTGTTTTGCTTTAACTATTAGTGTGTGACTCTGCCAGTTTGCTGGAGGCAGGTTTCCCCTGTCATTGTTTGAGGCTAAAAGGGCCAGACTACATGGCCCATGAATGTCCAAATTTGGCTGATTCCACTCCATTGCCGTAAGGGGACTGGGGTTGGGATTACAGACAAGCGTGCCGCTGTGTGTCGAGCTTAGATGAATGCCAGGGATATGAATTCTTGTTGGCAAGCTCAAGGAGCAAGTGCCTTTAACCACTGAGCCATCTCCCCAGCCCCTTGTTTTGTCTTTATATGCATAATGCTCTAAGTTATAGAAACCTTTTTCTTACTAATTAAGGCATTTCACAGGTTTTGCACTGTGGAAATTTCTCCTTAGAGGACTTCAAAACACCAGAGAGGCAGGTTCAGTTTACTTTCTTCCAGATGAACTAAATCAATTTAAAAATATGTATATATTATTTATTTGTGAGCAGAGAGAGAGAGAGATGGGCATGCCTGGGCTTCATGCCACTGTAAACAAACTCCAGATGCATATGCCACTTTGTGCATCTGGCTTTACATGGGTACTAGGGAATTGAACCTGGATCATCAGGCTTTGTAAGCAAGCACCTTTAACCACTGAGCCATCACTCCAGTGCAAGTCAATTTAAAAAAATATATATCTCTTATTTATTATTACTTAAGAGAGATGGGGGGAGAGAAGTAGGCAGATAAAGAGTGAATGGGCATGCCAGGGCCTCTAGCCACTGCAAATGAACTCCAGACACATGCATCACCTTGTGCATCTGGTTTATATGGGTATTGGGGAATTGAATCTATGTCCTTTGGCTTTGCAGGCAAGTGTGTTAACTGCTAAGCCATCTCTCCAATCCCCAAGTCAATTTTAAAATTTTTTAAATAAATGTAAAATAAAAATAATCAGGGAAGGAGTATTATCTGCATTTGTTCTCATTAGTACAATGAAAGACAAAAGTTTGGTACACAAGGGTCCCTGAGTATGAGGAGATAGGAGATAAAAGATATTTATTTTATTTTATTTTATTTTGCAAGCAGAGAGAGAGTGTGTGAGAATAGATGTACTAGGACCACTACAAATGCATGCATCCGGATGCATGCATCACCCTGTGCATCTGACTCTGCGAGGGTAACAGAAAATTGAACTTGAGTCATTAGGTTTTGCAGGCAAGCACCTTAGCCACTGAGCAATCTCTCCAGCCCAGATCTTTTCATTGATCTCTGTGGTCTGAATTTCAAGTGTACTCTGTAGGCTCATGTGTTTGAACACTTGGTCCCCAACCCAGCTGGAGGGGGTGGGTCACTAGGGGTGGGTCTTGAGGGTTCTTAGGTTTCCTGTCCACTCTTCTTCCTTTTCTACCAAGATGTGAGGTGCGGAGTCCCAGCTACATGCTCCTGCCGCCATGAGGCAGCGGCTGCCTTGCCTGGCCCACTAACCGTAAGCAGACATAAACTAGCCCACAAGGAAGTTGCTTCTGGTCAGGTGTATGGTCACAGCGATGAGAACGGTTATATCAAGTCTCAGCAGCTTTTTGGCAAACTTTGAATTTTCCTGGAATTTTCACTTAGGGAAAAATGATGACTTAATAATTGATATTGTACACCCAGCCCTCCTTGGTCTCCTCCAGTGGCCTGATATTGGCCTAAAAAACATGCCTAGGATGCTGTGGCAGAATGTCCGCCGCTTTGGTCAGAAGCTGGTTCGCAGGAAGCCTCTGGTGCTGGGAGCGGCATCCAAGAGTCATCTGTCCCGCTGTCTGAGCATACTGGACCTCGTGTCCCTGGGTGTGGGCAGTACCCTGGGCGCAGGCGTGTATGTTCTGGCTGGGGAGGTGGCCAGAGAGAAAGCTGGACCATCCATCGTCATCTGCTTCATGGTGGCTGCCCTGTCTTCGGTGCTGTCTGGACTTTGCTATGCAGAGTTTGGAGCCAGGGTGCCGTGTTCTGGTTCTGCATATCTCTACAGCTATGTCACAGTGGGCCAATTGCTGGCTTTTGTCACCGGCTGGAATCTCATCCTCTCCTATGTCATTGGCGCAGCCAGCGTAGCCCGAGCCTGGAGTGCTGCCTTTGATGGCCTCACGGGGAACAGCATCTCCCAGGCTCTGCATGCCGCCCTCCGTATGCAGGCGCCCAGCTTCCTGGCCAAGTACCCCAACTTCTTTGCACTGGGTCTGGTGCTACTCCTCACTGGTCTGCTGGTTCTGGGAGCTCGAGAGTCTGCCCTGGTCACCAGAGTATTCACAGGGGTGAACCTTTTGGTTTTGAGCTTCATCTCTTTCTCTGGCTTCATTAAGGGAGACCTGAACAATTGGAAGCTCACGGAGGAGGACTACCAACTGGCCATGACGGGGTCCAACAGCAATGACAGCCTGGGCCCTTTGGGCTCTGGGGGGTTTGCACCTTTCGGCTTGGACGGCATTCTCCGTGGGGCGGCCACGTGCTTCTTTGCTTTCATTGGGTTCGACTGCATCGCGACTACAGGAGAGGAGGCCCGCCACCCTCAGCGCGCCATCCCCCTGGGCATCGTGATCTCACTCTTCATCTGCTTTCTGATGTATTTTGGTGTCTCCGCGGCGCTCACCCTCATGATGCCCTATTACCAGCTTCAGACAGACAGCCCCTTGCCTCAGGCCTTTGTCCATGTCCACTGGGGCCCTGCGCGTTATGCAGTGGCTGCTGGCACCCTCTGTGCCCTTTCCTCCAGCCTCCTCGGTTCCATGTTCCCTGTGCCTCGAGTTGTCTATGCCATGGCGGAGGATGGACTCCTGTTCCGGAGACTCGCTGTGGTCCATTCTCGCACGCACACGCCTGTCCTGGCTACTGTCATTTGTGGAGTCATTGCAGCATTCATGGCTTTCCTTTTTGAGCTCGGTGATCTTGTGGACCTCACATCCATTGGGACCCTGCTGGCCTACTCCTTGGTGGCCTTCTCTGTCCTAGTCCTCAGGTACCAGCCAGATCAGAATTTAAACCATGGTAGGAATGAGAAGACCCAGGGGGAGTCTCTTGAGATGAAGGCTACCCCTGAAGCCACGGCACCCTCAGAGCCTGGTTCCGAAGTAGGAAGCCCAGGGGTTCTACGCAGCTTGTGGCACTCTGCGGACGCTGGTCCCACTGTGAGGTCTGGCTGGATCGTCTATGGCTGTGCTTCCCTCACTGTCCTTGTGCTGACCCTCGTGTGTCTAATCCTGGCCCAGTGGCCGGGGCGCCTGTTCTCTGGAGACCTCGTGTTGGTAGTAGTGACTGTCTCACTGCTGGTACTTGTTCATCTGATGGCGGCCATTATCTATAGACAACCCCAGAACACCTCTCCGCTCCACTTCAAGGTGCCTTTCCTACCCGTCCTTCCTCTGCTGAGCATCTTTGTGAATGTCTACCTCATGATGCAAATGACTGCTGGGACCTGGGCTCGGTTTGGAGTTTGGATGCTGATTGGATTTGCTATTTATTTTGGATATGGGATCTGGCACAGCTTTGAGGAGAACGATCAGCAGCCACCAGACTCAAGCTCTTCAGTTCTCCACGAAAACATCCCTGGTGCTGAGTTAACTGAACAAACGACCGACATGTCCTGCAGACTGTAGGTGTCTTTTTCTTGGTGGTGCTGGGAAAGCAGCAGTACTAGGGATTGAACTCAGGGCCTTGTGAATACAGGGCAAGTGCTCTAACACAGAGCCGTATCCCTACCCGCATAGCCAATCTTGGATCAAGGAAGTGTATATGGACTGTGAGTGAACAAGTGCCTTAGCATTTATTCCTTTTACTTTTTTAAAAATTCTTTTTAGCTATTTGACAAATAAAAATTGCATGCTTGTGGTGCACAAAAAAAAAAATAATTGATATTGTCTCCTTCTCCTCCTCTTCCTCTTCTCCCTCCTCCCCCTCTTGTTCCTCTTCTCTTCTCTCCTTCCTTTCCTCTCTCCCTCCTTTCCTCTCCTCCCCATCTCTCTCTTTCTCCAGGGCATCCTGCCCCCTTCCCCACACGGACCTCAGGCTCGTTTCACGTGAGCTCTTCTGGGTTGTGTGGAAAGATGTCTCTTCAATAAAAATCATCAGATTCAAATTCAGCTTCTGGCCAAATGCACACTTATCTACAGAGCTTTCCCCCAAACTTGGGCAAAGCTTTTTGTAAGTGCCTTTATCAAACACTGGCCACCTCCAAGCTGTTTGCTTGTCATCTTACTCTGGCGAGTGTGAATGACACAGACATTGCAGTTTGCCCCCATCTTCGCTATAATCAGACAAAAGCCCACCCTTGTCCCCATCCTGCTTTTCCTTGCCCTCTGCTTAATAATGGTCTCCTGGGGGAGCGCTGTCCCAGGACCGTTGCTCATGTTTTCACCATTGCCCATAAGGCTGTGCGCCGCCCCCCCCCACACACACACTTCCTCTCACTTTGCCTCACACTCACATCCTTTCTTGCTCCAGATCCCCTCCGTGCCTCTTCTGCACACTGCGTACCTCTCCTTCACAGGGATCGCTTTAGATGAATTTGTGTCCTAGTTTATTTTCTGTCCCTCTAAGTTCAGTGAGAGACTCTCAGGGAAATAAGGCAAGAGAGCAAAAGGGGAGGACAGCAGACATCTTCCTCTGGCCTTCGCACACGTGCACAGGGAGCAGGCATCTGCACACATACACACATACACCACGCCACACACACACACACACACACACAAACACACACACCCCAGAAACCTAGCACATGGGATGTGCTTGTTACAGTAGCTGTACACCAGGTATCTCCAGTAAGGCTCGCTTGTAGAAAGAAGGCTTGGGCCCCAGTACAAGCTGGGTTCGGAGGTGGAGCTTTGCGGTCATGATTGGACCCTGTATGCCATGACCTCTTGCCACTGTAAATGCCACTTTTTCTGGCTTACATGGGAGGCTTGGGAATTGAACCAGGGCTGACAGGCCTTGCAAGCAACACACCTTTGTCAACGGAGCCGTCTTCCCAGCTCCCCTTGGAGCTGTCTTTCACACACACACTTGAGCAATGGCACCTTCTCGCCTCACTCATCCTGCAGGGAGGAAACAGGCTCATTTGTGCCTGAGTGGAGTGGGGGATGGGGGCAGAACATGGGTCAGAAGCTGAGTCTTGCGGGCAACTGCAAGGGACCCTTCCTTTCCCATAGTGCATTTTGATTCAGGGAAGGGCATCCCTCCCCAAAAAAAATCCCTAGTAATCTAGGTAATAGTGCAATTTAATGCAAATAATTCATAGCAAACAAAATATCAAAACAAATTACATGAAAGGGCTGGAGATGTAGCTCAGTCCGAGGTGTTTCCTAGCATGCATGACACTCTTGCTCAATTCCCCACATGAGGCAAATCAGACATGGTCGCACATGCCTTGTTAGCACTCAGGAGGCGGATGCAGATGGATCAGGGTCAACCTCAGCTACACAGGAAGTTCAAGGCCAACCTCTGCTTCATGAGACTCTATCTATAGAGAAATAAATAAGTATTTGCATGAGGACAGAAGCCAAGGCTGGAAGGAGGCAGGAAGCTGAGAGGCACCCCATGAAGCCATACCCTTTAGGGTGCTTCTGATCCATAGGCCACGTGGGAGGGCTGTGGCTTGTAGGAAGTAATCCATGATTGAGGCCTTTGTTTAGAAGACAGGTATGTCTTTTAATGATGACTTGGACCTCAGTTATATTGCCGTTTGCCCAAGGGAGGGGACTCACTGGTCTTGACAACCTAATACCCAGCCCAGATCTTCAGCTGAGCTCCTGACTCTTGGGTGGAGCCAAATTCAGGACTGTTAAGCAATGGGAGGGAGACGGTCAAGCTCCCAGGAATGTGCAGTTTTAGGTACATCCACATGTGTAATTTTCCTTGCCTCTCCTCTCCTGCTTTAACCGTCACCCTCTTTCTCCCTGGCCCCTGTCTAGCCTTGTTTCTTGAAGCTATTACCAACCAGGAAGATACCTGAATTTCTAGAAAATGGGACTTCAGAATCCCAGCCTCAGACTACTCTCATCTGCCCGTAGATGGCTGTCCCCTCTGTGGTCAAAGCAATGATGTCAGATTTGGTCAGAAAAGATGACTTCGTTTTGATGAACTCTGAAGACCAGACATGAACATCCTCTTAAACATGTCTCCCCAGGGCTCATACAGTGCCATGGAGCCCCACATCACAGTTCTATACCCAATGGACATGCTTGCTAAACAGCCACTTCTGGTAAGATTTAACGTTTTAAAAAAATGAGGTTGGGCTGGAGAGATGGCTTAGTGGTTAAGTGCTTGCCTGTGAAGCCTAAGGACCCTGGTTCAAGGCTCGATTCTCCAGGACCCACGTTAGCCAGATGCACAAGGAGGCGCACGCGTCTGGAGTTCGTTTGCAGTGGCTGGAAGCCCTGGCGCGCCCATTCTCTCTCTCTCCCTCTATCTGCCTCTTTCTGTCTCTGTCACTCTCAAATAAATAAAAGTGAACAACAACAAAAAAAAAAATTTCAATGAGGTTTGGGTAAGAGGGGCTGGGGAGATGGCTCAGAAGTTAAGGGTGCCTTCTTTCTTTCTTTCTTTCTTCATTTATTTATTTATTTATTTATTTATTTATTTATGTGTTTATTTATTTATTTGAGAGAAAGAGGGAGACAGAGAGAGAATGGGCACACCAGGGCCTTCAGCCACTGCAAACAAACTCCAGGTGCATGTGCCACCTTGTGCATCTGGCCTACGTGAGTCCTGAGGAATTGAACCTGGGTCCTTTGGCTTTATAGACAAGGGCCTTAACTACTAAGCAATCTCTCCAGCCCTAAAGGTGCTTTCTTGAAAAGCCTGTTGGCCAGCGGTTCAATTTCCCAGCCACCACATAAATCCAGATATAAAAAAAATGACACAACTAATCGTTTGCAGCACACGCACAGAGGCAAATAAGTAAATTAATTTTTTTTTTCCCAAGGTCGGGTCTCACTCTAGCCCAGGCTGACGTGGAACTCACACTGTATCCTCAAGCTAGTCTTGAACTCATGATTATCCTCCTAACTCAGCCTCCCAAGGAGTGTATCAGCATGCCTGACTTAATTTTTTTTTTTTTTTTTTTTTTTTGAGGTAGGGTCTCTCTCTGGTCCAGGCTGACCTGGAATTAACTATGTAGTCTCATGGTGGCCTTGAACTCATGAAAATCCTCCTACCTCTGCCTCCCGAGTTCTGGGATTAAAGGTGTGCCCCACTACGCCCGACCTAATTTATTTTTTGTTTTAGGAGTGAAATAGAATTCAGAGCTGTCCCCTTGAAACACTTCCACATGGTACAGAGCTAGAAATTGTCCAAAGGCTATGCATAGATTTGTGATCTCTCAGCCCTGGAACAGTTCTGGCCAAACCTCATTTTATTTTTTTAAATATTTTTTTTTTACTGACAACTTCCATAATTATAAAAAATATCCCATGGTAATTTCCTCCCTCCCCCCACTTTCCCCTTTGAAACTCCACTCTCCATCATATCCCTTCCCCCTTTCAATCAATCTTTTATTCTGATGTCGCAATCTTTCTTCCTATTATGATGGTCTTGTGTAGGTGGTGTCGGGCACTGCGCCGAACCTCATTTTAAACGTCAATGTTCAGATGCTCAGTTTTGCCTTGGCTGTGCCCCTGGCTGGCACTCTGGCCTGGCAAGGCCTTCACGGCTCATGTTTGGGGTTCTCAGCTGCAAGGCCTTACCCAGCGCTGAAGACAGCCTCTCCTGGTTCTTTGACCTTTGCCTGAGTCAGGGTCCTGTTGAGTTGATTTCATAGAAGTCTTGGGTAGCTCAGCTCTCCACTGCGAAGCCCCATTGGCTAGGAGTCAAGGTGAAGAGAAGGAAACAGATCACAGCGCTCTTTTGTTCCATGGGGCCTTTACTCTTTCCAAAAAATGAGCAGGGTTAGCTTCCAAACTGCCGGTAAGGCGCAGACCCTGCAGTTGAGCAGCTGGGTTAGTTGGGGGACTTCAGGGAAGGTTTGAGGGTGTTCTGGTGGGCTCTCCTTGGCCATCAGCGTGCATACATGGACTGCACAAACTGGAACTGTGGGGAACCGTGCGAAGAACCTACCCACCTGGGGACCTAGACACCTCAGCCTGGTGTCCCTTGCAGTCTTTGCGTGCTGGTGAGTGACGTCTAGACTTGTCTCTTCCCCTTGATTCCTACCCTGGAGGAGGACAGGGATGGCTTCTTATGCGCTGGGTGCTGGGCCATTACCTAAGACACTGGCACATCCTAACTGGGACAGACAAAGTGCTCGGCTGGAAGCAAATTCAGCTACTATGAGTCAGAGCAATGTTCCTTCCTGTGTCACCCCTTTGGGTTTTAATAGCTGGAGCGACTCATTCCAAAAATTGTAAAGCTTCCGTTTTCGGTGACTTCAGCCTCATTTGCTTAGGGGTGTGAGAAAATTCCATCTTCTTGCCTTGTTACATCAGGGCATTCAAAATGTGGTTCTGTAAAACATCGGTGTGATGGTTTGTCTTTTCCACTTGATGGGATTTAGAATCACCACGGAAACAAATCTCTGGGCAGGTCTGCAAGGGAGTTTATAGATTAGGTTAACTGAGATAGGAAGACCCACCCCAAATGGGTCCTGGTCTGTGTTAGAGAAAGTGGGGCTGGAGAGATGGCTCTTGCTTGCAAAGCCTGCTGGCTCAGGATCCGTTCCCTCGCCACTCACCCGAAGCCAGATGCAAAACGTGGTGCTATCATCTGCCATTCACATGCTGAGGCAGGAGACACTAATGTACTTTTACACACACGCACACGCGCGCGCGCACACACACACACACACACACACACACACACACAAATAAGTGAATTTTTTTAGGGCTGGAGAGGTGGATCAGCTGTTAAAGGCATTCCATTGCAAAGCCTGATGACCAGTTCCCAAGATCCCACATAAAAGCTGGACACAGAGCTCGGGATGGTGGCGCGCGCCTTTAATCCTAACACTCGGGAGGCAGAGGGAGGAGGATCGCTGTGAGTTCAAGGCCAGCCTGAGACTACATAGTGAATTCCAGGTCAGCCTGGGCTACAGTGAGACCTTATCTCAAAAAGCCAAAAACAAACAAACAAAAAGACTTGGGGAGCGCAGGCGTCTCTCCTCAGATCTTCGCTCCTGCCATACCACTACAGTTTGAAGTACATAATCATTTACATCCAGGTCAAATTTGTTTTAATGGGCAAGAGGGATCAGAGAGCTGGCGAAATGGCTTAGGGGATAACGTATTCACTACTTGAGCCTGAGTACACAATTTGATCCCTAGATACCAGGAAGCCAGAAGCCAGGCTGGAGAGACTGCTAAGTGGTGAGGGCGCTTGCCTACAGAGCCAGAGGACCTGGGTGCACGCACCAAGAGTACGTTTGCAGGGGCTAGAGGCCCCGAGGCACCCATTCTCTTTCTTACCCTCTCTTTATATCCCTTTCCCCCTCTCTCTCTCTTTCTCTGTCTTTCTCTCTGCTTGCAAATAAATTAAAAATAAAATAAAAGGGCAGAAGCCACAGCAGGCTGCTGTAATCCCAGCATGCTGACACTGGAGAGGTGGAAGGCAGAAACAAAAGAATTTCCCCGAAGCCCGCAGTCAGCGCAGTAAAGAACAACTGCAGAGATAGAATCATGAGAGGGAAAAGCTGTTTCTTCCTGAAATGGGGCAGAAAGGTGAAAGCTGTCTTCTGACCTCTATCTGCATGCCATGGCTGGGCCCACACACTCATGAATGCACTCAAACACGCACCAACAGGGTTTTTTGTTTTTTTTTTTTTTTAATTTACAAAAAGGAAGCTGGAAAGCTGGGTCCATGGTTAAAGGCATTTGCTTGCAAAGCCTGAAAGCCCAAGTTCAAATCCCAAGCCATCCGTGTAATCCAGTGCAAAAAGTGCCCTAAATGTCTGGCATTTCTTTGCAGAGGCAAAAGGCCCTGGAGCACCCCTGCATCTCCACTGTGCACAAGCACATGCACACAGATTAAAAAAAGAACTTAAAGAAGGATCAGAAGGAAACAATTTAGCATATCAGAGAAAGAGAAAGACATAGTAGTTGTGATTACCAAAACTCTCCACTTATATATTAGAATTTAAATTTTTACAGGGCTGAGAAGACGGCTCTGTAGTTAAAGGCACTTTCTCACAAAGCCGCCCAGCCACGCACGGAAAGCTGGACAGCATTTTTATAGCAGTAAGAGATGCTGGAGCCCTGGGAATAACCCTAGCCAAGAAAGTGAAGGAACTCTACAATGAAAACTTTAAGACACTCAAGAGATAAGTTGCAGAAGACACTAAGAAATGGAAAGACATCCCATTGTTCTTGGATTGGAAGAATCAATATTGTGAAAATGCCAATCTTACCAAAAGCAATCTACACATTTAATGCAATCCCCATCAAAATTCTAATGGCATCCTTCACGTTTGGAGACACAAAAACCCTCGAATATCCAAAACCATTTTGAGCAACAAAAATAAGGCTGGTGGTTCTCACCATAAGTAATTTCAACCTATGTTACAGAGCCATAGTAATAAAAACAACACAGTACTGGTACAAAAACGGGCACTTAGATCAATGGAACAGAACAGAGGACCCAGATGTAAGTCTAGGCAGCTACAGAGTTAATGCTCTGGCCTAGGAGTGGGGTCCCTCAGGCCCAAGAGGCTGTGAGGTAAGACTGATAATGAAACCACTGCCATAACAGCTCGTCCCAGCCAGGTTGGATGGATGGCCCAGGGGCTGAGGGACCAATGTCAACAAGAGGAGAGCTGAAGCCACAGCACTTCCAAGAGCATCTGCAGGCAGACACGCATCTCCACATCCAGGAGATACTGTGCCCACAGCCAACGGAGCTGCCCAGGTGGGCAAGGGAAGAGCCCAGAGAGTGATTCTAATCACCAGATGCAGCTCCTCCACCCAGTGGGCTTACTGGGCAGCAAGCAGGGACTCTGAGGTCTGTTGGGATGCGATGGTCAACAAGACACAGGTCATGATCCTTGTCCCATAAAGCCAATGTTGAGTGACAGGAAGCAAGCAAAACCCCAAGCCAAATAAGTACACCGATGATAAATACCATATCAGCAAAAGGCCTTCAAGGTTAGGAAGAAGCTTGGGACTGAGAGAGGAGAGAGCCAGGGATCTACAGAGGGTAAAGAAAGAAATCAGGGGAGCTACCGAAAGGATATCAAGTTCTCTCTACAGATAAGAAGCAGCCAGTGACTCCAGGAGAACTGGATGCAGCCTGTGCCAAGGTCCTGGGGCAGAAGAGTTGAACATCATCAAAGAAAGGAAAAGTCAAGGTAGGAGAAGCCCAGGAGGAGGCTGGCAAAACAGGCCGGAGCATACCAGGTACCAGGACATGGGGACAGCTGCAGACCACAGATGAACTGCTGGCTTTTTGCGGCTGTGACAAATATCTTAGATAATGAGTTTCTGAAGTGAAAAGGTTTACTGTGGCTCATGGTTCTGGAGACATCAGCCCCTCGTCAGTGGGTCCTTGTTTGGGACCCGTGACAAGACTGTGCATCATGAGAGGAGCAAAGCTATTCAGTTTATAGCCAGGAAAGGAAAGAGAGAAAGAGGAAAAATCTAGGGTCCCACCATCCCCAACAGGGGCACACCCCAGTGAGCTGATGACCTCCCACTAGGCCGCACCTCTTAAAGATTCCACTACCTCCCACAAGCATCACACTGGCATCCAAGCCTTTACCTGTATACAGACCTTAGCAGCGACATTTAAGATCCAAACTACATCTCCTCATACATGTTCCTTTTGCTTCCTATCCAGGAAATGCAGGTTAGCAATCACTTCCATCACCTCCTGACTATTGGAGACCAGTATTGACATGACTAAGAGCCTGTCCAGCATTGATCAGAATTGGAGCACACTGTCTCCAGCCCTTAGGAGGTATGAGACCGTTGAATGGATATATCACCAATTCTACTCTCCCAAATAAGAGTTCCTTTTTTGAAGAGCCGGGCGTCGTGGCGCACGCCTTTAATCCCAGCACTCGGGAGGCAGAGGTAGGAGGATTACCTTGAGTTCAAGGCCACCCTGAGACTCCATAGTGAATTCCAGGTCAGCATGGGCTAGAGTGACACCCTACCTCAAAAAAAAAAAAAAATCCATAGAACTGTTTCCTTTTACTCACCACTGACAGAAGCTGTGATGAGGAAGGGAGTGGGCTGGGATGTTTCACGCTGCGTAATTCACAGTACACACACTTCATCCTTCCCAGCATCTCCTCAAAGTCCCAGTCTGTGCCAGAAACAAAACCAAAAACATCCCATGCAAGTAACCGCTCCTGTTGTCTGCCTCACTCCTGCTCCCTGTTTGTCCTGCCTCCTCCTTAGCTTGTGATGTTTCTTCAGGGACTGACAGAGGTCTGCTGTGGGCAGACAAGGGACTGGGCACCGGTGAATGTGGGCGCTAAACAGATGCACCCCCACCCCAAGGCGGAAGAGTGTTGGGCAGGACTTTCTTAGTGCAAAAGACATACAAGAAGCTAGCTGAGGAGCTGGAGAGATGGCTTAGAGTTTAAGGAATTTGCCTGCAAAGCCTAAGGACCAAGGTTCAGTTCCCCAGGACCCACATAGAGTCAGATGCACAAGGTGGCGCATGCATCTGGATTTCATTTGCAGCAGCTGGAGGCTCTGGCATGCCCATTCTCTCTCTCTCTCTCTCAAATAAATTAATGAATAAATGAATTAATGAATAAATAAATAATTGAAAAGTTTATTTAAAAAAAAATAAAAACAGCAGCTAGCTGAGTGTGAGCCCAGACCTTGGGGATGGTTATGGAAGCCCACGGCATGAAAGTCAAAACTGACCCACCAAGGAAGGTGGATGGGGCTGGGCAAGAGGAAAGGGAGGGCTGGGCAGCAAGGGTCAGGCTGTTGAAGCACAGCAGCTCAAGGGCAGCCTCTTGTGGGCACCACCTTTGAAATAAATCTGCCCCAAGCATTTGTGCTGTTATAAATTTTATTGCTATGGCACTCAAGGGTCAAATTCCGGGGAGGAGGGCCTGAGTGGCTGAGCTGGCACCACACCCTCTTGGACGGTGGAGCGTTCTGATGGGCAGTGTACCGTGGGGGCAGGTCACTCTTCCCAGGACAGCCCACGCTCTTCCACAGGGAGCCATGGCAAGAGCCGAGGAGGAGGGAAGGCAGACGTCCTTTCTGCTGGGTGGAAGAAGGTCTTGGAGGGGCTGAGTCAGGCTGGGTGTCAGCAGGATGGGGGAGATTGTCCAGCATTGCTGAGTGGTGGGGGGGGGGGGGGTCCTGAGGCAGCTAGAATGCCTGCACTTGGAGGTATAGAAAGTGAATGGAAAGCCAGACCTCCAGGTGATCTCCCGGAAGTGTTGGGAAGCCATCTTGGTGCATTTGTACCTGTCAAGATTGGGTAGGCAGGAGAGGTTTATTTTGTGAAGGCCTTTTTGCCATTGCACTCCATGGCAAAAGGTAAAAGGGTGAGAGAGATGCTTGTGAGAGTGGAAAGTACCTCAACATACCCGCTTACCAGAAGCCACTCCACCTTGTCACTAATGTTGTCTTAAAGGTCCCATCTCACATTGTGGTCTCACTGGGGCTTAAGTCTCCAACACATGAAATGTTAGGGGACACATTGACACCACAGCACCATAGAGAGAGCTTTAGAAAGAAACCATGGACTGATTTTCATCCGAAAGGATTGCTTGGCTTCAGCACTGGGGAGGGTGCTCTATGCACCTTGTGGGCTCCAGCTGAGGATGGAGCTGAGATCTGGGCTAGGACTGGGGAGGCTGAGGGGCAGTGGAGAAGAGTGGCATCACAAGTGCAGGCCACGTACAGTAGCCATCTGAGAAATCCTTCAGCAGAAGGAAGAGCAAGCAGATACCAGGGGGCCAAGTCCAAAAGCCAGAGAGTCCTTCAGAGCAGGGAGGGGCCCAGGGTACCAGGCACCCAGGGAAGCAGGCTGGGGAGACAGGATGGAGCAAGAGACACTGGGCTCCAGATAAACAATGAAGTCCAAAGTCTATAGAGGTTATGATAAGCCTGACACCATGTCATGTCTCCTAAGTTTATAAGTCTGGGTAGCTAGGAAAGCCAGCTTCTGAAACCTCTAATCTGCGCTCTCGTCTCTTTCTTCAAAGCTTTAAAATAAACTTATCAGTTTCTCAAATGTGCTTTTGACTGATATTGCATTGAATTTATATGTTATGGGGCATGTTGACATCTTTCTGAAATATTGAATATTCCTCTCCATCTTTTTTAAAATTTTATTTATTTTTGAGAGAGAGAGAGAGCGAGAAGGACACAATACAAACTCCAGACACATGAGTCACCTTGTGCATCTGGGAACTGGGGAATTGAACCCAGGTCCTTACACTTTGCCGGCAGGTGCCTTAACCGCTGAGCCATCTCTCCAGCCCCCATCCATCTTTTCTGTTTCTATACATTTTTTTCTTTCTTTATGAGAGAGAGAGTGAGCAAGAAAGAGGAAGAAAGAGAATTGACACACCAGGGCCTCAAGCCACTGCAATCAAACTCCAGGCACACGCAAACACCAGCAGACATGGGAAACGACAATTCTGCAGTCATGCAGGCCACATCCTGGCATAGGAACTTGGTGGCTCAGATCGTCCACAAGTGAGTGAGTTTGTTTCTAACTGTAAGGGTCATTCAGTGCTGGGTATCAATTTTATGGCCTTTCCCTGGGTGTCATAACAGGAAAGTGCCTTAGGAAATGCTCTGTCGGAAATCCAGAAGCATTCCACTTCCATCCTCCTGCTGATGGGCCACAGTGAGCTGATGGATAGTCAGCAATCATGGCATTATTCTGCAATAAACCCGATATGGCTATAATAAAAGTTAATGGTTAGGTGTCTACCTTCAGACGGTTCACAAGTCTAGACTGAAAATGCAAAAAGAAATGTTTCCTCCTTAGATTCTGAATGAATAGGAGTTCAAAGTTACTTCAATACCAGTCTGAAGACGTTAGAGTGGTCGCCCCTCTTCTGTCACCCTAACAGCCACTCCCTAGGAAAGATCTGCTAGGATCCTCAAAACAATTCTAGTCTATGAACTGTATTTTGACTTCCAGATCAGCCTGGGCTAAACAGAGACCCTGCCTCAAAAAGCTAAAATAAACTGAAATGATAAATGATCAGTTTTTATTTGTAGAATAGTTTGATTGAACCAAGGATTTGTATGTGCTAGGCAAGTGCTTTCCCACCGAGCTACACTGTCAGGCCAGCAGCTTTTTTTTTTTTTTTTTTTCTTCATTGTAGGATTTAAAACGTCCATCTCTCTCTAGTTAATATAACGACTTCCTTTTCATTTTGGGTGTGGGAATTGAGGCAGGGTCTCATGCTAGCTCAGGCTGACCTGAAACTCACTCTAGTCCTAGGCTGGCCTTGAACTCACAGTAATTCTCCTACCTCTGCCTCCCAAGTGCTGGTATTAAATGTGCGTTCCACTACACCAGCCTCATTTTGTTCAGCGTACATGTGTAATGTGAGTGTGGGGCATGGCTTGTGTAGTGTATACACACGTAGATAGCCTTGCAGTGCCTCATGTGCTTACCTGGAACTGAGGCCCCCCGAGGCGGCCTGGTTAGCAGACAGTCCAGTGTCCCACTCCAGAGCTCTGGTTCCAACCTGTCTTACCTGAGCTGCAGTCTCTTCCCAATACTTGAGTTTGCTGTTTTTCCCAAGACCTCTGACTCTCCAGTCTCCACCTCCCTGCAGGACTGGGGTTACAGGCACATGTAACCATTCCCAGTTGCTTACATGGTTTCTGGAGATTTGAACTCAGACTGTTAGAGGCGCCAGGGGGCCCTCGTGCTTGCCCAGGAAGTACATGTAACCACCGAGCCATCTCTCTAGTCTATGACTCCTTTCTAATTCCCAGATGGGAAGAGAATGAGATGTGAAACATGCAGAGGATGAACTAGAAAGGGGAAGTTAGTAGCCAAATCTTCTTACACAGTTGCATCCACAGAAGAGGAAATAAGCATGAGTACTTAAGTCTGATTTCTAGAACCCATGTAAAAGACAAGAAAAAAAAACACATGGGTGTGGTAGTACATGCCTGTAATGTCAGTGCTGGGGAGGCAGAGACAGGATGATTTCTGGAGCTCACTGTTAGCCACTAGCTCAATTTGTGAAGCCCAAGCCATTGGGATACTCTTGTCTCCAAAAAAAAGTGGGTGATACCTGTAACACCCAAGACTATCCTCTGGCCTCCATATACATCTGTATACATGTGCACATGTACCCCCACACACGTATGCCTGCACACACATACAAACATGCTCACACACACAAAGATAATAAACTATGAATCTTAATTTATACAAAGGTCCGGTATTTTCATCTTGCAGAGACTCCAAAACTATGTAGCCAGCTCTGGGCCAGGTATGATATGCCGAGCTCTGTAGGCTATCAGATCTCTGCAGTAACAATGCAAGCCTGCAATTATAGGGCAAAAGTAGCCAGAGAGGGCACAAAATGAATGAATATAGCGGTGTTCTAATAAAACTTTATAAACAAGGGCTGGAGAGATGGTTCAGTGGTTAAGGTGCTTGTCTGGAAAGCCTGACAACCTGGGTTCAGTTCCCCAGTACCCAAGTAAAGCCAGTTGCATAAAGTGGCCCATGCATCTGGAGTTTGTTTGCAACAGCTGGAGGCCTTGGCTAGACAATTCTTTCTGTCTCTCTTCTCTGTATCCCTCTCTGCTTGCAAATAAATAAATAAAATTTTTTAAAAATATTATTCACATCCAGGTGTGGTGGCACACGCCTTTAATCCCAGAACTTGGGAGGCAAAGGTAGGGAGATCACCCTGAGTTCAAGGCCACCCTGAGACTACATAGTGAATCCAGGTCACCTTGGGCTAGAGCAAGATCCTATCTCGGGAAAAAAAAATAATAATACTAATTAACAAACAGTCTACAGGGTGGAATTGGCTTATAAGTCATAGTTTGCTGACCTTTAAGCTACTGCCTCAGATTCCTCAAAGGTCAAATAGGGGAAACAGGGGTTGGAGAGATGGCTTAGTGGTTAAGGTGTTTGCTTGCAAAGCCATAGGACCTTGGTTCGATTCCCCAGGACCCACATAAGCCAGATGCACAAGGGGGTGCATGCATCTGGAGTTCATTTGCAGTAGCTGGAGGCCCTGGTGTGCCCATTCTCTCTCTCTTTCCCTCTCTCTATCTCTTTCTCTCTCCCTCTCTCTCAAATAAATAAAAATGAAGTTAAAAATAGGGGAAACAGTATTTAGGTACAAATAGCACCTAAATATTGAGCATTGTTTTTGGTTTGCTTTATTACTGTGTATGTGTACGTGTGTGTATGCGCACACACACACAGGGTTGTGTGGAGATTGGAGGACAACCTCACGTGTCATTCCTTTATTCCTTGAGGCAAGCCCAACAGACTGGCCTTTTTTTTTTAATCCAAGAGAGAGAGGTGGGGGAATGGGCACGCCAGGGCCTCCAGCTAGTGCAATCGAACTCAGACGTGTGTGTGCCCTCTTCTGAGCATGTGCAACCTTGTGCGCTTGCGTCACTTTGTGCATCTAGTTTACATGGGACCTGGAGAGTCGAACATGAGTGCTTAGGCTTCACAGGCAAGCACCTTAACTGCTAAGCCATCTCTCCAGCCCCACCGTTCACTTTTTTGAGACAGGTCTCTCACTGGCCTGCAGTTCATGAATGAGGCTAGACTGGATGGTCAGAGAGCCTCGGGATTCACCTGTCTCTGCCTCCCCAGTGCTGGGATTATAAACACACAACCACACCTGGCAGGTTTCACATGGGTTTTGAGAATTGAACTCAGGTCCTCCTGCTTTCAAAGCAGGCACTTTACTTACTGGCTGAGCTCTTCCCTAGCCCCAATTTTTGATATCACTACCAAGAATTAATTTTTTAATTGTGGGTAAAAATAGGTTGTGGTGGTTTGATTCAGGTGTCCCCCATAAACTTGGGTGTTCTGGATGCTAGGTTCCAAGCTGACGGAGATTTGGGAAACCCTCCAGGAGGCAGTGTATTGTTGGGGGCGGTTATGGGTATTATAGCCAGTTTTGGGCACACTCTCCCTCTCCTATTGTCCACCTTATGTTGGCCATGGGGTGATGTCCACTCTCTGTTCATGCCATCATTTTCCCGCCATCAGGGAGCTTCCCCATAGAGTCTGTAAACCAAAATAAACCTCTTTTTTCCCACAAGCCGCTCTTGATCGGGTGATTTCTACCAGCAATGCGAACCTGACTGCAACGTAGGTATAACATGAAATTAATCCTTTTTAAACATTTCTGAGTTTTCAGTTAAACTGCATTAAGTACCTTCATGTTGCTCTTTAACTATGACCACTACATATCCACAGTAGATCTAAAACCCTGTGTCCTGTGCCCATTGTTCAGGGACTCCCTCTCCCCGAACCCCAGCAACCACCATACCCAGGCCTCTTTCTCTCTCGATCTGAGAACCCCATAAGTAGACTCCCCTATAATACCTGATGCATCAGTTCTGGAGAACAGGGTCCAGTGAGAGACGGCTCGGCCATACGGGCCCCGCCCCCTTTCACAGGCTGACTCTGGATACGGCTCTTTCTGTTCTTGTTTGGTCTTTGGTGTCATATGCAGACTGATAGCCAAATCCAATATCATGAAGCTTTCCCTGACTGCTAAGGGTTTTATAGTTAGCTCTTTAATCTGATTAGCGTTAGCATTGAGCACACGGTCAGATAGAGGTCCATCCACCTGTTGTACACGGGCCACATTGAACCAATATCCTCAAAATGAAGTCCTCAGTGCCCTGAGAAATAGTACAAACCGTGCACCACCACAGCCGAGTTCCTCCTCCTTATGACATGAGCAAGAGCTGTGTTTGCTTGTGCAAACTCCCAGGCTGAAGGAGCTCCCTAAAAAGTCTCTCCATCCCAGGTGTGACTAAGAACAGTTTGACTGGAAGTTGACACTCTAACCTGAAGGCTGTAGCCAGCTGTTGAATCACTTCTTAAACAATCACAAAAACAACAATTTCTGTTGTTTCCAGCACAGCTTTGAGCCACAAAAATTAATTACATCACCTAGGAAAATTAGCCCTGTGTTTTGCATGTAAAGGTCAACGTTCACACCAAGAAACGATCCACCACAGGGCTCAGCACATAAATATTTATCAGGCAGAGGACAGGAACTCATTGTACATGGTTTGTTTACCTTACCGGGCAGTTACCTGGGGCAAAGAGTCCACTGTCTGCTTCCTGTCCCAATTTCTCTTGCCCAAGACCTTGGGTAATTGTTTATTTGACAGAGTGTTCTGTCCTGTAGCCTTTCTTCTGGGAATAGGAGCATAGGACACTGAACAAATAAATCACCTGCTCCTGTAGAGCTAACTTCTGGAGAGAGGAGAACGCTAGGTGTTTGCAAGAGAGAGGCCACAGCCATAAGCAAGAGAAGTTCACTGTGCCCACAAGAGAGCAGAGCGCGTCTGTCTGCACCCACGGGTGTTTCTGCACTGCTCACATTGCAGATGATTTTGAGGGAGTTTGTGAGGCAGCTTGTCAAGTTTTTTTTTTTCTTAGATTTATTTATTTATTTATTTATTTGAGAGAAAGGCAGAAAGAGAGAGAATGGATAAACCAGGGCCTCCAGCCACTGCAAAGGAACTCCAGATGCATGCGCCACCTTGTGCAGCTGGCTTACATGAGTCCTGGGGAACTGAACCTGGGTCCTTCAGCTTTGCAGGCAGGCGCCTTAACCGCTAAGCCATCTCTCTAGGCCTCATCAAGTTTCTGATGGTGGATCTGAAATGGAACGGAGATACAGGGAGCAATGATCACCCAGGTTTGTGGTGAGAAGCACATTACTCTTCCATGTCTGTGAAATGCGACTGTTAGAACAACGCTGGCCAAGTTGGCTCTAACTAGCTTCATATTGATTTTGGCCACTCTTTGCTTTTATTTCGCAAAGTCTCATACTAACCAGCTCAGGCATTTGTTACATAAGGAATTTGCTGGGCCGTAGGCCAGGAATTCAGCTTAGCCCTTTCTGCCTGCCCACAGGGGTCCCAGGAATGGTTCTCTGACCCTTCAGCTGACAGACCTGAAACCCGGAGCAACAAACTAGCTTTCAACTGCGGTCTGTATATCCTTCCGTATCAATCAGCACTCACCTTGTGTGGCTTTACCAGACTCTAATTTTTTTTTTTTTTAAACAAGGCCTCATGCGTCCCAGGTTGACCTCAAACTCACTCTGTAGAGCCTATTTTAACTCTCTCATTTGAGTCTCTTCTACTTACAGAATTCCCAGTTCTAAAAGTTTACTACTAACTCTGCATCATATACTGTTATTCAAGTTTAATTTTGAATATGTTTAATTTGCACTTAGTTTTGGATTTTTTAAATATTTTATTTATTTGTTAGAGAGAGAGAAAGGCAGAGAATGAGTATGCCAGGGCCTCCAGCCATTGCAAATGAACTCCAGATGCATGCACCACCTTGTGCACCTGGCTTATGTGGGTTTTGGGGAATAGAACCTGGGTCCTTTGGCTTTGCAGGTAATTGCCTTAACTGCTAAGCCATCTCTCCAGCCCCATAGTTTTGGATTTATTTTAATCAATTGTATGTCTACTTTTGTAATTGCCTGCCATCCTTTGCCCATTTTTCTTTTCTTAATTTTATTTGTAACTTTTTTTTTGAAGGGGATGGTTTTTAGTTTTTCAAGGTAGGGTTTCACTTTAGTCCAGACTGACCTGTGTTCTCAGGGTAGCTTCAAACCCACTGTGATCCTCCTACCTCTGCCTCCCAAGTGCTGGAATTAAAGACATGCACCACCATGCTGGCTATTTTTGACATTTTAATACATGCATATAATGTATTTTGATCTTATTCCCCTCTCATCCCCCTCCTCTTTCCACTAACACCCTTCTCCCCATCAATTCCCATCTTCATGCCTTTTGTGAAACCCATTGAGTACTGTGCGTTTGTGTGTGTAATAACCACGTTGTTTCCAGAAGACAGCATTTCACAGCCCTCCACCCCATCCCCATCCTCCTGCTCTTATATCCTTTCTACTTTCTACCCCTATTCTTGTTTATTCACCTTTCCATTAGAGTATTAATATCACCTATATTATACATATACATATATATGCATATATATGTATGTATATGTGTGTGTGTGTGTGTGTGTGTGTGTGTGTGTGTGTGTGTGTGTAGAAAGAGAGAGAGGATATTAAGCTAGGCATGGTGGCACATGCCTTTAATCTCAGCACTCAGGAGGCAGAGGTAGAAGGATCATTGTGAATTCGAGACCGGCCTGAGACTACATAGTGAATTCCAGGTCAACCTAGACTAGATCAAGATCCTACCTCAAAAAAAAACAGGACTGGAGAGATGGCTTAGCAGTTAAGGCATATGCCTGCAAAGCCAAAGGACCTACGTTCAATTCCTCAGGACCCATGTAAGCCAGATGCACAAGGGGGCACTTGTGTCTGGAGTTCGTTTCCAGTGGCTGGAGGTCCTGGCGCACCCATTCTCTTTGTGTGTCTGTCTCCTTTCTCTCTCTCTCTCTCTTTCTCTCTCTCTCTCTGCTTGCAAATAAATAAATAAATTTAAGAAAAAGAAAGGAAGGGAGGAAAGAAAGAAAGAAAGGAAGGTAGAAAGAAAGAACAAAAGAAAGTTCAACACTTGTCTGGGGGCTGGAGAGATGGCACAACACTTAATGACACTTGCTTGCAAAACCTACTGGCTTGGGGTTCAATTCCCAAGCACCCACATAAAGCCATGTGCAAAAAAAGTGGCACAAGCATCTAGAATTCATTTGCAGGAGTGTGACCCTGACACACCCCCATACACATGCCAATAAATAAACACATGTTTAAAGTATATCAACACTTATTTGTTATATAAAATCACAAACCCTCCATTGGTCCTGGGCCCTATGTATGGGCTCTTTCATCTGTTTTAATTCTGTCCTTCCAAACTTCATGTGATAACCTTTCCAACTAGTTTTCCAAAATTTGGTAATCAAATGCATTCCAATATTCACATCCAGGATCCTCTTGAGGGCAAGGCCTGGCCTGTCTTGCCCTTGTTGGTTCTTGGCACTTACATCTGCCTGGACCACGCAGGTATTTCATAAATATTTGTCTAATGAATGGGAAATCCTGGCAGATGTTATTTTCCAACCCCCACCACCACCACCACCACTTAGCCATTCTCATTCTGGGCTACAACAAAGAAACTCCTAATCTCCTGTGCTACCCCAACACCAGCCTTTCATTTTCATGCTTATTTTTATTTGTTTTGTTTTTTCAAGGTAGGGTCTCCCTCTGGCCCAGGCTGACCTGGAATTCACTATGTAGTCTCAGGGTGGCCTCGAACTCATGGCAATCCTCATACCTCTGCCTCCCGAGTACTGGGATTAAAGGTGTGCACCACCATGCCCAGCTTCCATGATTATTTTAATGGTCCTTCCCTAAGTTATTTTCTTGACCTATGGTAGTTAAAAATGCATATGGTAGAGCTGGAGAGATGGCTTAGCAGTTAAGTGCTTGCCTGTGAAGCCTAAGGACCTCAGTTTGAGGCTTGATTCCCCAGGACCCACATAAGCCAGATGCACAAGGTGGCACATGCATCTGGAGTTTGTTTGCAGTGGCTGGAGGACCTGGTGCACCCATTCTCTCTCTCTCTCTCTCTCTCTCTCTCCCTCCCTCCCTTCCTCTTTCTATGTCTGTTGCTCGCAAATAAATAAATAAAAATAAACAAAAAATGCATATGGTGGCCTGCAATTCCAACACTGAGGAGGCTGGAACAGGAAGATTTGAGTTTGAGGCCAGCCTGGACTATGCAGTGAGATCCTGTCTCAAAAATGTAAAAATGGAGACGAAGAGATGGTTTAATGGTTACGGCACTTGCCTGCAAAGCCAAAGGACTGAGGTTCCATTCCCCAGGACCCACGTATGCCAGGCACACAAGGTGACACATGCATCTGGAGTTTGTTTGCAGCAGCTGAAAGCCCTGATGCATCCATTCTCTCCCTCTCTCTCTCTCTCTCTCTCTCTCTCTCTCTCTCTCTCTCTCTCTCTCTCAAAAAATAAATAAAATAATTTTAAAAATCTAAAAATACATGTGGTGTACTATATAACTCAGTGGTAGACTTATAACCAGATCCTGAAGTGTGAGGCTGTGATTCCATCCCCAGCAACACACACACACACACACACACACACACACACACACACGGTATCCTCAGCTGTATACAAAAGTAGACAAATATTTACAGCTTTGAATACAGCATCCTATAGAGCAATGTCTTTGCTAGAATGATCTCTAACTGCCCCAAACTGACACCAGGCAGTTCACCCTCCTTTTATAATTTGTATTTCAATGCATGTTTCCTAGCTTGTTAGCTTTTAGTTGTCCACTTCAAATGAGCTCTAGGAGAGACACAAACCCTACACGCGTCAGGAATGTGTGATTAACACTTGTGTGAAGTGAACTGGAGAATTCGGGAGGGTCCATCTTGCTCCTGAGCCTCCCCTGCACTCAGGTTCAAGGGTTCCTGGTTTCCACCGTGCTCGTTCGTCCCACATTTATCACTCGCTGACTCTGTCTTGGGCGCTCTGTGAGGTACCAGCAGCAGAGATTATTAGGCTGGAGGCTAAAGATTTCTAGGATTCACTTTTTAAAAGTAGGTTTACCTGGGATGGAGGTCCCATGAATCACCCAGCCTCAGTATGAATCAATTTCTGTGATCCCACAAAGTCACCCAGCCCGGAAGGGCTGGTGTGAGCATTCCTGCTAAAGCAGCCAGCTTCCATAAATCCCAAATGAGTGCTGCCCTACCACGTCACCACCTCGTAAGAGTCCTGCCCTTCCTCAGACATGATTGGAATTACCCTCCTGGGAGTCAATTATAAATTAAAGGCTCAGAATCTAATTCCAGCTCTACCAGAAGCAGTGAGACTGTTAGAAGTGAATCATTTCCCTCCTCTGGCCCGGTTTTCTCATTTGGAAAATAAGGAGATTATACCTAGGGTTTCACAGGACTTCTTCTAGTGCTTACAATCCAGTCTGGAAGTTTCCATAATATTTGCACTCATAGTGAGTTTGTACATGGTTCTCTGCCCACCCAGGGCAAATCCACCTGTCCAGTCTTTCTTGCTGGATAGTTGCCTTAACCTTGTGACATGGTGACTTTGAATACATGGCAGAGTACGAGGCATTGTGTCCAACATTTTGGCTTCTCTGAGCCACATTGCCATGTGCAAAATTCACACTCAAGAACCACACAGCTGAGGTACCAAAAAGAGAGTGAAATTGCAAAAAATAAATCTCATAATTTTTAAAAATATTTTTATTTATTTTTTGAGAGAGAGAGAAAGAGGCAGATAGAGAGAATGGGCATACCAGGGCCTCTAACCACTGCAAACTTCAGATGCATGTGCCACCTTGTGCATCTGGCTTACATGGGTCTTGGGGAATTGAACCTGTATCCTTGGGCTTCCCAGGCAAGCGCCTTTACCACTAAGCCATTTCTGCAGCCTGAGTCTCATATTTTAAGTGAGTATGGTTTTGTGTTGGGCTGAATCCATGGCTATCCTGGGAGGAGGCACCACCCCGGGCGGGATGCTGTCTTGTTATTTCACGTCATGCAGTTTCCCGGTCACCGAGACTGAACTCCGGGGAAACCTGAGCACGCGCTCCAGCTGCACCTGCTTCTGCCCCGGGTTCACAGCCAGGCCGGGCAGCCCTGCTGGCACTCCTGTTACCCTCGCTGCAGACAACACCTCCGACGTGCGGCCACAACGGTGATGGTTGCCTAAGCTGGTTTTCAGGAACTTAAAGGAGCTCAAACTGCTTCACTGAGGTCCGTGCAAGTTTGAGGGACATTTTGGCCTCATAGAGCTCTCTGATCTCCACCCCCAGAGTACACTGTCTCCTGGGCATGTGACTTATGAAGGGCTGTGAGGTTACTGAGCCTGTGCTAAGCACTGACTTCTTAACTGCTGACTCCCTATTGAGAGGGAGGTACAGTTAAAGGGTGACTAAACCCCTAAAGCTAAAAACGGCAGAAAAGTTGGCACTTACAGAAGTCAAAGATAATCTGATAGTCTTAGCTCTTGCCTAGTTCCCTACACCTATTTCTCCACAAACAACCAGGACCCCTCCTGGGAGGGAGGTCTTTCATAGGATTTAAACATTGTGGTTGATCCGGAAGTGGGTGTCAGGGCTAACCTCCTGAGACAGCCCCTAGTCCTAAGCAACCAGCTGTCCCTCTGGTTCACCTGAGCCGGAAGACGGCCCACCACTATAAGGTTATGAATACCTTTGCAAGAGGAGGAGCTGATCACTTGGGACCACCCAGCTCTGGGTGAGATTTTCCCCAGCTGGGAGGGCCCCCTCGTTCCCTACTCTCCACACGGGCTCCTTTACCCCTCCAGCTCCTCACATGGCAGGAGCTCCTTGAACTTTCTTTTTTCTTGTAATTTTTTTTTTCAGGAGAGAAAGAGAGAATTGGCTCACCAGGGCCTTCAGCCACTACAGTCAAACTCCAGATGTGTGTGCCACCTTGTGCACATGTGCAGCCTTGCACTTGCATCACCTTGTGTGTCTGGCTTACATGGGACCTAGAGAGTCAAACGTGTGTCCTTAGGCCTCACAGACAAATGCCTTAACCCCTAAGCCATCTCTCCAGTGCAAACGTTCTTTTCTCTTGGTGGTTTTTCCAGGCCCTCGATGTGGGATCTCTAGCCACGTGGGTGTCTTTCCTTGGCTCTGTACTTCCCTTAATAAATTTAATAATTTAATAATTATTCTTCGCAATCTTTTTATTCAATTCTTTGATTAAAATTAGAAACAATTATGGAAGTTGTCAATAAAAAAATAATATGATAAAAAAATTAGAAACGAACCTAGGGCTTGGGGTTCAAGGACTTTCCTGGACCCCTAACACCCCGTTACACTATTATCTTTCCCCGTGCCTCAGACTGCCCTGTTTCTTTATCTTATAAATACTCCTAACCCCTATCCTAGGGAAGGCAAATTTGAGACACGGAGCTCCTGCCTCCCCAGGCTTAGATGCCTTCCGGATCAGTTCTGTTTGTGAAGCGTGTGGCTGCAGTGACTGGCGTGTGTGCATGGGAGGAGCAGGCCTTGCTGCATAACAGAACCTCCTGTAGCCTATAATTCACCTTGAGACTCAACTCATAACAATGCCCAGAGGGGCTGGTACAGGGCCTGTCCAGCGTGCAGGAAGCCCCGGGTTCCAGCAGCAGCAACACATAAACCGGGCACTCAGGGCATGGAGGCAGAAGTGTCATGAGTTCAAGGTCATCCTTGGCTACGTAGTGAGTCCGAGGCCATCCTGGGTCATGTGAGCTCTACTCTATCTGGTTCCCAGGAGCACAGGAGAAGGTGAGATTGACAAAATAAGCTGAGTACAGGAAATGTGCTGGGAAGAAGTCAGGCTTGCAGAACTAGTGTTCCTTGCCCTGTGGTGATGTAGCTGCTAGAGAGGGCGGCTAGACAAGGAATGCTCAGTCTGAGTGAGACCTTACGGATGCTATTCTTGGTTGAATTGCACCTCCACTCCAAAAAGATACCTGTATGAGCTTATTTCTTTGGAAATAGGGGCATGCAGGTGTAGGTAGGTAGAATAAAATAGGGTCTAAGGCAGTCCCTTCATCTTGTGACCTTAGAAGAAGGAAGTGACATCCATAGGTTGAAGATGGCAGTGGTTGAGTGACATATTTACAAGCCATGGAATGCCAACAATCATCACCAGTACGAGGCACTGGCAAAGGCAGGCAAAGATGACGCTGGACAGGTTTCAGAGGGAGTGTGGCTCTGCCAGCACCTTGGTCTTGAACTTCTGTCCTGTTGAACTATGAGATAACATGTCTCTGGCTTTAAGCCACTCACTTGGAGGTACTTTGTGAGGCAGCCAGGAGAAGCTAATGGCTAGGGTAGGAACCAGCCCCTAGAACAGGGCAAAGATGGTCTTCAGCCCATGGTCAAGGGAACAGTGCATGGACCTGAGGAATTTGAAAGAATGGTAAAAATGCTCATGAAATCCAGTCTCTCCTTTCCTCTGGAGCCTGGACCAGGTGGCTGGATGAGGCCAGCAATGTGGGCAAAGGGTCAGCCAGAGAACGGCAGCACCTGGCTTGGCTTGTGAGACCGTGGTTCTGCTACAGGACCTGCACGCCGCTGAAGGAGCCCTGGAATCTTGCAGCTCACCTTTTAACAACTATGGCCGCTTCCTTAGCACCAGCCTGAATGCTAACCTGCCTTGACATTTCCTTTACCAGATTAGTCCATTAGTGGTGAATTCAGCATTGTTCAAGTTATCGGGATGTTAGGTACAATAGAACTCTATCCCAGATCCTGATAAAGTCCTGATCCCCTCTGGAAGCTACATGAGAACAACCTCCACTGTCTGTCTTTCAGCATTCTGGCCTTCCAAACTCCCACCAGAATTGCTCATTAAGCTCTGTGTGCAGCATTTTAGGGCTTTTCCTAGCTCAAAGTCCCAAACTCTTCCACATTCTTCCCAGGACCATGGTCATAGGTCTTTGGTCAGATTCATCACAACAGCCTCACTTCTCAGCTCCAATTTCCTCTGTTAGTCATTTTTCTACTTGCTGAGCCAAATACCTGATTAAAGCAATTTGAGGAAGGAAGGAAGGGATGGAGGGAAGGAGGGAGGGAGAGAGGGAGGAAAAGAGAGAAGGAAGGAAGGAAGGGAGGAAGGGAGGGAGGGAAGGAGGGAGGGAGGGAGGGAGGGAGGGAGGGAGGGAGGGAGGGAGGGAGGGAGGGAGGGAGGGAGGGAGGGAGGGAGGAAAGATCTCAGCTCACAGCTCAAGATTACAGCCCATCATGATGGTGGTGGGGAAGTCACAGCAGTAAGAGCATGATGCAGCTGTCACGTTACATCTACAGTCAGGAAGCAGAGAGATGAACGCTGGTTCTCTGCCAGCTCTCTCCTTTTTATTCAGTCCTGGACCCCAGCCCATGGAGAATAGTGCCACCCACATTTAGGGTGGCTCTTCAATTGACCTAATCTAGAAACTTCCTCACAGACATGCCCAGATGCCTGTTCCCATTGTGATTCTAAATCTCATCAAAGGGCTGGGAAGATGGCTCAGGAGTCAAAGGTATTTTCTTTCAAAGCCTGCTGACCCAGTTCAATGGTGACCCAGACACCCAAGTAAAGCCAGACCAAAGTAAGTGGCACAAGCATCTGGCGTATGTTTGCAAGAGCAAGAAGACCTGGGCACGCACACGATAATGAATAATATATAATAAATAAATAGTAATAAATAAATACATCCCATCAAGTTGACAAAATTAACCTCCACAGTGGGGAAAGCATGTACAGTCGTTCAGATCATGGTTGCCAGAGAGTATGGGAGAAAATGTTTACAATCACGTTTACATCAGGAAATAGCATTCCAGGAAGTAAGGGACTGGTATGACCTTCAAACCTGCCCCCGGTGACCCACATCCACCAGCCAGGTTCCACAGCCTCCCAAAATAGTACCACCAGCTAGCAAACAAGTGCTTGAAACATGAACCTGCAGGAGGCCGATTAAGCCATAGCCTCCCACTCCAGTCTCCACAGGTTCATGGCCATCTCATAATGCAAAGTGTGTGTAGTCTGCCTTCAAGAGTCCCCATTACCTTAACAGTTCTAACACTGTTTGAAAGGCCGAAGTTCAAAGTGTCTTCTGAAATACAAGACAAATCCTTAACTGCGAGCCCCTGTAAAAATCAAAAATAAAGTTACATACCTCCCATATGCAATGGCACAGAGGAAACATTCCCATTCAAAAGCAAGAAGTGAAGGCAGAGAAAGAAGCACTGGGACCAAAGCAAGATCAAAACCTAGCAGGATAAACATTCAATCTTCTGTGTTTCAGCATCTGGGACACGGGGGTGTCATGATGTGAACGCCAATGGACCTGGGCAGCCTGGCCTCAATGATCTTTCCATTTACAGCCCACATGGCCTCTCTTTAGGGCTGGCTCTACTTGGCACCCATAACCTCTTAGAGCATAGGACCCACATTCCTGGCATTTCTAACATCTTGGGATCTCCATTGCAACCTAAGGGTTCACCCTCACAGTTTCATAGACCAGACAGTCCTCTCATGGGCTCCCTGCAAGTATCTAATCCTGTTACACTTAGAGGTCTTGGTGGAACCCTCCAAGACCCCATACTGCTTGCTCTCCACATGCTTGCAAAACCAGCACCACATGGACAACATCAAGTTCTGCTACCAGCTGAAGCCTGCTTTTGAGCCTGGGTAGCTGAACCTGAGAAAACACCTTGACTACCTTGTGTGAGAAGAGCACCCCAAGAGCCATGTTCTTTTTAAAAGAAAATTCTTGGGCTAGAGAGGTTGCTTAGTGGATAAGGTGCTTGCCTGCAAAGCCTAAAGACCCAGGTTCAATTCTCCAGGTCCCATGTAAGCCAGATGCACATGTTGACATACGCATCTGGAGTTTGTTTGCAGTGGCTGGAGATTTTGATTCACGCATTCTATCTCTTTCTGTCTCAAGCCTTCATCCCAGCCCATAACCTATCATTAAAAAAAAAAATGTAGGGGCTGGAGAGATAGCTTTTAAGTGGTTAAGGCACTTGCCTATGAAGTCTAAGAACTCATGTTCGAATGGCCAGATCCCACATAATCCAGATGCACAATGATGCAAGAGTGCAAAGTCACTCATGTGCACAAGAGGGCACATGCTTCTGGAGTTCTTTTGCAGAGGCTGAAGGCCCTGGAACACCCATTCTCTCTCTCTCTCTCTCTCTCTCTCTCTCTCTCTCTCTCTCTCTCTCTCTCTGTATGCCTCTTTCTGTCCCTCTCTCACACAAATAAATTAATAAATAAAATATTTATTTTAAAAAGTTGCATTGTCTGGACCTTATTTGAAAATCTTGCTTCAGATGAACACATGGTAAAATTTGAGCTATGTTCATAAGAGGAATACTTATGAATTTTTTGGATCTGATAATGTATTTGTGGTCTTTTAAGTCCTATCTTCTAGAAACAGGGTACTGATAAATACCACCTGAGATTTGCTTCGCCTTAGTGTGGGGAATGGAAGAATACACACTTATAAGGTCATGATGTTTATTTTCATATGTTCCAACTGTTTTATACTAAAATATCTTTGAAAAAAAGTTAAATAGAAAGCTTTGACAATTTGTTGGTTTAACTCTCCCTTCTCATAATAACCTTACTGTTAAACCGGTATCCACACCTGACCGTTGTCCCTTGCCTCAAGTGGATAACAGTGGAGGACATTACTGTTAACATTCATGTTTCTCTGGGGCAGGGAGCCACCTAGTCACAATGTGATAGGAGTGTGGTTTTCCTAGTAGGGCCTTATTGGAAACTGTGTCCCTGTTCTCTCTCTCTCTCTTTTGTGTGTGTGTGTGTGTGTGTGTGTGTGTGTGTGTGAGCTAGGATATCGCTTTAGCCCAGGCTAACCTGGAATTCACAATGTAGTCTCAGGGTGGCCTCAAATTCACGGAGATCCTCTTACCTCTGCCTCCTGAGCACTGGGATTAAAGGCGTGTGCCACCATGCCCAGCTATAATTTTTTTTTTATGTCTTTGTAATCATTTACATATTTGACAAAGTTGTAAAGCACTGACTTGTGACTTGTGGTTTAGCTGACTACTTTTCCAAATGTGACCTGTTTACTAGTGGAAGAGTAGCTTTCCTTCAACTATAGAATGAGTTACATGTTTAGGAAGAAAACTGTTTTGTTTTGTTTTGTTTTTTGAGAAAGGGGCCTGTGTAGACCAAGTTGTGGCCTAGAACTCTTGATCCTTATGGCTCATTTCCCAAACACAATGACAATAGATGTGGACCAACATGACCCAGCTACTGTAAAATTTTATTATTTATTTATTTGTTTGTTTGTTTGTTTTGGTTTTTCAAGACAGGGTCTCACTCTACCCCAGGCTGACCTGGAATTCACTCTGTAGTCTCAGGGTGGCCTCACACTCATAGAGATCCTCCTACCTCTGCCTCCCAAGTGTTGGGATTAAAGGCGTGCGCCACCACACCTAGCTTACCGTCATGTTTTATATGATGAGAATTGTGTAGTGATAAAGACTGAAAATGTTTGATTTGTGATCATTTATCAAAATTGATTTCATGGTCTGGGGAGATGACTGTGGTTAGAGGCGCTTACTTACAAAGCCTAGTAGCCCAGGTTCGATTCCCCAGTACCCATGTAAAGCCAGATGCACAAAGTACCATATGCATCAGGTACTTATTTGCAGCACAAGAGACCCTGGTGCACCCACACATAACCCCCAACACACAAATAAATATTCATAAAATTAGTAAATAAAGAAATACTGATTTTGGGCTGGAGAGATGGCTTAGCAGTTAAGCGCTTGCCTGTGAAGCCTAAGGACCCCGGTTCGAGGCTCGGTTCCCCAGGTCCCACATTAGCCAGATACATAAGGGGGCGCATGCGTCTGGAGTTCGTTTGCAGAGGCTGGAAGCCCTGACGTACCCATTCTCTCTCTCTCTCCCTCTATCTGTCTTTCTCTCTGTGTCTGTAGCTCTCAAATAAATAAATAAATTTTAAAAAAATTCTTTTAAAAAGAAATACTGATTTTAAGAAGAGGGACATCTTCTTAAATGCATAGGTGGAGAATTAGATCAGTGACACTGGAGCTGTGTGAACTGCTCACAAGGTGGAAGAGTTCAGGACACCCCCCCCTCCGCCCGCCTGATCTTGAAACCTAGACAACACAAACACCTCCTCCCTCTGTTCCCTCTGTGTTCTGATGAAACCAGTGTCCCAGAGAAGAAAGGACAGGAATAAATCTTTCCCTTGGTTCTGCTCTGGCTGGCTTCTGTGTGGACTGGCCTCTCCCACCGCATCCAGCTCCAGTGGGAAGGCTCCGAGCAGAGCTTCATGAGCGAGGCTCCCGCGCTCCATGGAGACAGTGGCCCATAAAAGTGTCTTCTTCCATTTTTAAGGTAAACAAATGTCATTGCCACCAGGAAACAAATGCCAGGAACCTGGAAGAATTACCCAGACAGTAATTCTTCTCCTTTTCCAAGTTCATTACCCTCGTTAAGGAGAGCGGGCAAAGCCCCAGGCTTCTCAAAGGGCCCACAGGCAGAAAGCAGACATATTTTAGACCACTGGCTATAAAATTACTAAGCGGATTCTTCTTGTCTACAGTGCATTTCCCACTCTTTCTCTTCCCATAAGCATGTCTGGCAACGCAGTCCTTTTATCCTGTGCTAGAAAGGGCTAGAGCTCGAAATGATTGCTGATGGGGGGGGGGGGTGGTAGAAGGAAAGGAGCAGGAACTGACAATTTCCCATGTAAAGTGGCTGGGAGGATGGATATGCTACCTCCCTCAATTTGATCATTTTTTTCTTTTTTGTTTTTTGAGGTAGGGTCTCACTCTAACACAGGCTGACCTGGAATTCACTATGGGGTCTCAGGGTGGGCTCGAACTCACAGTGCTGCTCCTGCCTCTGCCTCCCGAGTGCTGGGATTAAAGGCGTGCGCCACCACACCTGGCAAAATGTATGTACTTTTAATGTGCAACATGGTGTGTGAGATGTTATGCACACTGGAGAATAGCTAAGTCAAGCTGTTTAGCATGTATTATCTCATATCCTTTTTGTGGTGAAAAAATTAAAGTCTCTCTCTGCAATGATCAATTTGTTATCTGATATCAACTTTCTTTAGATTCTACAGATGAGTGAAATCATGTGATTTGTCTCTGTGCTGGGCTCATTCAAGTTAATATAATCTGGTCCTCTAGGCTGACCTACATTGTCACAAATGTATTTTATTCTTTTTTAATTATTTATTTGTTATTTATTTATTTATTTGACAGAGAAAGAGAGAGAGAGAGAATGGGTACACCAGGGCCTCCAGCCACTGCAAACGAACTCCAGACACATGCGCCCCCTTGTACATCTGTCTAACATGGGTCCTGGGGAATCGAACCTGGGTCCTTTGGCTTTTCTGGAAAGCACCTTAACTGCTAAGCCACCTCTCCAACCCTATTTATGTATTTGTGTGCATGAAAGAGAGAGGGGGAGAGAGAAAGGGAGGCGGAGAGAATGGGTGTTTTAAGGCCTCTTGCTACTGCAAACAAACTCCATACACACGCACCACTTTGTGCATCTGGCTTTGCATGCATACTACGAAATCAAAATCTAGGCCTGCAGGTCCTTCTTCTGCAGCCCTATTTCCTTCTTTTTAAAGGCATTGTGCGTGTGTGTGCGTCCCACATTTCCTTTAGTAGACATTTGAGTTGACTCCATATCGTAGCTGTTGTGAACGGCACTGCAATGAGCGTGGAAGTGCAAGTGTCTCTCTGACACACTCAGCTCCTTTCCTTCAGACACACCCAGTCGTGGATTGCCGGGTCAGGTGGTGGTTCTACTTTAGCTGTTTGCAGAAATGCCATTCCATCTTCCGTGCCAATTGTACTGATTTAAATCCCCCTCGTTGGGACCTTCATTAATAATTGGGCTGTTCATTTCATGTGGCATCAGATAAATAGGAACTTGGACAGTTTGGACTTGGACTTGGAAGGTTTACTTGTCTCTTGTGTAAAAGCCTACACATGCAATCAGTGGGCTGTGTCAGTCCGCTTCCACCATTGTTGAGAAATACCTGTGGCAGTCAACTTCAAAGAAGGAATTGAGGACCCCATCATGCAACCGTAGCACGTCTGACTCCAAAGAAAAAATTGGTTTGCTTTGGTTCACAGTTTGGGGGCTCTGTTGTTCTGGACATGTGGCCAGGAAGCACAACATGGTGGGAATGTGTGGCCAGAGGGCTGCTCACCGTTGACTGCTAGGAAGCAAGAGAAACTGGAAGGGCCCAATATCATCTTCAAGTACAAACCCGTGCCTCGGCCTCCTCCCATTAGGTTCCACCTCCTACATTTCCACCACCTCCCAATAGTTCCAAGCTGAGAACAATGCCTTTCACATGGGCCTTTGGATAGCATTCCCCATCCTGACTACAGTGTGGGCGCAGACTGCGGGAGGCTCCATTCCATGAGATGATCCCACGGGCGTCTACAGGTCATTTTGCTCACTTGGAAATGATCCCCGTCTCCAAGTTCAAAGACAGCTCACACCTTGTAGCAGTTACTTTCTCATTGCTGGCACAAAATACCTGACCAGAACAACTTGTGCAAGGACAGAATTTATTTCGACTTTCAGTTTGGAGCACAAATATTTCTCATAACAGAAGCATGGCAGGAGCAGACAGCCTATGTGACATCTTCACAGAAACAGGGAAGACACAGAAAGCTGAAAAGCACCAAGCAAGGCTGGACTATAACACCTCAAGGCCTCCCCCAGTGACATACCACCTCCAGAGAGGCTCCACAAACTTCCCAAACAGCACTACCAACTGGGGATCAAGTATTCAAACACATGAGTTTATGGAGGACATTTTATATTCAAACTGCTATACACCCTCACATCCATGCCCCCTAATCCTCAGAAAGTGTGTGGACAGCCAAATCTAGGAGAGTTCCTTTTCAAAAGAAAGAAGAGGAGGGAAACCAACAGCAGTGGCCACCACAGATGACTCGACCAAAAGGTAAGGATGAGAGCTGAGCGGATGTCTAGTGAGACGAAGGGTCAACGGAAGTAACAGACAGAGATGTCAATCTCAGAGAAAGAGGAGGCTGGCGCATAAATGAGAAAGTTGGCCCAGGGTAGGAGGGAGAGAGGAAAGAATGAAAGGAGATATAAGGACTGTAGGACAACAGTGGAGGATGCCTGTTGGATGCCCTTATCTGTGTAAAATCAGAAGCTCAAGCCAGGCATGGTGGCAAAAGCCTTTCATCTGCCTTTAAGCCAAAGCAAAGAGGATCACTATGAGTTCCAGGCCAGCCTGACACAACACAGTGAGTTCCAGGTCAGCCTGGGCTAGAGTGAGACCCTACCTCAGAAACAAACAAAAAACTTGCTGGGCATGGTGGCACATGCCATTAACCCCAGCACGTGGGAAGCAGAGGTAAAAGGGTCATCATGAGTTGGAGGCCACCCTGAGACTACATAGTGAATTCCATGTCAGCCTGGAGTAGAGTGAAACCTTACCTCAAAAAAATGAAAAAAAAAAAAAAAGAGGGGAGTAGCCAGCTGAAGAGATGGCCTTTACTTGCCTACAAGACAAAGGACCCAGCTTTGATTCCCCAGGAATCATGGAAGCCAGATGCACAAAGGGGCACATATGTCTGGAGTTCATTTACATCAGCTGAAGGCCCTGGCATGCCCATTCTCTCTCTCTCTCTCTCTCATAAATAAATAAGTTTTTTAAAACAAAATAAATAAATAACTCTCTCACTCTCTCTTTCTAATTAAAAAAAAAAAAATCAGAACCAGGCATGCTGGTGCACACCTTTAATCTCAGCACTTGGGAAGCAGAGGTAGGAGGATTGCTGAGAGTTCGAGGCCACCCTGAGACTATAAAGTGAATTCCAGGTCAGCCTGACCTAGAGTAAAACCCTACCTCAAAAAAAAAAAAAAAAAATCAGAGGCCCAGTTCTGAGTGGGAAGGAAATAGGTTGGAGTTAGAGAGGAGATGGATTTGAAAGAGTCCCCTTTTGTGTGTGTGTGTGTGTGTGTGTGTGTTTGGAGGTGTGGTTTCACTCTAGCCCAGGCTGGCCTGGAATTCACTATGTAGCCCCAGGGTGGCCTCAAACTCACAGTGATCCTCTTGCCTTTGCCTCCCGAGTGCTGGGATTAAAGGTGTGCGCCACCACGCCTGGCTCTTGAAAGAGTCCTTTTAACAGGCCTGGTGCAGAAGCCTGGTGGGACTCTGATTGTGGGAATGGGCCACATACAGTTGTAAGTATGGTTTTTGGTGACCTCCGTCATGATTAGCATAACTTCAAACAGGGTGTAAAGTAAAAGTTTTGAGAAAGATGACAGTTGGGTGTCTTCAGTTCCCGGAACATAAGACAGAAGAAAATGTGTTTACAATTTTATGTCTGGGGCAGAGGACTGGAGAACATCAAAGTTTCCACTAAAAGTCACACTTGGGTTTTTTATGACTTCATAAATGAACGCATGCATTTTTCAAAAACAGCAAGCATCATTGACGAATGTGGAGTAAAAACAGAGATGACTTGTCACATTCAGAAAGATGTCACAAATTGAGCAGGAGCTTGCTTGTCCATTCCGCACCACGCGGTGGAGGAAGAAGAGGCTGGTCTCCTGCTGTGGAGGTGCAGGAAAGATGCTGTCACCAGCCTGGGTCATCTGTAATTAAGTGAGCATCATGGATTAAGAGTTTTATGGTTGGTAATAGTTTTCTGTAAATGAAAATTGCTTCTCCTTGCTGGGCAATTTAGTTTTATCTGAGTTAATCCAGGAAAGTCTTATTCATATTAACTATGACATGTATGAGTCAGTGAGTAAGTGTCGTTCGGAGACTTAACGAGGCACCGCTGTCCCTTAAACTCTGCAACACACGTCTCCAGTCGCAGGGCATTTCGAGGTCTGTGTTGTTTTGACCATCTCTGGATGAAACTCGAGGTGTGACAGTGGGAGGCTTGATGTGAATTTCCCATAAGCTTGTTAAGTCAAGATTTTCAATTTCCATTTGAGCATCTGCACTCATTAACATTCCACGGTCCGCCAGTCGTGAAGGCGCACGTCTTTAATCCCAGCACTCGGGAGGCAGATGCAGGAGGATCGCAATGAGTTCAAAGTTACCCTGAGACTACGTAGTGAATTCCAGGTCAGCCTGGGCTAGAGTGAGAACCTCTTGAAAAACAAAAACAAACAAAAGATCCCATGGTTCCTCAGAGGTGATTATTAGAACAGCAAGGTCTTTCTCCCCCTCAGTTAAGTCCCACTTAGGTTTTTGTTTTGTTTTTTTGTTTTTTTTTTTTTGGAGGGGTGGCTCAAGGTAGGGTTTCCCTCTAGCCCAGGCTGAATTGGAATTCACTATGTAGTCTCAGGGTGGCCTCGAACTCTAGGCGATCCTCCTACCTCTGCCTCCCAACTCTGCCTCCCGAGTGTTGGAATTAAAGGCATGCACCACCACGCCCAGCCCACTTAGATTTTATTTTTAATTTTCAGAGTACAATAAAGGAGAAGAAAAGCTTTCAACTGCTTTCAAATGCATTGAGTCCAGGCATAATCATGGATTGAGCCTGTATTCAGCAGCATTCCAGGTTTTCCCTGAAAATCTCAGGACAACCAAAATGTTGGCTTCCGAAAAGCAGCACAACAGATGCCATTCGCCACTGGAGTTTCCTTACAGTGCCAGAGGTGGAGCCTAGGGTCTTGAGCATGCCAGGTCAGTGTTCTCCCAACCCCTCACTGATGGGTTCTAGGCAAATACTCTCCCACCGAGCCCCCACCCCGAGCCCCTCATTGGAGGTGTTGCGGTCACCCTCACGTTGCTGACACAAAGCACCTAACCAAAAGCAGCTGATGGGAGGAAAATTGTTTATTTTGGCTTGCAGACTCACAAGGAAGCTCCACAATGGCAAGGGAAAGGATGGCATGAACAGAGGCCGGGACTTGCCTCTGCCACAGCTGGTGGAACACAACAGCAGGAGAGTGTGCCAAACATTGGCAAGGGGAAGCTGGCTACAACACCCATAAGCCCGCCCCCAACAACACACTGCCTCCAGCAAGGCTCCAATTCCTAAGTTGCCATCAGCCGGGGTCCTAGCATTCAAAACACAGGAGTTTATGGGGACACCTAACTCAAACCACCATGGTGGCTCATGCCTTTAATCCTAGCACTTGAGAGGCAGAGGTAGGAGGCCACCCTGAGTCTACATAGAGAATTCCAGGTCAGCCTGGACTAGAGTGAAACCCTACCTTGAAAAAATAAATAAATAAAATAAAACCACCACAGGGGAGGTTCTAGGCAGACCCTTTACCAGTGAGTCACACCCTAGCCCCTCACTGGTGAATTCAGCTCTACTGCTGAGTCACACACTCAGCCCTGTCATTCAAGTGTGAAACGAGTCAAAGAACGGCTGTCCATTGATGCCACTGGCAAATGGTGTCAGGAGAGACTTTCACACGTGGGTGACCCCCAGCAATGCCCTCTTCCTGCATGCTCAGCCAAGCCATGTGCTGACAACGAACAGCACCTTACACGGCAGTAATTTAAATTTTCAACAGCGCCACTGTGGTGTGGGTGTGGGTGTAGGATGTTTGTGTCATGGAAAAAAAAGTCATCTCTTCCATCTTATTATAGATGAAATGACCGGAAGGGGAAAATGGCATTTGACATTTCGTTAATGGATGGAATGACACCCCTTCCTCACCCTAGCCACTCATTTCTTGGGGAGAATCAGGCAGATTCAGGTCTCTAAGGAGAGAATGGAAAGTGTGTGTCAGCAGACTGTGAATTAAGCCATTTGCTGGACATTATTTATTTCACTGGCTGCATTAACTATGGAAATGACTCACAAATGCCACAGAGATATGTGGAGATATGTAAACATTAACCTAAACTTTGAGAAGAACCATGTATTTAGAATAAACTTATAGACTCAATACCTATCTTAAATGTCTGGTGCCTTTTTTATGGGTTAAAAGGAGAAATTCAATTAGGAGGAAAATATATTTAAAGAAACCATGGTAACTTAAATCATATGGTTCACCATCATGACAGATGTTTAGAGCTGGGCATGGTGGCATAGGCCTGTAATCTTAGCACTTGCAGTTCAAAGTTATCCTGGGAGACTGTGCCTTACGTTCGGCACCAAAAAATGTGGGGGGAGGACCTAGGGCTAGAGAGATTGCTTAGTGGTTAAGGCACTTGCCTGCAAAGCCTAAGGACCCATGTTCGACTCTCCAGGTCCCACATAAGCCAGACATACAAGGTGACATAAGCTCGCCAAGCTGCACATGCCCACTAGGTGGCAGACACATCTGGAGTTTGATTGTAGTGGCTGGAGGCCCTGGCACACCAATTAATTATCTCTCTCTCTCTCTCTCTCTCTCTCTCTCTCTCTCCCTCTCTCTTTCATAAAAGAAATTACGCCGGGCGTGATGGCACACGCCTTTAATCACAGCACTCGGGAGGCAGAGGTGAGAGGATCACTGTGAGTTCAAGGCCAACCTGGAGCTACAGAATGAGTTCCAGGTCAGCCTGGACTGGAGTGAGACCCTACCTAGAAAAACCAAAAAAAAAAAAAAAAATGAAATTACAAAAAAGGGGCACTGGGGACTGTGGAGATAGCTTAGTAGTGGGTAAAGTGTTTGTCTTGCAAGCATGAAGACTTGAGTTCAATTCCCAGTACTCATGTAAAATGCTACACTTGTAATCCCAGGGCTAGGGAGGCAGAGACAGGAGGATCCCTGGAGTTTGCCAAACAACCAACCGCCACATGCACACACACATTTAAAAAAGACAGACTTTATTCCTTTTATTCCATTCCTAATTTATATCCAGGCCTTGGTTGGAGGTCTCAACTTCTCACCCTAATACACCCACAGGCAAAAACAAAGAAAAGTTAGTTTAATGGGACATTTGGAACAATGAAAATGACATTCTGCAAAGAGTCTGTCGATCCCAACCCTATCAGAACCCACAGCTTCCTTCTCCTCTTGCCCCAGCCAGTTCCCCACAGACTTCTGATAGCTTTGCCCAGCAGTGGTGGAGGTGAGAATGGGGGAACACACCTGTTCAGGCCATGAAGGGGCCTCTAGAAATGGTGTTCACTCTTGCCAGCCCCCAGGTGTAGGGGAGAGCCCAGAGCCCACCCTTAACTCACAGTGGCCAGGAGCTGGCACCCCTGTTTTCCCTTCTCTGTCACCAGGATCACAGCTCAGAGACAATTTCCCAAGGCTCTTCACAGTCCTTCCCACATGGCCCCCAGAGGCACACCCTTCCTGCTTCCTGGGCTTCTGCTCCTGGGTCAGCAGCCCTTAGCCTGCCTTGCTAGGTGGGCATCGCTTCAGAGCCATCTCAGACAGGAGCTTGAGTGTGTCTCAAGAAAAACATTATTACTTCCAGTGACATTTTAATTTCCTACCACAGAAATTAAATTCTGGCTGGGCCATGGTGGCGCACACTTTTAATCCCAGCACTTTGGAGGCAGAGGTAGGAGGATCACTTTGAGTTCAAGGCCACCCTGAGACTATACTGAATTCCAAGACAGCCTGGACTAGAGTGAGACCCTACCTTGAACTAAAAAAAAAAAAAAGAAAGAAAGAAAAATTAAATTCTGGGCTATAGAGATGGTTCAGTGGATAAGGCACTTGCTTGCCACACCTGACAACCTAGGTTTGATTTCCCCAGTGCCCAGATAAAGCACAAAGTGGCACATTCATCTAGAGTTCATTTGCAGTGGCAGGAGACCTTTGCGTGCCCACTACCTACCTCTCTCTCTCTCTGTCTCTCTTTCCTTGCAAATAAATTAATAAATAAAAATTTTTTGTTTTGTTTTTTGTTTTTTTGAGGTAGGATCTCACTCTATCTTAGGCTGACCTGGCAATCACTAGGTAGTCTCAGGGTGGCCTCGAACTCACAGTGATCCTCCTACCTCTGACTCCCAAGTGCTGGGATTAAATGCATGTGCCACCACGCCTAGCAAAAATATTGTTTAAAAAGAAATTAAATTCTAATACTCCATTACAGTTTCATGTTGATTTTTGTGTTGGAATTTACATCAAATCTCACATCCATTTAGACCGAACTGGCATCATTACTTTTATTATTGTTATTTATTATTACTTTGATATTACTGGGAATTGAATCCAGGGACTAGTGGATGCTAGGCAAGTGTTCTACCACTAAGATACATCTCTGGAACTAGAATCTTTACAAAATTGAATAACATATGAAAAAATATTCTTACCATGAGTTCAAGGCCACCCTGAGACTACCTAGTGAATGCCAGGTCAGCCTGGGCCAGAGCAAGACTCTACCTTGAAAACCAAAAAAATATCTTTGAGGTGCCAAAGGCCACTACTGGTCTCCAGGCATGAGAGGAAAGAGGAAAGGGAATGGCAAAGGGTAGTGGGTTTCTTTGGGGGTGATGGAAATGTTCTGGGATCACACAGCCTTGTCATGATAAAACCACTGAATTGTATACTTCCAAAGGATACATTCTGTGGTGTATGAAATTATACCTCAATCTTGAGTTTTGGAAAAAAATAATTTCATTTCCTATTATACCAGTTGTCCAGTATTTTATTTAAGGGTTTTGCATATTCATCTGTCTATGAGATGAGCATATAATTTTCCTTTGTTTTCTTTTTACTCTGAATCGGGTGACCATGGACTTATATTCTATTAGGCTTTGGATGTCTCTCCTCGCCTGGAACTGGGGGTGATCTTTTAACCTGGGGAACATCATTCTGACTTATTTCTGACTTTGGGGTTAGAACTAGAAATATAGTCTAACATACTCAGAAACTGGAAGTTCTCAATATTTACCATAAAATAGAATGACATGCCTTATGTGGGAGGCCTGCCTCGGCTCCCTCTCAACTGTCCCTCCTCTTTTCTGCTCCCAGCAGACCCGGCCCCAGACCTTTCCCATACAGCCTGGGTTAGGGTGTTAGGGTGTGGAAGCTTCCCTTTCCCTAAATGTACAGGCCATCACTAAGAGAAGACCAGATGCTCTAAGCATAATGTAACTTAGGTGTCTTTTATTTTTATTCTATTTTATTAAGTTTTAGAAATAGTGAGACAGGGGGAGAGAGAGAATGGGTGTGCCAGAGCCTCGGCCACTGCAATTGAACTCCAGATGCTTGTGCCACTTAGTGGGCATATGCAACCTTGTGCTTGCCTCACCTTGCATCTGGCTAACATGGGATCTAGAGATTGGAACATAGGTCCTTAGGCTGCACAGGCAAGTGCCTTAACCACTAAGCCATCTCTCCAGCCCTTAGGTGTCTTTTAAAGAAAGCTTAAAAGAAAGTAGGCCATGGGCTGGAGAGATGGCTTAGTGGTTAAGCACTAACCTCTATGAAGCATAAGGACCCTGGTTCAAGGCTCAATTCCCCAAGACCCACATTAGCCAGATGCATAAGGGGGCGCATGCGTCTGGAGTTTGTTTGCAGTGGCTGGAGGCCCTGGCGCACCCATTCATTCTCTCTCTCTCTCTCTCTCTCTCTCTCTCTCATCTGCCTCTTTCTCTCTCTGTCACTCTTAAATAAAATAAATAAATAAAAATGAACAAAAAAATTAAAAACAAAAAAAGAAAGTAGGCCAAGGCTGGGCATGGTGGCGCACACCTTTAATCCCACCACTTGGGAGGCAGAGGTAGGAGGATCACTGTGAGTTCAAGGCCACCCTGAGACTACATAGTGAATTCCAGGTAAACCTGGGCTACAGTGAGACCCTACCTAAAATTTAAAACAAAAAAGGACAAAATCCTAGTATGTAGGAGGTGAAATTTCTGTAGGAATTACTCTTTTGCATTCACCTCTGTATTACTCACCTTTCCTACTCCTTTGACGAAATGCCAACCAAAGCTACCTAAGGGCTGGAGAGATGGCTCAGTGGAAAAAGCACTCACTACTCAAGCCTGAAAGCCCAAGCGCAATCCTAAGATCCCATGAAAAACATGCAAACCGTGTTGGGCTTCTGGGATCCAAGATGCTGATGGCAAGATGAAGGTGGACACAGGAGTCCTCGTGACAGGTGCAGCAAAGAACAGCAGCGTGAGATGCAGAGAAGCCCCCACGTGAGGCGGGAAGGTGAGAGCTGCGCTCTGACCTCCGCACACACTCGCCGTGGGCGCGGGCTGCATTCACACACAGCAGCTCAAGGAGGCGCGCCTGTCTCAGCTTCCACGTCAAGGGAACACGGTCCACCGTGCTGAGGGAAGCACTGAGGCAGGAGCATGAAGCAGATGGTCATGTTCATCCTACAAGGAGGGGAAAGGAGAAGGGAGAGAGGGGGAGGAAGTGAGGGTGGGAGAGGAAGAGAGAGGGGGAGAAAGGGAGAGAGGGATCGAGAGAGATGAATGCTGGTGCTCAGCCAGTTCTCTCCTTTTCCCTCAGTCCAGGAGCTCAGCGCACAGGCGGTGCCGCCTATGGTTAAAGATGCATCTTATTAGCGATTAAGGCATTTGCCTGCAAAGCCAAAGGACCCCGGTTCAATTCCCCAGGACCCATGTTAGCCAGCTGCACAAGGGGAGGCACGCATCTGGAGTTCATTTGCAGTGGCTGGAAGCCCTGGCACGCCCATTCTGTCTCCCTCCCTCCTTCCCTCTTTCTCTGTCAAATAAATATATAAATAAATAAATATAATTTTTTTTTAAATGTGTCTTATCACCTCAGTTAACCTGGTCAAGATCCCTCACAGGCTCATTTCCTAGGTGACTTCGGGTCCTGTCAAGTTGACAATCAATATAAACCTTCACACTGTCTTCTTGTTGAGTTTCTGGAAGGCAAGAGATAGTGGTGCATGATATATTGATGCATTTTTCTAGCATTTTTAAATGTTTAACTTCCTTACCTTATGTTCATTTAACTTTTATTTTTTCGTTTTCTTTTCTTTTTAAACAAGATCTTGCTATGTAGCCCAGGCTGGCCAGGATTTCTCAATGTTCCCGCCTCAGCTTCCCAAATGCTGAAACGACAGACCCGTGACACGGTGCCTGGCTTGCTGCTCTTAGTTTAACCTTTCCCTCGGAGGCTCTGCCACTTGATGGAGATCTGTCCTCCCCCCACCCCCAGTGTGTTTGGGTGCCCCCAGGTTTCTCTCCCCCTCCCCGCCAAGCCTGTTCCCCTGTATGACCCAGTCCCTTCCACCCACGCACGACCGTCAGTTTTGCCACTTGAAGTCCAGCCAGGTTTACCGGAGGGGTCTCTGTCATTGGGATTTTATAAACGTGTTGTGTTCCTAACTTCCGACTCGCCATGGAGTCCAGCCTCCTCCACAGGTCAGGGGGAAGCGAACCATTTATGAAATTTCCCGCATGCAACTGGAAAGTTGGCAGCTGAGTGATTTAGAAGTGAGTCGGAAAGTCTGGGCCTGGCTGGCAACATTACCCTTGGGAGGATGAAGGACGTTTCCGACTTTGTTTATAAAAGCAGGAGAGCAGAGCTGTGTTTATGGGGCTCCTGGCTGGGACTCTGGCCAGACCCAAAAGGGCAATTTCATCAGGATGGAGTTTTCAGACCCCTGACCCTCAGACCTGTCAATCTTCCAGCAAGGGGGAGAGCTCAGGAGGGAAGGCTTCAAGGTCAGGGAGAAAGCAACAGGCCCCTGATCCCACCTTCTGGTTACCTTGCATTCTTCCTAACAGTGTACCTTTGAAGCAAAGTCCCCAGCATCATCCCCTTCCAGAAAGATCTAGGAGGGGCTAAGGCCTCACAACATCAGGCAGCATAGAGACAGCTGTAGAAGAGGCTGGATGGATCTGACCAACAGAGGCCACAAACTCAAAGGAGGGAAAGACAGCATTCAATGGCTGACAGGGATCCAGGAAAGCCAGGTTCGTACTTGGGACCAACTTCTTAGAGCTGAGAGCCCTGGGCAGAAATCCAAGGGCAGAATCAGGTCAAGGTGGACTCACAGGTTCAGTCTATGGTAAGCAAGCATTATTCTGGACCCAAAGGACAACAGGGTACACAAAGAGGACCCAGGAACCCAGGACCCACATAGGAGGATGGAGAGGTTGCGGACCCCCGCTGCAGGGCTGAGTAAAAGAGCTGGGGCAAGTTTCCAAAAGAGGCTGAGGAGGCCCCCAGGAGGGGGCTGAACCCAACCAAAGTGGACCAGCCTCAGCTTGCCCTATTGCATGTAGCCGAAGCCAGCAAGGACTTGGAAACACGCCTGTTGTTGTAGGATTGCAGCTCTAGGTGGGATTAGCTGTCCATAATGATGCAGGAGACTGAGAGACTGGGCTCTGGGCTTAGAATCCCCCAGATGTGCGAGCCCCAAGCCTCAGGCCCTTGTTCAAGTTTATCAAAGAATTGAAAACAAAAACAGAAACATGGACTCTAAGAAAAGTAAGTTATGAAGCATTTATGAAGGCTCCCAAACCAAGAGGAATTCCACCCCTCCCAGCAGAGGGAAGAGGCGCTGAAAGCCCATAAGAAAAGGCAGGCGTGGTGGCGCACGCCTTTAATCTCAGCACTTGGAAGGAAGAGGTAGGAGGATCAGCGTGAGTTCAAGGCCACTCTGAGACTACATAGTGAATTCCAGGTCAGCCTGAGCTAGAGTGAGACCCTACCTTGGGGGGGGGGGGGGGAAGACAGGAAAGATTCTTTTCACACACATGACTGAGGTCTAGTTACAGAAATTAGGCATCCAATTAGAATGAGCCTCATTACCAGGTTCAGGTGTACAGGAAGTACCCTGATTGCTCAGTGGCTCCCAGAAGCAGGCTGACTCAGGAAAGGCCTGCCTACAGGTGGTAAACTGGGGGGTTGAGGGGAGTTGTTCGAGGAGAATCAGGAAGCTGTTATTGCTTACAGCCATCTTAGATGAGACTGACTTAGGCAGGGGTGCTAGTCTCGCCAGGGCAGGCAGGGTGGTATCCATGCTGACTACTTACGAGAAAAGCTATTCTGTTCTTAATTGTATTGATATGAACTCAAGGGAGAGTGGGAGAAGGGACTCCAGTGGTGTATGGTGAGGCCACGATCACACATATCTGTCCTTTACCCAAAGGCAAGAGATCGACAGAGCCACTTTCAGAGTTGGTGACAGAGTTCAGGGCTGGGAACCCTCCCTAAGTGAGGCCATCACAGCCGACAGGAACCCTCTCCAAACTGAGTTCAAGGTCACAGGGAAGATACTGAAGGACACCCACTACCGTGACAAGGCCCAGCCCTAGTACCGCCCCCCGCGGGTCTTGGCTCTGCTGGACTGGGGTTCTAGACCTTCCACTCCCAGCAGCAAGCTTTCTGCTTGCTTCCTGAATGCGGAGGATGGGGTTTTGTGCTGGACACCTCTGAGCTTACCTTGGACTCTGCAGACAGAGAGGCATGAGAGAGAATGACCTCCGCCTGCCAGGCGTGGGATTCGGGCCCTGGCCAGAATAGAGCGCAGTCCAACCACTGGAAGCCAGCTCCTCCCACCACAGGACAAAGCCAGAAGGCCACGTGACCTGGCACACCTTCCTTTGTGCTTTTAAGTGAGGAGAGCAGGAAAAGTTGGTCCTCAAGCCTCACATTGCAAGGAATAATGTGCTTTGGTTTTGGGGGCTTCTAGAGCTGGGACAATGGAAAAGGGTTTATATTCAGATGTGAGCATCCCTACACCAATGCATGTGTGTCTCCTGGCCATTTAATCTCAGGTTAATGCCTGGGAAGATGGCTCAGTGGTTAAAGGCACTTGCTTACAAAGCCTGGCAGCCTGGGTTCGATTCCCCAGTACCCATGTAAAGTCAGACGCACAAAGTGGTGCATGCATCTAGAGTTCACTTGCAGTGGTTAATTTGTTCTCTCTTTTTATCTCTCTATATAAATCAATAAAAAAATATTTCTTAAAGAACTATTTAATAATAATTAATAACCTCTGGTTAAGTTCGAATGAAAGTGCGGCTATAAACAACTAGATGGAGAAATAGAAAATGACTTCTCAGGCAAGGGTTTAAACTGCTCTTGGAATTACCTTAATAAATACTCTCTTCTACCCATTTCAGAGCCTGGTAGCACTCAAACATTTCTGACTGGGGCTGCCCCAAAGAGCAGCAATGGTGTTTGAGGGGCTCATGATGGCCACTGTTGCAGTCAGGTTTGCATTGCTGGTAGAAATCACCCAACCAAGAGCAGCTTGTGGGGGAAAAAAAGGTTTATTTTGGCTTACAGGCTTAAGGGGAAAGCTCCATGATAGCAGGGAAAATGATGGCATGAGCAAAGAGTGGACATCAACCCCTGGCCAACATAAAGTGGACCACAGCAACAGGAGAGTGTGCCAAACACTGGCATGCAGAAACTGGCCATAACGCCAATAAGCCCGCCCCCATTGATACACTTCCTCCAGGAGGCATTAATTCCCAAATCTCCACCAGCTGGGAACCTAGCATTCAGAACACCTAAGTTTATGGGGGACACCTGAATCAAACCAACACCGCCACCACACAGATAAGGGAATGGATTCCCTGCATTTGGGAAAAGGTTGCGCACCCTCAGGTGAGCCCTACTTGCTTAGAGGAGACTTTCTAATAGGTGGTGACAATGGTAAAAGACTGGCAGCCTGGCTGGGAAGATGGCTCAGTAGTTAAAGATGCTTGCTCCGCAAGTCCGCTGATCAAAGGTGAGATTCCCAACAAAGCAAAGCCGGGTGCAAAGTGGCATGCCCCCAAATCTATAATCCCGGCCAGCCTATGGCAATAGAAGGCTGAGTCAGGAGAACCCTGAGGCTTGAGGAGCAGAGTCTGGGGTTCCCAGTGGCAAAAAACATGAACAGAGACCCAGTCTCTAAGGAGACCACTGGCATGCTGAGGTTGTCCTCTGACCTTCATGTGCAGGCTAGGGCATGTGTGTGTATGCGTGCATGCATGCACGCAAACACACACACACACCAAATAATAATGATTTTTTAATTGGAAACTAGGGCAAAAAATGATGACATCATAATAGGAGAATGACTAGTTGGAAAGAAGTTCAGATTGTGGGGGAGATAGAAGTGGGGGACAAGTGAAGGTAGTGAGAAGAGATTATAATCAGGATAAATTGTGTACATGAGTGGATTTGGAGGGCTGGAGAAATGGCTTAGCAGTTAAGCCACTTGTCTGTGAAGCCTAAGGACCCAGGTTTGACTCCCCAGAACCCACATAAGCCAGATGCACAAGGTGATGTATGCAAACAAAGTCACACATGTGCACAAGGTGACGCACATGTCTGGAGTTCAATTGCAGTAGTGCAAGCCAATTCTCTCTCTATCTCTCATTTTAAAAGTAAAATAAATTGATTTTGCCATTAAAAAGGTTTTAATGGAGAGATGGCTTAGCAGTTAAGCACTTGCCTGTGAAGCCTAAGGACCCCAGTTCGAGGCTCAGTTCCCCAGGTCCCACGTTAGCCAGATGCACAAGGGGGCGCACGCGTCTGGAGTTCGTTTGCAGAGGCTGGAAGCCCTGGCGCGCCCATTCTCTCTCTCTCTCCCTCTATCTGTCTTTCTCTCTGTGTCTGTCGCTCTCAAATAAATAAATAAATAATTTTTAAAAAAAGTTTTTAAGGGGGCTAGAGAACAGGCTTAGCAGTTTAGACTCTTGCCTGTGAGGTCTAAGGACCCAGGTTTGATTCCCCAGTACCCACATAAGCAGATGACAAGGTGACACATGTGTCTGGAGTCAGTTTGCAGTGGCTAGAGGCCTTGGTGCACCCATTCTCAATCTGCTTCTCTCTATCTTATAAATACATACATATATAGTTTTATTTTGTTTTGTTTTGTTTTTCAAGATAGGGTTTCATTCTAGCTCAAACTGACCTGGAATTCACTATGTAGTCTCAGGGTGGCCTCAAACTCACAATGATCCTCCTACCTCTGCCTCCTGAGTGATGGGATTAAAGGCGCATGCCACCACGCCCAGTTTACAAATAAAATATTTTTTTTAAGTTTTTTTTTCATTTATTTTTATTTATTTATTTGAGAGCAATAGAGAGAGAGAGAAAGAGGCAGATAGAGAGAGAGAGAGAATGGGCGTGCCAGGGCCTCCAGCCACTGCAAACGAACTCCAAATATGTGCACCCCCTTGTGCATCTGGCTAACGTGGGTCCTGGGGAATTGAGCCTCAAACCAGGACCCTTGGGCTTCACAGGCAAGCGCTTAACAACTAAGCCATCCCTCCAGCCCTTAAAAGTTTTTTTTTTTAACTGTACAGTAGAGCTGGAGGGATGGCTTGGCAGTTAAGGCCTTTACCTGCAAAGCCAAAGGACCCAGATTCAATTCCCTGGGACTCACATTAGCCAGATGCACAAGGTGGCACATGCATCTGGAGTTTGTTTGCAGTGGCTGGAGGCTCTGGCGCGCCCATTCTCTCTCTCTCGCTCTCCTTCTCTGTCAAATAAATAAAAATAAAATATTTTTTAGGGCTCAAGAGATGGCTTAGCGGTTAAGCGCTTGCCTGTGAAGCCTAAGGACCTGGGTTCGAGGTTCAATTCCCCAGGACCCATGTTAGCCAGATGCACAAGGGGGCGCACGCGTCTGGAGATTGTTTGCTGTAGCTGGAAGCCCTGGCGTGCCCATTCTCTCTCTCTCTGCCTCTTTCTCTCTCTGTCTGTTGCTCTCAAATAAATAAATAAATATTTTTTTAAAAAAGAAGCTGCAGCCTCAGCCAGGCGTGGCGTTGGCGCTCATGCCTTGAATGCCAGCACTAGGGAGGAGGCAGAGGTAGGAGGATCGTGGCCATGAATCCGAGGCCAGCCTGAGACTACATGGTGAATTCCAGGTCAGCCAGGGCTAGAACGAGACCCTACCTCAAAATACCAAAAACTAAAGAATAAGCTGCACAGTGGGAGGGAGAAATGAATACATTAAAGTAGAAGAGAGACTTGTTGGAAAGAAGGGACTCATCGGAGGGGTTATGCTGCAGGGGGATAATGGAGGGTGATGGGAGGAGACTATGATCATGATATATTTTCTAATTGTATGGAAGTTGTCAGTAAAAATTAAAAAAAAAAGAAAGGTTAGGGGTGCCCTGTTGGGGGGCTGGTGGTAGTAGTGGGGGCAGGCACTCACTCCACGGGTCTCACTCCACGGCTCGCTTTCCCGTGGCTCCCTTGTGTGTCCTCTCCATGGCTGCCGGGAGGGCTGAGAACGTGGAGGAGGGAGGGGATGACCGAGACCAAGGGAGGCACCGGCTGGGAACCACAGACATTGGTCAAGAGGAACAGAGGGGAAAGGGAAGTTTGTCCTGACCTGGATCAGTTTCTTTGTCATGTAGCCAAGACTGGAGAAACCACTTCAGTGGTCCCAGTTTAAAGGCTGTTTCATTTTTAAACTGGAGACGGTGATGGATGATTTCAGAACTTCAGCCCAGAAACCATGAGGCCTTCTGATTCCCTACAACGAAATGAAGAAGAGAAGACTAACGACTGTCACTGTATTTAATGGTATCCCTTTTACTCTTCAACGACTCTGTGAGTTACTGACAGATCCAAGGAGAAACCAGACAAGAACAGACCAATCTCTCACAGGGGTGAAAAGAGTGTGATAGCTGTTAGCTGTGTTTGTCCTTCTTCAGAGAAAAATAGTTCCAATAGTTTCAATTGAACGAATGGTGTGATGCTCCCTGGAAATTCACCAAACTGTACTACTGACAGATCTAATATAAATGGTCCTGGAACACCCAGGCCACTTAAGCAACCAAATGTTTCATTCTCAGCCCTCTTGATGACAAATGGTTTGATTGGGAGCCCAGATAGCAAAGAGACAAACGTGCAGCAGAAAGAAGAGAAAAATCACAGTGATTCTCCAACACCTGACACTGAGGCTTCCTCACTGAGCCCCCCCAAAAAATAAATGTGCAGCCGGGCGTGGTGGCACATGCCTTTAATCCCAGCACTCTGGAGGCAGAGATAGGATTGCCACGAGCTCAAGGCCACCCTGAGACTACATAGTGAATTCCAGGTCAGCCTGAGCTACAGTGAAACCCTACCTTGAAAACACAAGAAAAAATAATAACAATCGTAATCATAAAACAAACATGCAGTTGAGGATGCAATGGAAGCCGAGAACCATGAGGTCAAATGACTCAGGTCTGGGTCGGAGAGGTGGCTTAGTTTGACTCTCCAGGTCTCACATAAACCAGACATACAAGGTGACACAAACCCACAAGGTCACACACATGCACAAGGTGGCACACGTGTCTGGAGTTTGATTACAGTGTCTGGAGGCCCTGGCATGCCAATTCTCCCCCACCCCCAGCAGCTCTCTCACTAAAAAAAGAGGAGGGGTGCAGTGCCTCAAAAAAAATTTTTTAGCTGGGCGTGGTGGCGCATGCCTTTAATCCCAGCACTTGGGAGGCAGAGGTAGGAGGATCGCCGTGAGTTCAAGGCCACCCTGAGACTACAGAGTTAATTCCAGGTCAGCCTGGACCAGAGTGAGACCCTACCTTGAAAAACCAAAAAAAAAAAAAAAATTTTTAAAGACTCAGGTTTGTCAAAAAATATGAAGTCAGAGTACCAGTCAGTCAGCCAGGCCCTCAAGAGAGTTCTTCAATGGCAGGAAAAGAAGCAAAGGCTTCCTAGTCATCTCAGGACGAAGACAAAGAAAGCAGTCGCACCAGATGGCACTGTTCTGAAGATGATGACAGGAAGAAGGGCTGGAGGGATGGCTTAGTGGTTAAGGCACTTGCCTGCAGAGCCAAAGGACCCATGCTCAATTCCCCAGGACTCACATTAGCCAGATGCACAAGGTGGTGCATGTATCTGGAGTTCGTTTGCGGTGGCTGGAGTCCCTGGTGAGCCCATTCTTTCTCTTTCTCTCTCTCTCTCTCTCTCTCTCTCTCTCTCTTTCTCTCTCTCTCTCTCTCTCTGCCTCTTTCTCTCTCTCAAATTAATAAATAGAAATATTTGACAGAGAAAGAGGGAGAGAGAGCTTGAGAATGGGTGCTCCAGGGCCTCCAACCACTGCAAACGAACTCCAGATGCATGTGCCCCCTTGTGCATCTGGCTAACATGGGTCCTGGGGAATCAAACCTGGGTCCTTTGGCCTTGCAGGCAAATGCCTTAACCACTAGTCCGTCCATTCCTCCAGCCCAGAAGTAAAAACACTTTAAAACACTTTAGGTAATAAAGTGGATGTTTAGTTTTACAAGAGAAGCAGCTTGTAAAATAAAAGTACCTTACGAATCAATCCTGAGAGTTGTACCTGTAAGAACTATGAATAGCAGCATCTCTGGGTCCTGCTTACTGCAGGCTTGCTTCTGTTTGGTTTGTTTGTATTTTTCCCCCCTTGGTCTGCTCAAATCAGTGCTTTGTGTATAGATCTTTGTTTTTTAAATTTAGAATTAAATTGTTTAAACTGGAAGGTAATTATAATTTTGAAAACCCTTTGAAGATGATCCCATTTGGTTTATACACATGCAAGGGAGCGTTTTGTCTCTTTCTGACAGCTCTAGTGGGTTTCCTGTTTTGGTCATAGTTTCCAAATTTTGACATCTGAATTATAGGGTTTCATCTGGTTTCCAGATTTTATTGTTTGACTATATCCAATGGAACTTTAAGTCATATATATATGTAAACATATTATTCTAAGGGGGAAATGTTTTTGTTTTTGTTTTTTTGGTTTCTATAAGAGATAGCTACAGTGGATATTTTTCTTTTTTGGTTTTTCGAGGTAGGGTTTCACTCTACCTCAGAAATTCACTATATAGTCTCAGGGTAGCCTTGAACTCACGGCAATCCTTCTACCCCTGCTTCCCGTGCGCCACCACAACCAGTAGTGGTTACTTTTCTATTGGTGATGATTAAGTTCACTTCCTTCAAAAGACCTTTTTTTGTTGTTTGTTTGTTTGTTTGTTTGTTTTGAGTTAGGGTTTCACTCTAGCCCAGGCTGACCTGGAATTCACTATGTAGTCTCGGGTGGCCTTGAACTCACAGCGATCCTCCTACCTCTGCCTCCCGAGTATGCCACCATGCCTGGCTAGAAGACATTTTCTTTATCTTCTGAGTAATTAGAATAAAACTTGGTCCCTGTGGAACTCTGGAAATCTTCAAGTCTGTTGAAATACCAGGTTAAACACATTCCAAGAGATTTGTGCAAATTCAAATTCTACTTTTAAGGTGCCTGAGAACAAAAGAAAAAAAAAAAAAAAAGAACAAAAGACTTCTTTATTTATGAGAAAATGTGCTTATCTTGGGAATTGTGTTCAAACATTAGCTTCCTGTTTTGTAGAATGAATGTTTATGAAGCTGATGTGTGACCATCTCAAAAGAACCAGGCAGGTTCCTAAATGTTTTGCTTGGTTTTCCAAACATTGTGAATATTACACCTTTCTTTTTAAATTATTCTAGAGTATGCATATGTCAGTGATTGAAACACCACTGTATGGAAGAATTAATATATTACTTTAGTGATGTCTCTGAGCTGAGCTTTAGAGATACATAGAAACCACCATAATTTGTATAACATTTTGAAGTGAATTCAATATTTTTGAATATGCTTCTTTGACAGCAAGTGTTATATTTTTCAGATCAACACAAAGCACAATGATTACTCTGAACTCACTATTTCCAAATTCCCATATTTGAAGTCATATAAGCTGCAACTTCCCTGACAAAATTACTGGCTGCCAAATTTATACCTGTTTCTTCAGCTGGACCTTTTGATATTTAGAATTTTTAAATTTCTTTAAAGTAGATTTTGTAGAATGTAATGTGTTCACTACCATTGTGAAGCACTATATAATTGTATAATTTTGTGTATAAACTGAACTCTTGGGCTTTAATATAGTATTCATATAAAGCACTAAATACCAATGTTATGGGGGGAAAGGGTTAAAAAAATTGGCAACCACAAGGAGATCTCTGTCCCTGGGGTGTGGAACTTGAAAGGGCTCTGACACCTTCCATCTACTTCCTTCACAGATCTAAAATGAGTGTGAGAGCTGGCTGAGAAACGGGTCCCAAAACCTATTCACTGATGATCTCAGGAACCACCACCCACATCACCAAGATGGATCCAAGAGCAATGGTAGAGTCTAGCTATTCATTCATGGTTTGATGGGAGCCTGGGAGGATGCCTCTAGTGAAATAGTAAAGGGATTAGACATCCAAAGTCCCTTAAAATCAAATCTCCTCCCAGAAAGCCAAGCGCCACATGTTCTCTCTCATATGTGGATCCTAGCTACAGATGACTGGGCTTCTGCATGAGAATGAAAATACTTAGTAGCAGAGGCCAGTAAGTTAAAAAGGAGACATAACGGGAAGAGAAAGGAAGGGAGGAGGGTACTTAATAGGTTGATATTGTATATATGTAAGTACAATGATTGTGATGGGGAGGTAATATGATGGAGAACGGAATTTCAAAGGGGAAAGTGGGTGGGGGGAGGGAGGGAATTAACATGGGATTTTTTTTTATAATCATGGAAAATGCTAATAAAAATTTTTTAAGAAATCAAATCCCCTGAGAGTCTTAAATGTGTGTCCTGGACATCAGCAACAGGCTGAGGTAGCCAACCTCCAAAGCTCGGTGCCCTCCATGTTGCAGCTCCTTGGAGCCTTCTGCTGGTGTTTCCAGTTTTGGTTGTTTGTTTGTTATGTGCATTTACTTGCACATGTGTATGTATGGGCACACCAGGGTCTCTTGTTACTGCAATCCCAGACACCCGCACTACTTTTTGCATCTGGCTTTACATGGGTGCTAGGGAATCGAACCCAGGCTGGCAGGCTTTGTAAGCAAGTGCCTTTAACCACTGAGCCTTCTCCCCAGTCCCTGATGTCACCCATATTGAAAGTGGTGGAATCTCTCAAGCCTACGCCTTTGAATTTGTTATCTTGCAACTCATAAAGAATTGACAGGCGCAAACACAGTAGAAGGGCAATTTAAGAAAGATTTATTTTTTAGGAAAGAAAATAAAGTGGGAAGCTTCCAAGTTGAAAGCAGTCACAAGCAGGTAACCACATGCTGACTTGGATTGGGTTTTCTTTCTTCCTTTTCCTTCCTTTTTGGCTGTTGCATAATTGTAATTTTTTTTATTACAGACATGCTCAGTATGGATACATCATGTGTTGGCGCCATCTTTTCCCTCCATCCTGCCTCCATTCCACCGGGAGCCCTCCTCGGTGGGGTTATTGGTATTCCCCATGGGGTTGTGGGCTATGAGTTGTGAGAGCTGCAGATATTGGGGGGCGGGGGAGACGGGAGCAATGCCTCTAGGCATGATGTCTCAATCTGTGGCCCTTACAGTCTTTCTGCCCCCCCTTCCCGCAAAATTCCCTGGGCCTGGTGGGTGTGATTTAAGTCTACTTCAGTGATGAGCTCTTAGGAGGCTCTGGGTCTCTGATTCGGTGGGTGTTGAGTATCCTCAGCGTCTGCCCCTTCACCTGGCGTTGCTTGTCAGGCTCCCCATGGAAGCAGTGCTCTTGCTCTGCGCCCCAGTTCCTCCCTCTGTAGTTTCAGCTGGGGTTTGGATGAAGTGCGAGGGGTGGTTTATTTCCTCTTGGATTGGGTTTTCTCATAACCTTAGGGATGTGAATCAGGCATCAAATTGAGATGAGCTTTACTGGCAAAGCTTAAATGTATGGAGAGGACCTTGAATGGTTACCTGGTCAGGGAGAGGAGCTTGCCTGCTGAAAAAAAGCCTGTGAAAAATTCTTAGAAGGAAGAAAAACCAGAAAGTAAAACCGAAGGGCACCCCTGCTCACCATCTTGAGGATTCAGGTTTAAATTCAAACTGGAATTCTTTTAGTCTCGCCACAGCAGGCTGAGGCCTAAGTTCTTTTAAACTTGTGTCTCTAACCACCTACCTGCAAAAGAAGACTATCTTGCTCTAATTCTCTGTCACTGGGATTATGATCCATGAATGACTATCTACAAATCCCAAAACCCTTGACCTTGACTGAAATATGGTTAGAAATAGATTTGGAAGTAATTTCTAAAAACAATTAAAAATACTAAATATGGGCTGGTGGGATGGTTCAGCGGTTAAGGTATTTACCTGCAAAGCCAAGGGATCCAGGATCGATTCCTCAGGACCCACATTAGCCAGATGCACAAGATGGAGCATGTGTCTAGAGTTCATTTGTAGTGGCTGGAGGCCCTGGCATGCCCATTCCCTCTCTCTCTCTCTCTCTCTCTCTCTCTCTCTCTCTCTCTCTCTCCCTCTCTCTTTCTCTCTGTCAAATAAATAAAAATAAATAAATAAAAATACTAAATATAACAGATTTCTTGGAGCATGACCAATGACTTTATATCTGCACCAAATGCCTCAAATTGGGCTTAAAAGGTAATTAGACCTGGTGGCTATCTAAATATGATGGGTCCAATAGTTTCCATAGCAAACAATCCTCTGGGCTCTTCTTCAAATGTTAACTCCACCTGGCTCCGTCACTGTGCTTACCAAAGTCCCTACTGCTCTCCAAGGACCCTCTCGAGACACCCCAGCATTTTTCTGTCAGAAGAGTAGCCAGGAAGTTTTTTCTTTTAGCATGGATAGCAGGTGGAGGGGAGCGTGGGGAGGTGTGGTGTACACACACGGTTGTGTAACTGTGCTTGCAGTGTGCAGAGGCCAGAGAATGCCACATGTTCTTCCTGTGTCTCTCATCCACATATTTCCGCTAGATGGAGTCTCTCCTTGAACATGGAACTGGGGTTTTAGTGAGCCCCATTGACTCTCCACAAGACTGGGGTTACAGATGTGCAGTCATGCCCAACTCTGAGCATCTCCTCAGCCCCAGCAACTTGATTCAGCAATATCTCCACTGGCTCTTCCTAGGGGTAGTGCCACCGTGGGTGAAGCCTGTTTCTGATACCATCTTGGCCACTTTGGGACACAGATGGATGGCAAGCAGAGCGGAACGGTATCATCATATCTCATGGCAGGCCGGGGAACACCTCAGATTCTTTCTAACACCAGCCCTGCAATAAGGTTCTCATTTTACTTGAAGGAGAGCTGCTGGTAGCCAGGTGCCTCCTGCATAGATAAGTTGGGTCCGTTGAGAGTAGTGGAAAAACAAGTTAAATGGAGGCTTTAAAAAAAAAAAAAGAAAGAAAGAATTAAGAAAGAACAGCATGGGCTGTGTTGAACCATACTGGAATTTCACCCAGCAGGGGTGACTGTTCTCCTTAGAGAAAGGATTACGGAGCTCTTGAGGAAGGTTTCCAAGAAACAGAAAAACAGTCCTCATTCAAGTGGAGTAAATAATGAGGTGTCTGTCTGTTGGCAACCTGCATGCTGGGCCCCAGTGACGGCTGAGTGAGGGGATGAATGTGCTGTGAGCGGAGGTTTCTTTGAAGGAGAAAACAAAGCAGCTTAATTAATAGCAAAGGAGAGGTTTGCAGGCTACAGGGACATCACGGTGGGAGGGCGGAGTAGAGACTTGTGGTCATGGGAGGGTCCCCAGTTCACCCTGGTTGGTCAAGTTTAAAGGAAGGCAGAGCTTTTTGCTTCCATGATTGTGGTCCTGAGATATGGAGCCAGAGCTGCGGCCTCTGCTCCATTTCAGTTCAGAAAGAGCCTCAGTGGTGTCGGGCAAGTTCAGAGCCAGGAAGCAATGTTTTCAGTTGTGCAAAGAATCACCCAGACATCTTTCAGTCCCCGACTATGTAAATTACCAAGGAAGTCCCTTCCTGGACAGGACCCTTTCCATCTCATCGTTGCTTCAAAGATCTTTCTGGAGACAGCAGAAGTCCAGTGACTCGGTTTTATTTTCTTTTCTTTTTAGAGGCAGGTCTCACTGTGGCCCAGGCTGACCTGGAACTCATAGCAATCCTCCTACCTCAGCCTCACATAGTCCTGAGCCAGGCTGAATGTTTTATTTCAACGGACTGTGCTTTTTGGCACTGCTGGAATTAATTTTTATAATAAAAAGAACACGTGTTCACTGTAAAGCCGCCATTCCCAAAAGGACTTCGGAGAAACCTAAATTCAAAAGGCCAGCGTTGGGCTGTGAAAGTGGCTCTGCGGATAAAGCGCTTGTCCTGCAAGCAGGAGGACCCGAGTGCAGATCCCCGGCACCCATGTAAATATGCCAAGTGCCCTCCAGCCACTGCAAATGAATTCCAGACACACGTGACACCTGGTGCCTCTGGCTTTACATGGGTCCTGAGGAATCAAACCTGGGTCCCTTGGTTTTGCTGGCAAGTGCCTTAACTGCTAAGCCATTTCTCCAGGCTGAAAAATTCTTAATAACCAAGAACAGGAGAGTGTTTCCTTTCCTTGACAGGTGTGCCTAAAACCCTGTAGCACACGACACATTGCAGATGAACTATCAAAAGCTTTCCCTTCGAGTTTAGAAATGGGGGGGGCTGCTGTTCCACTTCTATCAGCATGGTCTTGGGGACCCTAGACAGCGCTGTAAGGGAAGAGAAGAAACAAACAAATAGAAAGGAAAAAAAAAGAAGGAAATTATTACTCCACAGACAAATTACTAGTCTACATAGTAACACTAAGAGAATATAAATAAATATTGAAATTAATAAGTGAGGGCTGGAGAGATGGCTTAACAGTGAAGGCACTTGCCTGCGAAGCCTAAGGACCTAAGTTTGACTCCCCAGGACCTAAGTAAAGCCAGATGCACATGGTGGCACATGCAACTGGAGTTCATTTGCAGTGGCTGTAGGCCCTGGTGCATCCATTCTCTCCCTCCCTCTCGCTCTGTCTTTCTCTCTCAATAAACAAGTAAAAATAAAATAAAAAATAAATTAATAAGTGAGTTTAGCAAGGATACTAGAAGGCAAATATACAAAAGTTCTATTACTCCATATCCACAAACTAGAAATAAATATTTGACAAAAATGCTTTTTATAATTTCAGAAAAAATATTGAGTTCCTAAAAATGAGCAGTAGCTACATACAACCCACATATTATAAAGTATTGTTTAAAGAAATGTTGAAAGACGTAAATGGAGATTTATGTATGTAATGTTTATAGATTTAAAATATGCATATTTTTAGAGCCGGTTGTGATGGCACACACCTTTAATTCTAGCATGTGGGAGGCAGAGGTAGGAGGAACACCAAGAGTCCAAGATTACCCTGAGACTACATAGTGAATTCCAGGTCAGCTTGGGCTAGAGTGAGACCTTACCTCAAAAAAACCCAAAGAATAAAATAAAATATGCAAATTTTTAAATTCTTCTTAAAACAATTTCTTGAAAACAATTAAGGCTGGGGAGATGGCTCATTGGTTAAAAGTACTTATTGCAGAGGACTGAAGACTGAGTTCAGGTTCCCAGTGTACCCATAAAGCTGGACCCAAAAGCTCATGATCCCAGTACCCCACGGCAATAGGAAGTAGAGTCAGGAGAATCCTGAAGCTCATGGGCCAGCTAGTCTGGTGCTCACACCAACAAAGCACAAGAGATACCCTGCCTCAAACAAGGTAGAAGGCGGGGACCAACACCTCAGGGGTATCTTCTGACATGCTCATGTGGCGTGTGCGTGCGCGCTTGTACACACACACACACACACACACACACACACACAAGCTTCAAAGTCCCAGAGGTGTGTTTTTTTCCACAAAGCTCACAACTATAAATTTAATAATTATGTAAGACAATAATCCAACTTTTTAAAACACTTAATATAGATCTGAAAAAGATCTTTTTGGGCTGGAGCCTCAGTGGTAAAGGCACTTGCTTGCAAAACCTAAAGGCCTAGGATCAATTCCCTAGTACTCACATAAAGCCACATGCACAGAGTGGTGCATGAATCTGGGGTCTGTTTGCAGCATCTGGAGCCCCTGGCATGCCCCTTCTCTCTTTCTCTACTTGCAAATAAATAAATAAATTTTTTTTAAAAAAAAGCTGGTTGTGTAGCACACCCCTTTAATCCCAGCACCCGGGAGGCAGAGGTAGAAGGATCACTGTGAGTTTGAGGCCAGCCTGAGACTACATAGTAAATTCCACATGGGCTAGAGGGATAGCTTAGCAGTTAAGGTGCTTGCCTGCAAAGCCATAGGACCCAGGTTTGATTCCCCAGGACCCACATTAAGCCACATGCACAAGGTGAATTCCAGGTCAGCCTGGGATAGAGCGAGACCCTACATTGACACAAAAAAAAAAAAAAAAAAAAAAAAAAGGACTAATTCTCAAACCTACACAGTATAAGGCCCAAAGCCAGAAATTGTAATGAAGACCTTCCTCTCCCAAGCATGAAGGCATGGACACACGGGAATTCTAGCTACAGCAAAGGTGGCCCAGGGCAGCTAAAGAGAAGATTTTCTCAATAAGCTCTGCTCAGCCAAGTGGATATTCAGGTGGAAAAACATTAACTTGACACTTATACCAAAACAAAAGCTCATTCTAGGTAAATAATACATCCAAGCAGGAGAGGTTAAACAATAACATTTCTAGAAGATAACACAGGAGACATTCATGACCTTGAGGTAAGGAGGAGTTTCCTAACTAGGAGACAATGAAATTCCATGAAGAGAATGATCAATTAATAGATTTTGTTAAAATTAAGACCATGCATCTTTATAACTGAGACTAGTCTTTTCAGAAGTCTGTAACAAAGATAAATAAATTGTCACAATTATTTAAAAAAAAATTAAGGGCTGGAGAGATGGCTTAGCAGTTAAGTGCTTGCCTGTGAAGCCTAAGAACCCCGGTTTTAGGCTTGATTCCCCAGGACCCACATTAGCCAGATGCACAAGGGGGCATCTGGAGTTTGTTTGCAGTGGCTAGAGGCCCTGGCATGCCCATTCTCTCTCTCTCTCTCTGCCTCTTTCTCTGTCTGTTGCTGTCAAATAAATAAAATAAAACAAATTTTAAAAAAAATTAAGACCTTGCAAAAGGGCTCATATCCAGATTCACAGCAGATGCCAGTAAGTCAACAAGAAAGACAGACAGACAGTCGGCAGAATTAAGGGCAAAGGCCTGACCAGGCATGCTCCAAAGGAGACACTGGGTGGCAATAAACATGTGCAGAGGCGCTTTACCCTCATTAGTCATCTGGACATGTAAATTATGACCATCCTCATACGCCCGTGTACACCTACCAGATGGCCAACTGTAAAGGACAAACACTGCCAGCCTGTACTGAGCGACAGCCAATCCTCATACCTGTCAGGACCATGAGTTGGCACAGCCTTTGGGAAAACCTTCTACCCCACAACGCCACTGCTCCATGGGAGCCAGCGGCAATGCCCTGGCAATGTTGTACAGGATTACAACGTCTATGGGGAGCATAACGTCTGACAATCCTATATGACAGATCCCTTTCTGGGTAAATATCTTGAGGCACATTCATGTAATGGAATAGATAGAGCATGGAAAACGAGCTTGTGCTGCGTGCTGCATGGACGTGGGTAACTCTCAAAATCAAAGCCATAAACAGAGCCAGGTACGGTGCTTCGTGCCTGAAAACCAGGAAGGCTGGGGCTGATATGTGGTGACTTTCAAGCTAGTCTGAACTACAGAGTTAAACCTTGTCCCAGGAAACAAGTAGGGGCTGGGAAGTTAGCTTCATTTTACTGACATTTTGTTGTTGTTGTTATTGTTGCTGTATTTGTTGTTTTTTGCCATCAGTGGAGGAAGCACTTGCCGTGTAGACATGAGGACCTGAGCTCAGATCTCTAGCACCTAAGTGCATGCTGGGCGTGGTGGTGCACGCACATAATACCAGCGCTCAAGAGACACAGATTAGCAGATATCTGGGCAAGCTGCCTAGCTAGACTATAGTTGAGTTGGAGTGCTCTAGGCTCAGTGAGAGATCCTGTCTCATCAATGAGGTGGAGAGCAGTAGAGGGAGACACCCAACATCAACCTCAGGCCTCCACACACGTGCACACACACCACCCACAATGACACTTTCCCTTCCCAACCTCCTGAGCCACCTCTAGCACCTTGACAGTTACGGGGGCAGCCCTCTGCAAGCCAGGAAGAGGCCACACCAGAACCCAGCCCCGCTAGCCTCCTGAGCCTGGACTTCAGCCTCCAGAACCAAGAGCGATACATTTCTGCTATGTAAGCTGACCTGTCTCTGGTATTTTATTATGGCAGCCAGAGAAGGCTTGAGACGGCACCTAACAGATGCAGCTGCAAACACGGGGCAGGGGCCAACCCTCCTCCAGAAATGGGGAAGTAAACGTCCAACTGCTGATCCTCTGGGAGGACAAGCGGAAGGAATGTTTGTGTCTCTCTCCAAGTGGGTATATTAGACACAATCCCAGCATGACAGAGCTTGGAGGTGGGACCTTTGAGAAGTGGCTAAGACAATGGTGGAGCCCTCAGGAACGGGATGAGTGCTGCTTATTTATTTATTCAATATAATCAATCAATCAGATGCATGCACCGCTGGCTTTATGTGGGTACTGGGGAATCAAACTGGGGCTGGTAGGCTTTGTAAGCAACCACCTTTAATTACTGGGCCATCTCCCCAGCCCTATTTACTTATTTTTGAGATATAGCTTTACCATGCAGCCCAGGTTGGTCTAGAATTCGTGGTGATCCCCCTGCCTCAGCTGCCTAAGGGCTAGGATTGCAAGTGTGTGCCACCACAGCTAACGGATTAGTGTTCTGATAAAAGAGGCCCAGGGGAGGGAGGGGTCTCCATCACACTAGCTTTTCTCCACCATTCCACTCTCCTCCTGCTTGTGGGGTCACCCCCAAATACACTAGAGACTTTGGGGGGAACCTATACTATGACACACATTATAGAAAAAGGCCATAAAGGGGCTGAAGAGATGGCTTAGTGGTTAACACACTTGCCTGCAAAGCCTCAGGAGCCATGTTCAAGTCCCTAGATCCCATGTAAGCCAGATGCACAAGGTGACGCATGGGCAAGGTCACGCATGCGCACAAGGTGGCGCATGCATCTGGAGTTCAATTGCTATGGCTAGAGGCCCTGGCGCGCCAATTCTCTCCCTCTTTCTCTCTCTCATAAAAAAAAAATATTAAAACAAAACAAAACAAAAAAGGTCAGAAAGCAGAAAAGGGAGCAGTCAGAACACTGGCCTCCTTTTTCTTTTCTTTTTTTTTTTTTTTTTGAGACAGGGTCTCATGCCAGCCCAGGCTGAGGTGGAACTCACTCTGAAGCCTCAGGCTGGGCTCCAGGCAATCCTCCTGCCTTGGCCTCCCAAGTGCTGGGATTAAAGGCGTGCGCCGCCTCGCCAGGCTGGCTGTCTTGCCCTTTTCTGTGTTAATACTTCATAACGTGAAAGTCCCACATTATAGTTCAGAGTGAGACAAGAGATTACTATGAAATGTTTATGTTTTATCAGTTGCATAGCTAGTGGTTAAGTGTTTACAAAGCTCTGCTTATTTGATGAACTTGAACACATTGAGCAAAGAGATTGAGCACGAAAGTCACTGGAGCATGAAAGATCCCAGCGATGTCATGCTTGGTCCTTGGAGATGACTCAGGCAGAGCTGACTGTGACCCTTCCGTTCTGGGAGGGTGTTGACTATGCTCACAGGTGAAGATAAAGTCAAGGTCAGCAGAGGGTACCCCCGGCAAGGAAAGGTATATTGAGCCTGAAGGCCCCGATCCCACCAGAGCTTCATGAACGGGGCAGCTGCCTGTGCCTGGCGCGCAGTTCCCGTCTGCCTCATGTTGCAGGGCATACACTCATAAAATCATCGCTGTTATCTGAGCGCAGACAAGTGGACATCCTGCATTCATCTGTCACTCTTGCTATCCCTGCTGGGCATCCCTCCACTCATTCTACTTCCTGGATATCAGAACTTCTAAGTCTCCAAGGTGTGAGGTTGCCACTATTTTTGTTTTGGGTGTATATGTGTGTAGCATGAGTGGAGTGTGTGTGAATGGTATATCACATGTGTTTTCAGGTGCCTGTGCTCTGTGCACATGCGTGTAGGAGCCAGAGGAGAACATGGGGTATTTTCTGTTACTCTTCCACCATATTTCCCAGAGACAGGGTCTCCCACTGAACCCCGCGTGCTCTGATTTTGGCTAGACTTGCTGACCAGCAAGCTCAAGGATCCTCTTGTCTCTGCATGCACATCCTTCCCACAGTGCTGGAGTTATAGGAATGCGTAGCCATGCCCTCTTTTTATGCAGGTGCTGGGAATTGAACGCAGGTCCTCTTGTGAGTATAGCAAACACTCTTATCCACTGAGCCACCATGCCATACTTTGGTGATTTTTGTTTCTTTTTTCCTCCATATGTGATGCATGTCCATGTGTGTAGGTGAGAGTGGGCATGTGTGGAGATCAGAGGACATCTTGTGTTGACCCTCACCTTTCACCTGTGTGAGGCACATTCTCTTGCTCATTGCGCTGTTCTCCAGGTCCACACTCCCACCTCGCCTCTCTCCCCAGGTGCCAGAATGACGGGATGACAGATGCAGTTCAGCACCCAGCTTTACCTGAATTCTGGGGGATCCATTGAGCTATCCCCTAGCCTGTTCCTGACCTCGCCATCTTCATGTCTGAGCTGTTTTTTCAAGTTTTCTTGAGAGTATATGAGGTTAAAGTGCATTGAAAGTGCCTGGCACAGTATGATCAAAACTAACGTTTGGGGCCTGGGGAGATGGCCCCATGGCTAAAGGCACTTGCTTGCTAAACCTGCCGCCCAGGGACAATTCCCTAGCCACCTACGGAAAGCCAAATGCACAAAGTGGCCCATACACCTGAAGTTCGTTTGCAGTGGCAAGAGGCTTTGATGGGCCCATTCTCTGCCCCTGTCTCCTCTGCTAGCAAATAAGTAAATAAAAATATTTTTCAAAAAACTTTTAAAAACTGGGAATGGTAACACATGCCTTTAATCCCAGCACCCGGGAGGCAGAGGTAGGAGGATCACAGTGAATTTGAGGCCACCCTGAGACTACATAGTGAATTCCAAGTCAGCCTGAGCTACAGTGACACCCTACCTTGGAAAAAAAAAATTCAACCACAACAAAAAAAAAAAAAAAAAACTTTTTTTTTTTTTTTGTTTTTCAAGGTAGGGTCTCACTCTGGTCCAAGCTGACCTGGAATTCACTCTCTCATCTCAGGCTGGCCTCTAACTCACGGCAATCCTCCTACCTCTGCCTCCCAAGTGCTGGGATTAAAGGTGTGTGCCATCACACCCAGAAAAAAAAAAAAAAAAACTTAAATCTGGGTATAGTGATGCATACCTTTAATCCCAGCACTCAGAAGGCAGAGGTAGGAGGATTGCCGTGAGTTCGAGGCCAGCCTGAGACTACATAGTGAATTCCAGATCAGCCTGAGCTAGAGTGAGACCCTTCCTTGAAAAAAACAAAAACAAAAACAAAAAATTAATAAAAATTTTGGAAAAGAAGCCCACGCAGCCCGTCCTTTGCAGAAAAAGTGTGTTCACAAAATAAGGTGTGTGGGCGTGGGGGGGGACAGCCTTAGAAACCAGCATCTCACAAGGCTAGAGTCTTCCCTCCGGCGCAGGGCGGCTGCAGTCCCGAAGGTGGGCCTCTAGCGCCACCCGGTGGACTCTGGGGACGACAAGTGAGTGGGCCTCACACCACATCTGATCTCATCATCTTACTGGGCACCCTCCTCCCTCTGGGTCTCCAGGTTCATGCTGTGTCATTTCCCGTCCTCTTGTTCTCTGGATGTGGGGTGGGGCCTGTGTGTTGGGTCCTCTGAGCTCTGCAGATGCTGGCATGGATGTAACCCAGTGTGCCTGGCTGGGCTCCTGCTGGCCCTGTAGACTCATCCGGGTCCCACCAGCCTCTGGCCTTACTGAGTGTCCTTCCTACACCAAGGGGTTGAGGGTCCCATCAAATCACACCCACCCGCGGTGCATGGTTCTGTTACCTCATTCAACTCTGGTCTCCTGTCTAGACCTGAGGATGGGGATCATGGCCACACACGAGAAGAAATAGCTTGCTCTATCCCTGGAAGGGTTAAGAAAGGAAGGTTCTACATTTGGAAGGTTATAAAAAGGGCAAAGGAATTTTAAGAATTCCTTTCTTTCTAAACAATACCTCGATTTTAAGCCCTTGTTCTTACTGCAAAATCCTGTAGTCAGTATCAGAAACGGGATACTAACTTTTGTTTTCTGTACATTCCAAGTCCTCCCCACTCTTGTCTCTCAAGTGCACAGCTGCTACCCAGCCACTTGCTCTGGGGCGCCCTGATTCCCACCCCAGACAGAAGGCCCAGCTTCCCTGCAGTTGAATGCGGCCATGTCAAAGCCAGGAAAGTGAGAGACTATCACGGGCCTCTCACAGGCTGGGCCATACTCATGGGTGACGTCTACAACCCAGCCCCAATCCACCAGTGGGGCAAGAACCTGGGTCTCCATAAGACTGGACAGAGGGCCCCCACCATCAGGAACGCTCCTTTAAAAGTAAGCTTCCAGGCGTGGTGGCGCACACCTTTAATCCCAGCACTTGGGAGGCAGAGGTAGGAGGATCACCATGATTTTGAGGCCACCCTGACACTACATAGTGAATTCCAGGTCAGCCTAGACTAGAGTGAAACCCTACCTCGAAGAAACAAAAACAAACAAAAAAATAAGCTTCCAGGGAAGTGGGGTGTGTTGGCGTACTTGTTCCAAAGATTCTGGAGGCTGAGGCAGGAGGATTCATATGAATTCCAGGCCAGACTGGGCTACAGAGTGAATTCCAAGTCAGCCTGAGTTAGAGTGACCCTGATTCAAAAAAAAAAAGGGAGGGGTAGGGGAGAGGCTAGAGAATCTCTCAGTGGTTAAGGGCCTGCTTACAAAGCTCGATGGTCTGGGTTCAATTCCCCAGTACCCAAGTAAAGCCAGATGTACAAAGTGATGCATGTTCATCTGCAGTGGCAGGAGGCCCTGGCACATTTATACTTGTTCTTTTTATCTGCCTCTTTCCATTTGTCTGTCTGTCTCTCAAACAAATAAATAAAAATATTTTAAAAACCAAATAATAGCTGGGCATGGTGGCCCATACCTTTAATCCCTGCTCTGTGGAGGCCAAGGCAGAACGATTGCTGTGAGTTTGAAGCCATCCTGAGACTACATAGTGAATTCTAGGTCAGCCTAGGCGAGAGAGAGAGAGAGAGACCCTACCTCAAAAAAAAAAAAGGAAAAAGTCAATACTACTATAAGCTCCCAGGAACAGAGGGACGTAGCTCAGTTGGTAGAGTGCTTGCCTGGCTTGAACAAGGCATGCGCTTCTCTGAATGTTGGGTTATACACATGGATCACCTCATCTGGTTTATGCCATGCGGTTTAAAAAAAGAAAAAGCTCAGTGTGGTGGCGTTACGGACTTAATTCCACACGGGAGGCTAAGGCAGGAGGATCACCGAGAGTTCCTTGTCAGCCTGGACTACATAGTGAGTTGTAGGCTGGTCTAGGCCACATAGCAACACCCTATCTCAAGAAAAAAGTGGGGGGGCAGGCTGGAGAGATGGCTCAACAGTTAAGAGCACGTCCTATCAAGCTCAAGGGCCTGAGAGACCACTTGAGTTCCATCTCCAGGACCCATATAAACAACGGGGTATAGCCACAAAGGGCTTTGGCCCCAGTCCCATGGAGAGCAGACACCAGAGAGTCACTGGGGCTCCAGTGAGGATGGACAGGAGAGCTTGGAGCCATGCTCCCCTCCAGCACTGCAGGAGCGCGCCTCGCTGCCGGGGAGCAGCGTGAACGCCGCCTGGGCACATAGACCCACACACGCCACGTGACCACCTGCAGGTGCAAACAGAAAAAGCTTCCATGGTATTAACGGGTCGTATTTTGTACGCAAACACACAATAGAAAAAAAAAAAAAAACTATTCTTTTTTGTGTTGTTTTGGTTTTTTTTGTTTTGTTTTGTTTTGCTTTTTTTGGTTGTTGTTAGTTTTTCAAGTAGAGTCTCACTCTAGCCCAGGCTGACCTGGAACTCACTCTAATGCTAGCCTCTAATTCACAGGGATCCTCCTACCTCAACCACCAAATGCTGGGATTAAAGACATGTGCTACCATGTTGGGATAACTGTTACTTTTTTAAAAAATGTTTTTATTTTTTTGAGATAGAGACAGATAGAGAGGGGGGAGAATGGGCACACCAGAGCCTCTAGTCACTGCAAACAAACTCCAGGCACATACACCCCCTTGTGCCTCTGGCTTATATGGATTCTGGGAAATCGAACTTGGGTCCTTAGGCTTTGCTGGCAAACTTCTTAACCACTAAAATCTCTCCAGCCTTGTTACTTTTTGTTTGTTTGTTTTCAAGGTAGGGTCTCACTCCAGACCAGGCTGACCTGGAACTCACTCTGATGTCCCAGGCTGGCCTCAAACTTACAGCAATCCTCCTTACCTCCACCTCCTGAGTGCTGGAATTAAAGACGTGTGCCACCACACCTGGCTTGTTACTTCTTATTTATTTATTTATTTTAGAGAGAGGGATGAAGAGAGAGAGAAAGAGGCAGATAGAGAATGGGCATGCCAGGGCCTCCAGTCACAGCAAATAAACTCCAAATGCATCTGATTTATGTGGGTCCTGGAGAATCAAACCTGGGTCCTTAGGCTTTGCAGGCAAGTGCCTTAACTGCAAAGCCGTCTCTCCAGCCCTTGCTACTTCTTTTTTTTTAATTTTTTTTAAGAGTTACAGACAGAGAAAGAGGCAGATAGAGAAGAGAGAGAATGGGCGCACCAGGGCCTCCAGCCCCTGCAAACGAACTCCAGATGCGTGCACCACCTTATGCACCTGGCTTACGCAGGTCCTGGGGAATCAAGCCTTGAACCAGGGTCCTTAGGCTTCACAGGCAAGCGCCTAACCTCTAAGCCATCTCTCCAGCCCCCTTGCTACTTCTTAATAAAGGTTAAATTATCTAGACCTGGCTCTGCGTGGGTACCTGCTCCTTGTCTGACCAGAGTCTGCTCAATTCCCTCTGGCCCTCACCTCTCCCTGTCATTTTATATCCACCACTGGCCTCAGCTGTCATCGGTAAGGGAGTCACCAAATCCCTCTTTAAGCTTCCAGCATATATTGCCACAGGTCCTTCACATTTAGCATTTCCCAAGGCAAGCCCAACACACACATGCACACATACACACCCACACACACATACACACCTGTTTTGTCTCTAGCTGCCTCTCTTCAGGTGCTCAAGCTGGAAACTTCTTGACATCTTCCCACCCCCACCTCCCCAACACCCATTTGCAATCTATCATCAGTTTCTGTGGGCCTGACTCCTAAGCACCTGGCCAGTCTTTGTCCCTCCGTTGTCACACTCATCCCCTCCCACCCAGGTCATGCTATGATCTCCTATCTGGTGCACCCACCTGACCCCCAGCAACCCCCAGTTTCCACCTTGAGCTTTATCATCTTGAAAACTGGAGCAGAACTCGTGTCACTGGTCCCATTAGGTGTAACCTTCCCGGGCTTCTCCTAGCTCTGAGAAAACAACAGGAATAGAAGTGCTTGCACGTTAGCAAGCAAGAGAACCTGGGGTCCCAACCCAGCATCACACAAAGCAAATAGAAAGAGAATTGGGGCTAGAGAGATGGCTCAGCAGTTAAGGCACTTGCCTGCAAAGCCTAAGGAAACTTTTTAAAAATTTGTTTTATTTATTATGCACAGAAAGAGGAAGGGAGGGAGAAAGAGAGAAAGAATGAATGGGTGCGCCAAGGCTTCTAGCCACTGCAAATGAACTCCAGACACATGCTCCACCATGTGCATCTGGCTTTACATAGAACCTGGGTCCTTAGGCACTTCATTTCCTCCACATCTTTCTTTGAAGGTCATCCTTTCTGCCAGGACTCAACAACCCAGCTGAAAAGGCTGTGTCTCTCCTCTCCCAGCCTTGTGCTCCCTAATTACTTTCTCTGGTCAGTTGTTATAGTTTAATATATTTTTAGATTGCCAAACAAGTAACAATTTTTTTGTGTGTGTCTGTATGTATGGTTTTGTGCACTACTTGGACACATTAGCTAAATCAGGCTGACATGTATTGCCTCATAATTTTTTTTATGAGAACACTTAAGATCTATTGTTTTCCCTTTTGTTTTGTTTGGGAGGGCAGGGTCTCACTCTAGCCCAGGCTGACCTGGAACTCACTGTGTAGCCCCAGGCAGGCCTGGAACTCATAGTGATCCTCCTACATCTGCTTTCTGAGTGCTTGGACTAAAGGCATATGCCACCACCTCTGATTCAAAATCTGTTCTTGGGGTTGGGTTTGGTGGCTCATGCCTTTAATCCCAGCCCTTGGGAGGCAGAAATAGAAAAATCGCTGTTAGAGGCCAGCCTGGGACTACAGAGTGAGTTCTGGGTCAGCATTGGGAGAGTGACACCCTGCCTCAAGGGGGAAAAAAATCTATCTTGGTCATTTTCAATTAAACATCCTAAAGTCAACTATAGTTATTGTGACAAGCAGAAAATCCCCAAGAAAGTCACAGTGACATCATAAACTTAGTTCTCTCACCTGAAATTCTGGGCCCTCAGAGAGCACAGAGTTGAAATATTTATTTATCTTATTCCTCTTAAATAAAATGTATCTTTGAGCCAGGCGTGGTGGCGCATGCCTTTTAATCCCAGCACTTGGAAGGCGGAGGTAGGAGAATTGCTGTGAGTTCAAGGCCAGCTTGGGACTTCAGAGTGAGTTCCAGGTCAGCCTGGGCTAAAGTGAGACCCTATCTTGGAAAACCAAACCCAAAACAAAAAAAATGTATCTCTGTCTAATGTAAAATGTCTCTGTAAAATATCAGTTCACAGGAGTAGGAACTTTCTTGGTACCCTGATGTATACCTGGGTCCAGTACAGTCTAGCAGACCTCAGCCACCCGACAGATTTATTACATGAATCAGTGAATGGTTTATCATATTTCTGGAGCTGATATTCATCTAGTTCAGTAGGTGCTAGACATAAAGAGCAAAGTGCTTATTTATAAATGAACACACAATTGTTTGTTTACAAGTGGAGGCGTGAAGATGTGAGCATTTCTTTTAAAATCAGGGAGATACAGGTGCGAGGAGCATTCAGGCCTGGGAAAATGATTTTCTAACGCGTTTATGGCACAGTGGGAAAATAAACGTTTCCATGTTTCATGGAGGACACATCCTACGAAAAGTCAGTGCCTCGGGTTTCTGCGGCCTTCCTGCAGACTTCAGTTGTCCCCCAAAGGCGCACTTAGTAGGGCCGCGGGGGGCCGCGGGGCCGCTTTAAGGATGCTCTGCAGCCTGCGGGCGGCGAGATGCAGCCGTGACGTCACGGCCCCGCCCCGCGGGGTGATGCTGCAGCGGCCGCGGCGGGCTGGGGGGCGCCAGGCCAGGACCAAGCTGCGCTCGGGGCAGCCAGGAGCCCAGCCTCGGAAAGGGATGCCTCCCGTCTGGACGCACAGGTACCCGCCTTCCCTCCTGCGCCCTCCACCGGGTTCCGAGCCTTTGTGCCAGGAGCATAGCGGCTTAGGCCCCAGGGTGAACCCAATGCCCAAGAGCTGGGGTTCCAGGTTGGCACCAAGACCTTTGTTCTGTGAACGAAGCTGGCAGTGGAGCTGCCTGACTCGCCCCCTGGGTGCAGAACCCGCAGGCTCAGACCCAGTGGCAGGTCTATTTCACTTCAGCTGAAATTTGTCCCCCAGTGTGTGTCGTGTTCATTGAGCCAGAGGCCTGTTTCTGGTACCTGGGCAGGTGTCATCAGCTTCCGGTTCACCTCCTCCCTGAGGCCCGAGCCCTCTTGCTAGCCAGGAGGCCAGAGTTTCTGATCCACAGCACCCCATCCTGAGTCACTGTAGCCGAAGGTGACATACTAAGGTTGACAAGCAGGTCCCTTCGGTCTCTCCAACACAGTAACCTCTCACATGGTTTCCAGAGTTGTTTTTCAACTCAGAGGTGGGGGTGGGGTGGGGGTGGGGGCAGTCAAGAGCTGATGAAAGCCAAGTTCAATGTGCACCTGGCCAGAGCTTTTGGGAAAAGTTGGCCCTCGGGTCAGGGCCAAACTACTGGAGATGACAAGTTAGAACCCGGCCACAATTCAGCAACTAGCTTCTGAACTCTATTCTCCTAAGGCAGCGGAGCCCTTTAAAGGTCTGGGAGAGGGCCTGAAGTATTCCTTTTGAGAATGGTAGGACCCGGAAGGAACCCCCCACCCAAAGGCCAACTGGGGGAATACAGGGAACAGGAGAAATGAAGGGAATGGACATAGATATCATTCTTTGGGTTTTTTTGTTTGTGTGTGTGTTTTTTGTTTTTGTTTGTTTGTTTTGGCTTTTCGAGGCAGGGTCTCACTCTAGCTCAGGCTGGCCTGGAATTTACTATGTAGTCTTGGGGTAGCCTTGAACTCACCGCAATCCACCTACCTCTGCTTCCCAGGTGCTGGGATTAAAGGTGTACGCCACTATGCCCGACTTTCTTTTTCTTTTTTCTTTTCTTTTCTTTTTTTTCAAGGTAGGGTCTCACTACCTTAGACTGACCTGGAATTCACTATGCAATCTCAGGGTGGCCTCAAACTCATTGCAATCCTCCTACCTTTGCCTCCCAAGTGCTGGGACTAAAGGTGTATGCCACCATACCCAGCCTTTTTTTTTTTTTTTTATAACCATGTTCCTTCAAAACATCCCATAAGAAGATCTAGATTGATAATTCCTTACTCTAAACACCCTCTGTGCCTGAAAGCACTGTGGGCCTGTGTGTAACATTTGGTCATGTGGTGTGATGAAAATAAAGATGGTCTGGGGCTCACTTGATAGAGTGCTTGCCTAGAACGAATGAGCCCTGGGTTTAATTCCCAGCACCGAATAATCCCGGCCCTCAAATTCTCCACTATGTAGTGAGCTTGAGGGTGTGTGTTAGTGGACAAAAAGACAAAAATTTCATTTCATTCTCTTTTACTTCTTTTGGAGGAGGGGGTGAGTTGGTTTTTGGCAGGGTCTCACTCTAGCCCAGGCTGACCTAAAACTTACTCTAGCCCAAACTGGCCATGAACTCACAGCCATCCTCCTTCCTTAGCCTGCTGAGTGGTTTGCTTAGGGGGAAGGGGCTTGGGGGATTGTTGTTGTTGGTTTTTGGTGGGGGGATTATTTGTTTTGTTTTATTTTTGAGGTAGGGTCTTACTCTAGCCCAGGCTGACCAGGAACTCACTTTGTAGTCCCAGGCTGGTCTCAAACTCACAGTGATTCCTCCTACCTCTGCTTCTCAAGTGCTAGAGTTAAAGATATGTACCGTTATACATGACTTTGTGTGTCTGTTTTGAGACAGGGTCTTACTCTAAATTAGCCTAGGCTGGTCTTGAACTCACAAACTCATGATCCTCTTGCCTCAACCTCATGAGTCTGGGAATTACAAGGTATGCATTTTCTCTCTTCATTTGTGTATGTGTTGCTGAGGATGAGGATAGAATATGCTAGGTAAAGCCTCTACCACTGAGGTACATTGTCAACTTTTTATTTCATTTAACTAATTAATTTATTTATTTTGAGGTAGGGTCTCACTCTAGCCCAGGCTGACCTGGAATTCACTATGTGGCCTGAGGGTGGCCTCGCACTCACGATGATGCTTCTTCACCTCTGCCTCCCAACTGCTGTGACTGAAAGGCATGCATCACCACACCAAAAACAACCTTTTTTTTTTTTTTTGAGGTACAGTCTCTAGCCCAGGCTGACCTGGAATTCACTCTGTAGTCTCAGGCTGGCCTCAGATTTACTGCAATCCTCTTGCCTCAGCCTACTGAGTGCTTGGGATCAAAGGCGTGCACCACCATGCCTGGCCTTATTTTATTTTGAGGCAGCATCTTATTAAGTTTCCCAGGCCAACCTTGAATTTGCCATTCTCCTATCTCAGCCTCTCAAGTGCTGGGATTACAAGTCTGTGTCACTACATCTGGCTTCTTTTTACTCTCTCCCTTTCCTTCTTTCTTTCCTTCTTTCTTTCTTTCCTTCCTTCCTTCCTTCCTTCCTTCCTTCCTTCCTTCCTTCTTTCTTTCTTTCTTCTTTTTGGTAGGATCTTGCTCTAGCTGAGGCTGACCTGGAATTTACTATGTAGTCTCAGGGTGGCCTTGAACTCACTAGGATTCTTCTATCGAGGCCTCCCAAATGCTGGGATTAAAGGCCTAGGGATTTTCCATTTTTATAGTAACATTTAAAAATCATTTGGGGGGGGGCTGGAGAGATGGCTTAGTGGTTAAGCACTTGCCTGTGAAGCCTAAGGACCCCGGTTCGAGGCTTGGTTCCCCAGGTTCCACGTTAGCCAGATGCACAAGGGGGCGCACGCATCTGGAATTCGTTTGCAGAGGCTGGAAGCCCTGGCGCGCCCATTCTCTCTCTCCCTCTATCTGTCTTTCTCTCTGTGTCTGTCGCTCTCAAATAAATAAATTTAAAAGAAAATCATTGGTGGGGGGCTGGAGAGATGGCTTAGCGGTTAAGCGCTTGCCTGTGAAGCCTAAGGACCCTGGTTTGAGGCTCGGTTCCCCAGGACCCACATTAGCCATATGCACAAGGGGGCGCACACTTCTGGAGTTTGTTTGCAGTGGCTGGAGGCCCTGGCACACCCATTCTCTCTCTCTCTCTCTGTCTCTTTCTCTCTGTGTCTGTAGCTCTCAAATAAGTAAACAAAAGAAATTTTTTTAAAAATCATTTTGGGCTGGGCGTGGTGGCGCACGCCTTTAATCCCAGCCCTCGGGAGGCAGAGGTAGGAGGATCACTGTGAGTTCGAGGCCACCCTGAGACTCCATAGTGAATTCCAGGTCAGCCTGGGTAGAGTGAGACCCTACCTCGAAAAACCAAAAAAAAAAAAGAAAAATCATTTTGGGGAACTGGGAGATGGCTCAGTGGTTAAGGCACTTGCCTCCAAAGCCTAACAACCCTGGTTCAATTCCCCAGTACCCACGTAAAGCCAGATGCACAAAGTGGTTCATGCATCTGGAGTTTGTTTGAAGCAGCTGAAGGCCCTGGCCCACCTATTATCTCTGTCTCTCTTCTATTGCTTGCAAATAAATAAAATAAATATGTTTTGGGTTTTGTGGGTGTTTTTTGGTTTTTTTTTTTTTTTCAAGGTAGGGTCTCACTCTAGCCCAGGCTTACCTGGTATTCACTCTGTATTCTCAGGGTGGCCTTGAACTCACGATGATCCTTCTATCTCTGCCTCCCGAGTGCTGGGATTAAAGGCGTGCACCACCACGTCCGGCAAAATAAGTATCTTTAAGAAATTATTTGGGAGGGGAGATGGAGGTATTGCTCAGTGGGTAGAGCATATAAAACTGAATACCTACTTCATATCCCCAGGTCATACCTTGAAAAATAATAATAATAAAATAAAGAATAGGGGCCTGAGCCAGGCGTGGTGGCACACACCTTTAATCCCAGCACTTGGGAGGCAAAGGTGCAAGGATCACCATGAGTTTGAGGCCACCCTGAGACTACAGAGTGAATTCCAGGTCAGCCTGGACCAGAGTAAGACCCTACCTTAAAAAGGGGGGGGGACTGGGACATGGCTTAGACTTAAAGGTAGTTGCTTGCAAAGCCTGCTATCCCAGGTTCAATAACCCAGCACCCATGTAAAGCCAGATACACAAAGTGGCACATGCAACTGGAATTCATTTGCAGTAACAAGAGGCCCTAGTGAGCTTTTTTGTTTTGTTCATTTGTTTTCTTGTTTTTTGAGTTAGGGTCTTACTCTAGCCTGGGCTTGACCTGGAATTCATTATATAGTCTCAGGTTGGCCTCAAACTCATGGCGATCCTCCTGCCTCTGCCTCCCAAGTGCTGTGATTAAAGATGTATCCCTCTGCTTTTTTTTTTTTTTTTTTTTTTTTTTTTTTATGTGACAGAGTCTCACTGTAGCCCAGACTAACCTGGAACTCATTCTGTAACCCAGGCTGGCCTCAAACACCTCCTACCTCAGCCTCCCAAGAGCTAGAACTAAAGGCATGTGCTACCATGCCCAGCTGGTGAGCCTATTTATATCCTTCCTCTTCTCACAAATAAAAGAATAAAAGTATTTTTTAATACTTTAAGGTGGTGCACACTTTTAATCCCAGCACTTGACAGGCAGAGATAGAAGGATCGCAGTGAGTTCGAGGCCACCCTGAGACTACATAGTGAATTCCATGTAGGTCAGCCTGGGCTAGAGTGAAACCTAACCTCACAAACCAAAAATAAATGAATTATTTTTTGCATGTGGGTGCAAGTAAATGTGCACATGCATATGGAGGCTGGAGGTTGACATCAAGTGTCTCCCTAGGTCAGTGTCCCCCTTATTTTTTGAGGCAGGGTCTCTCACTGAGCCTGTTGCGTACTGATTCTGCTACACCAGATGGCCAGCAAACCCTAGGGAGTCCTCCTCTCTAACGGCCCAGCACAGCTCCAGGTGTGGGGGCTGCGTACCTGGCTGCTGGAGGCTGAGCTCAGGCTCTCAGGCTGGTGTCAAGCACTTGACCCAGGGAGCCATCGTCCCGGGCCTCAAAATCGATTTTTAAAAAATATTTATCTTTCTCTTTTTTGTTTTTGAGGTAGGGTCTCACTGTAGCCCAGGCTGACCTCAAATCCACTATATAGTCTCAGGGTGGCCTTGAACTCACAGCGATCCTCCTCCCTCTGCCTCCCAAGTGCTGGGCTTAAAGGCGTGCGCCACCACGCCCGGCTATTTTTATTTTTTATTTGCAGGCAGAGAGAGGGAGGGAATAGCAGAGCATGTTGGCGTAGGCCTTCAATCCCAGCACTCAGGGGGCCAAGATAGGAGGATCACTATGAGTTGGAGGCCAGCATAAGACTATAGAGAGAACGGGAATGAATGTGCCAGGGCTTTTTGCCATAGTAACTGAACTCCAGATGTATGCGCCACTTTGTGATCTGACTTTAGGTGGATACTAGAGAATCAAAACCAGGCCATCAGGCTTTGCAAGCAAGTGCCTTAGCCATCTCTCTAGCCCTGAAAAAATATATATATATATGTATAAAATATATTATTTTTTATTTTTTTATTTTTGAGGTAGGCTCTTGCTCTAATCCAGGCTGACCTGGAATTCACTAGGTATTTCTTCAAGCTAGCCTCAAACTCACAGCAATCCTCCTACCTCTGCCTCCCAAGTGCTGAGATTAAAGGTGTATACTACCATGCATGGTTGAAAATCAATTTTTTTTAATTCCTTTGAAAATCAATTTTTAAAATTTTTTTGTTTATTTTTATTTATTTGAGAGTGACAGACAGAGGGAGAAAGGAGGAGAGAGAGAGAGAATGAGCGTGCCTCCAGCCACTGCAAACAAACTCCAGATGCATGCGCCACCTTGTGCATCTGACTTATGTGGGTCCTGGGGAATCGAGCCTCAAACCGGGGTCCTTAGGCTTCACAGGCAAGTGCTTAACCTCTAAGCCATCTCTCTAGCCTTTGGAAATCTTTTTTTTTTTTTTTTTTTTTTTTTTGGTTTTTCAAGGAAGGGTCTCACTCTAGCCCAGGCTGACCTGGAATTCACTATGGAGTCTCAGGGTGGCCTCAAACTCACAGTGATCCTCCTACCTCTGCCTCCTGAGTACTGGGATTAAAGGCATGTGCCACCACGCCTGACTTGAAAATCAATTTTTAAACATTATTCTTCTTAGAATAAATTTTCACAGCTTCTAACAAATACATTGTTATTCTAAAAAAATTTTTTATTTATATTTTGGCATATGGGGAGGCATGCCAGGGTTTCTTGCCACTGCAAATAAATGCCAGATGCTTGCGTCATTTCTTGGGCTTGAGATGAGTGCTGGGAAATTGAACTCAGGCCAGCAGGCTTTGCAAGCAAATGCTTTTAACTGCTGAGCCATCTCCCCAGCCTGATTATATATATAATATATCAATATAATATATAAATATATATAAATAAAATTTTAAAAAATGGTTCTGGCCCTTGCATTAAGGGTGAGCCCTTAGTGAAGACTTTCTTCAAACTCAGGATTCATTGTGATTTAAGTGCTGGAAGGTTTAACTGGAGCTCAAATTTCTCCCTTTCACAAGAGCAGGCTGCAGGGTATGTTTTAAAGCTGGGGTGGCAAGAGGTGACGGTAGTTTGTCATCTTGCAAGGAGATGGACCATTTGACATGGGGCAGCAAGATTCCCCATTCCAGCAACATACTTCTGTCATATGCTGTTCAATACGGGGATTTGTCCCAACTGAGCCAGCAGTTCTTCATTCCCAAGTCAAATGCATGCCCCCTCGAGGAGCGCTTTATGGGGTGAACACTGATGGGAAAGACAGCGTGAGTTGCTGTGTGTCTGAAGTGAGGAGGCCTGAATAGCAAGACAGACAGGAAGTGGGTTCCAGAAGGAGAGTCTGTGACCAACAGGTACTTGAGCAAGTTCCCAGCACCCCTGCTCTGAAGGTCTGGGGTTGATGGAAAGCAGAATTGTGGGGATCCCCGCCGTGCCGTTCTGTGGGTTTCAGCAGCTACCTGAGCTCTGGAAGGAAGGTGAGGTGGTCTTCAGTATGCAGAAACACCTAGGCTAAAGCAAAATGGAACATAAACAAGCTTAGCTTTTTAAAAATTTAACCTTGATTCAATCCTCAGAAATGAATCATACTTTACGGGCTGGAGAGATGGCTTAGTGGTTAAGCACTTGCCTGTGAAGCCTAAGGACCCGGGTTCGAGGCTTGATTCCCCAGGACCCACGGTAGCCAGTGGCACAAGGGGGCGCATGCGTCTGGAGTTGCTTTGCAGTGGCTGGAGGCCCTGTCACCCCCATTCTCTCTCTATCTGCCTCTTTCTCTCCCTCTTGTCTGTTGCTCTCAAATAAATAAATAAATATGAATGAAATGAATTATACTTCAAATGAAACATTACATGTATTCATAGTTCTCAGGTCCACCTGTTCTTGTTTCTAGGAGAATCCGGTGTTTTTCGAAGGTCACACGATGAGACATTTACAGAGGGACAGTACTGTGAGGGGCTTCTGCCTATGTGACCTCAGTGTAAAGTCCATCTTGTAGCAAGGCGGAAATATCCTTCCTCACTGGGGCTGGAGAGATGGCTTAGCAGTTAAGGTGCTTGCCTGCAAAGCCAAAGATCCCAAGGTCAATTCCCTATTGTCCATGTAAAGCCAGATGTGCAGTGGTGCACACATCTGGAGTTCATTTACAGTGGCTGAAGGCCCTGGCACGCCAATTATCTCTCCCTCCTCTCCCCTTCTCACTCAGACTCTCTGATTCTCCTCTCTCTGCTTGCAAATAACTAAATAAAATATTTAAGGGCTGAAGAAATGGCTTAGCAGTTAAGGCACTTGCCTGCGAAGCCTAGGAATGCTTGTTCAAATCTGCAGGTCCCACATAAGCCAGATGCAAAAATGACTAAAGCATGCAATGTTACACGTGTACATGTCCACAAGGGCCGCATGCATCTGGAGTTTGTTTACAGCAGCTGAAAGGCCCTGGTACACCCATTCTCTCCCTCTCTCCCTCCTTCTCTCCCTCTTTCTCTCTCTCTCTTTTTCTCCATCTCTCTGTCTGTCTCTCTCTCTCTCAAAAAAAAAAATTATATATATATATTTAAGCCAGGTGTGGTGGCACACACCTTTAATCTCAGCACTTGGGAGGCAGAGGTAGGAGGACCTCTGTGAGTCCGAGTCTACCTTGAGACTGCATAGTAAATTCCAGTTCAGCCTTGGCCAGAGCAAAACCCTACCTTGAAAACAAATAAACAAACAAAATTAAAATCCTTCGTCATCAGCTAATTAACCTTGCTGGTGACTTTGTCTCTTGCCCCTCCCCCACCATGCCCAGTAGTCGGTTCTTTCATAAGGATACGGCTTAGAGCACCTTTACACCACTTCCCACCTAACTTGAAGGCAGGAACTGTGCTTTTAGTCATGAATGGGCAGATGGATGGATGGACATTTGGAAATGTGAGTAGGCAGGTGGGTAGATGAGAGGATGAAGGAGTGGAAGGGTAGGAAAGTAAGTATATACATGGCTGGAGAGATGGATCCTCAGATGAACGGAAGGATGGGTGGAGGCAGAAGGATGGAGAGCTGGTGGACGGGTGAATGGATAGGTAGTGAATGGAGGGCAGATGGCTGGAGGGTCGACAGATTAACGGAAGATGGAGCTGCAAAGTTAAAGGCAGTAGTTTGTAAAGCCTGGTAGCCCAGATTCAATTCCCCAGAACCCAAGTAAAGCCAGATGTGCAAAGTGTTGCATGCACCTGAAGTTTGTTTGCAGGGGCAAGAGGTCATGGCATGTGTACACACACACACACACATACACATTGTCCCTCTCTTTGCTTGCAGATAAATAATAAATAAAATATTTTTAATTTAAAAGATTGATGGAGACTGGAAAGATTGCTCAGTGGTTAAGGTGCTTGCCTACAAAGCCTTCAATTTCCCAGGACCCACATAAAGCCAGATGCACAGTGGTGCAGGCATCTGGAGTTCATTTGCAGTGGCTGGAGGCCCTAGCGTGCCCATTATCTCTCTCTCTCCCTCCCTTCCCCCCTCCCTCCCTCTCTCTCTCTTCTATCTCCCTTTCTGCTTGTAAATGAATAAATATTTTTTAATAAAGATTGATGGAGCTGGACATGGAGGCACACACCTTTAATCCCAGCACTCAGGAGGCAGAAGTAAGAGGATCACTGTGAGTTCGAGGCCACCCTGAGACTGCATAGTGAATTCCAGGTCAGCCTGAACAAGAGTGAGACCCTACCTCAAAAAACAAACAAAAAAAGATTGACGGAGAGCTGAGCATGGTGGCACACACCTTTAATCACAGCACTTGAGAGACAGAAGTAGGAGGACTGCCATGAGTTCGAGGCCACCTTGAGACTTCAGAGTGAATTCCAGGTCAGCCTGAGCTAGAGTGAGACCCTACCTCTAAAACAACAAACAAAAAAGATTGGGGGGCTGGAGGGATGGCTTAGTGGTTAAGGCATTTGCCTGCAAAGCCAAAGGACCCAGGTTCAATTCCCCAGGACCCATGTAAGCCAGATGCACAAGGGGGCGCACACATCTGGAGTTCATTTGCAATAAGCCCTGGTGCACCCATTCTCCCTCTCCCTCTCTCTCTCTCCTTCCCCCCTTTCTCTGTCAAATAAATAAATAAAAATAAAAATATTTTTAAAAAAGATTGGGGCTGGAGAAATGGCCTAGTGGTTAAGGTGTTTGCCTGTGAAGCAAAAGGACCCAGGTTCAATTCCCCAGGACCCACGTAAGCCAGATGCACAAGGGGCACATGTATCTGGAGTTCGTTTGCAATGGCTAGAGACCTTAGCGTGTCCATTCTCTCTTTCTCTGTGTGTGTCTCTTCTCTCTCTCTCTCTCTTCTTGCAAAAAATATAATATTTTTTAAAAGCCAAAAAAAAAAAGACTGGTGGAGGATGGATGGTAGATGGATGAATTGATGGACAGACAGAGGAATAAGTGAAAATAAAAGTAGATGGATCAGTGAGTAGATGAGTTCATGAATGTGTGGATGGATGGCAGATGATGAATAGATGGATGGATAGGTGAGTTGATGGATGAAGGGATGTGAGGTAGAAGGTAGATGGCTGGATAAAGGTGAAAAGATGGGTGGTGGGTGAAGGGATATGTGTGAATGAATAGGTGGTGAATGGATGGATGGGTGGTGGTTGGACGGTCAGATCGATGGATGGGTGAATGGGTGTGTTGAGGGATAGATGGATGGTGGCTAAGTGGATGCAGGGTAGATGGAAGGTCTGTGGGGGAGGGTGCCTAGATGGGTGGATGGAGGGTAGATGAATGGATGAGTGGATGGACGGATGGAGAGGAGATAGGCGGGTGGGCCACGGGGCTCACAGTGTGCTGACTCGCACTAGAGTGTCTCTCGGTGCCATCATTCCCATCACCGTGTCCTCTGGTGACCTTCCCGAGTGGTGGGTGGTGGAGGAGTTCCGCACACAGCCATGGAGTCAAATTTTCAAGTGATTCATAAAGCAGTTAACAGCACCGATGGTGTGGTGGCAAGCAGAGGAGGAAGTTAATATCAGAAATAAGGACTTGAAGCTAAAGCTTACATCTGATTTTGAAAGAAAGCCCATAATGTTGATCTTGGTACTTAATGAGCCCTATCGTCATGGAGCCCAAGGATGGGAAAGTGTCCCAGCTTGAGGGGATCTATTTCAGATTCATTCATTACCTTCCTTCACTTGAGGTGCTGGGGATAGAATCCAGGGTCTCTCCTGTTCTTGACAAGTGCATGACCACTGAGCTGTGTCCCCAGCTCTTAGTTCTTTAAAAACAAAAAAAAAAAAAAGCATCCTCTGGCTGGAGGGATGGCTTAGCCGTTAAGGCACTTGCCTGCAAAGCCAAAAAGACCCAAGTTTGATTCCCCCAGGACCCATGTTAGCCAGATGCACAAGGAGGCGCACATGTCAAGAGTTCATTTGCAGTGGCTGGAGGCCCTGGCGCGCCCATTCTCACTCCCCCCCACCCCGCCTTCTCTGCCAAATAAATAAAAATAAAATAATTTTTTAAAAAAGAAAGCATCCTCAAATGCCACAGAACCCTCAGCATTCCTGATGCTGCTGCAGAGAAGAAAGGGCTGCTGTCTCCCCACACCCCCACCCCCACCATGGGGCTACTTTGAGACCAGCATCCCCTCCCCCACCCTCATACCGCTGACTCTTCCGAAAAGGTCCAAAGAAGCTTAAGGAGCCCAGGGGACCGCGGCTTTCCTTCGAGCGGTGCCGCTCCTCCTCATGAAGGACCCTCTTCTCCCTGTGTGTGCGCCAGCACGCAGGGTGCCCATAGGTCCTGTCCCATTTGGTCTCTGATCCCATGGGACCTTCAGGGAATGACGAGATGAGCCCTGAAAAGGAGCCAGAGGTTCTAAGAGAGCCTGGAAGTCCCCTGGGCCTGTGAGGAGCCATCAGGCTGGGGCTCCTCTGAGGGCATCTTCCATGACTGTCGTAGCCTAGCCTGTTGGAGGAGCAAGTCTTGGAGCTACCAGGGGACTGAAGACACAGTCCCCACGCCAAGCTCCAGGAGAATGCTCGGATTGGTCTCCCTGGGCAGATGGTCTGCTCTGATGGGAAGGGGTCTTGCTGCACACCCCCTCCCCAGCTGGGCCCTTGCTTGGGGACAGGATGGACAATGAAGTCAGCTTTTCCGGAGTGGGAGGACCAGAGGGCTGGAGGGCAGGGGACCTCCTCACAGAGGCCGTGGTAAAGTAACTGCTTGTCCCCAAACCAGGTTCCCTCACAGCGACACCCACCAGCCCTGCCTACGATGATCCCCCCGGCAAGCAGCGCCCCTCCGGGAGAGGCCCTCTTCCCAAGTGTGGCTCCTCAGGACTTCTGGAGGACCGCCACCTCCAGCTATTCGGGGTCAGTGACTCGGCATATCAGCCACCGGGCCAACAACTTCAAACGTCACCCCAAGAGGAGGAAGTGCATTCGTCCCTCTCCACCCCCACCCCCCAACACCCCATGTCCCATTGAGCTGGTGGACTTTGGGGACCTGCACCCCCAGAGGTCCTTCCGGGAGCTGCTTTTCAATGGCTGCATCCTGTTTGGAATCGAGTTCAGCTACGCCATGGAGACCGCCTACGTGACCCCAGTGCTCCTCCAGATGGGCCTGCCCGACCAGCTCTACAGCCTGGTGTGGTTCATCAGCCCCATCCTCGGTGAGCCCCAGCTCAGCCCAGATGGTGGACAGCCTCTGGAAACCTCCGGAAGCTTCCAGAAGCCTCTGCTGAAGCAGCTTAAGGGACCTGAGGGGACAAGGGAGGAGCAAGAGTTAAGTTCCACGCCTTAGTATGGGGCTATAGGACAACACAGGTGTGGCTGGTCCCGTCAGTGTGTTTAGTTCTTGTCTATCTTGGATACTAGCTCAGGAACTTCACGAGACCCCAGGATTCTGTCCTCTTAGACCGTGTCGTCAGCATAGAACCCAAGCCATAAAGCTGGATGCTAGCTCTCTGGGCTTGGGCTGGGGGCGGGGGTGGATCTTGGAATGTCTGGGATTCCCAAGGAAGGCTATGGGTGCTTGGTGCCTCATAGCATCCAAAGTGGATGATTTCAGGAGGTGATTTGGGTCTGTTTATCTTCTTATCTTGTGTTTGAAATCTGCCCTGCCAACTATGAGTGCCCTTCCTTTAATCTTTTTGGTGCACTGGGATGTCTGGGGCATGCAGGTGCCTTGGGAGTGTGACAACCTGTTTTAGAGTTTGTGCGTGTTCTGGGATCCCCAACAATGACACTGGCCTGCTTTGTTTCAGGATTCCTGCTGCAGCCTCTCTTGGGTGCTTGGAGTGACCGATGTACCTCAAGGTTTGGAAGGAGACGCCCTTTCATTCTTGTCCTGGCCATAGGTCTGTTGTTTGACATGCAAATAAAATGGAGAAAAGGAGAGGGGGAAGAAAAGGCCTCAACTACTTCCTTTTAGTAAAACAAACAAACAAACAAACAAAATGTCTAAAGCAAAACACCTTCCCCAGTGGCTCCAGGCTCCCAACTTCTACCTGAGCCAACCCTAAAAATAAATTACTTTCATCTTTTTTTTTTCTTTTGGCAATGCTGCATTACTTTGATCATGTTTTTAAAATGAGCTAATAAGACTCATATCATTCCAACTCAGCCTGATGGAATAAAACTCTGTCCCAAGTGTAAGAAATATATATATATGTATATATATGACTTGTTTACAGGTGACTCCCATGGGCTCTTCTTCAGGTTTGATTTACAAAGTCCTTGAGGCCAGGCGTGGTGGTGCACGCCTTTAATCTCAGTACTCAGGAGGCAGAAGTAGAAGGATCACTGTGAGTTTGATTCCATCCTAGGACTACAGAGTGAATTCCAGGTCAGCCTGGGCTAGAGTGAGAGCCTACCTCAAAAACAAGTTCTTGCCTCCTCAGGATTCTCAGCTTAGGAAGTATGCTTCTGGGGACAGAGTTGGTCTCTGTTTCTTCAAGGTGACTTTGTCTCTCTGTTTTCAGGAGCATTACTGGGCCTCTCGCTCTTGCTAAATGGCAGGGACATTGGCACAGCCCTGGCTGACACAGCCACCAATCACAAATGGGGCATCCTCCTGACTGTGTGCGGGGTAGTTCTGATGGACTTCAGCGCCGACTCAGCGGATAACCCCAGCCATGCCTACATGATGGACGTGTGTGGCCCAGTGGACCAGGACAGAGGCCTGAACATCCATGCCCTCCTGGCAGGTGAGTGTCCCTTCCCAAGATTGGGGCTGCAGAGCCAGATGTGTGCATTTGGCCACGGTGGGAGTGGGGGGCGCTTCCTCATCCCTACACTTAAAAATAAGTCCATGAAGCCAGGTGTGGTGGCGCACGCCTTTAATCCCAGCACTTGGGAGGCAGAGGTAGGAGGATTACCATGAGTTCAAGGCCACCCTGAGGCCATGTAGTGATTTCCAGGTCAGACTGAGCTAGAGTGAGACCCTACCTTGAAAAAAAAAAAATAAAAAAAAATAAATAAATAAAACAAAAGTCCATGAAGTTCACATATATGGTAAGCATTGAAGTGATTGAAAATATTTATCTCGGGAGCCAGGTGTGGTGGCGCAGCATTTGGGAGTCAGAGGTATGAGGAGTGCTGTGAGTTCAAGGCCACCCTGAGACTTCATAGTGATTTTCAGGTCAGCCTGGGCTAGAGTGAGACTCTACCTCAAAAAAAAAAGAAAAGAAAAGAAAACAGAAAATATCTATCTCAAGCTAGAGATATGGCTAACTGTTAAAAGCATTTGCTTGCAGAGCCTGTTGGCCTAGGTTCTGTTCCCTAGTACACATGTAAAGCCAGATGCACAAAAGGACACATGCATCTGGAGTTCGTGTGCAGTGGCAAGAGCTGCTGACGCACCCATATTCAACTCTCCAAGGTGACACAAGCACGCAAGGTCACACATGCGCACAAGGTGACACCCATCTGGAGTTTGCAGTGGCTGGAGACCCTAGCATGCCAACTCTCTCTCTCTCTCTCTCATAAAAAAAAACCTAACATACAGCATTGATACAGGTGTGTCTGTTTATGTGTAAATGCAGGTGCCCCTCAGTACCCATGGGGCACCAGTTCCAAGAGACCCTCCGATGCATGCGAGATTCCACGATGCTCGAGTCCTTTACAGGAAATGGGATGGTGTTTGTGTTACCGACACATGTATTGCAATGCCTCCAGGTTAACAACATATACCATCATACCATGAAGAGAAAAGGAAATGCAAGTAGTTGTTACTCAGTATTATTTAGAGAATAAAGACAAGAAAAACCCTGTGTATATGTTTGGTAGAAGCACAGGTTTGGTTTTTTTTCTGAATATTCATCTTTGTGTGTGTGCACAGGGGTGTGTGCACGTTCATGTGTGTGAATGGGGCATACCATGGCCCGTGCGTGGAGATCAGAGGGCAACTTTCAGCTCAGTCCTGGACTTTCTGCTTCATTTGAGGCAGGGTTGCTCTCTCTGCTTCTTGATCTATTGTTCTTGGCTATGGGCTGTCAGGAAATTCTCATGTCTCCTCCTCCTGTCTTGTGGACAGAAGTCCACCGTGGCTTTCAGCTTTTTATGGGGTGGGGGTCTGGGAATATAACCCGGTTATGCAGGTAATCTACTGAACATCTCCTAGCCATCTTTCCTGAATTTTTTTTTAATATTTTTTGTTTGTTTTTATTTATTTGAGAGTGACAGAGAGAGAAAGAGGCAGAGAGAGAGAGAGAATGGGTGTGCCAGGGCCTCCAGCCACTGCAAACGAACTCCAGATGCGTGCGCCCCCTTGTGCATCTGGCTAACGTGGGTCCTGGGGAATCGAGCCTCGAACCGGGGTCCTTAGGCTTCATAGGTAAGGGCTTAACCGCTAAGCCATGTCTCCAGCCCTTTCCTGAATATTTTAAATCCAAGGGTTCAGACTTTGTCGCTAGGAAGTGCTAACTATATATGTTTAAGTATCAATTCCTAAATGCAAATTTGCATATGTATTTGATTATTATTATTTGCAGGAACTATATTCCTACAAAGTTATGCCAACACTGAGTTAGAAAATCATAAGGTTGGGTTCCTGTGATCCTGTGGTCACAGATTTTCATCAGATTGGTCAAATGCTTAGCTTTGTCCTAGGCTTTTCTGTTTGAAGATACCAACGTTGTTTAATATATGATGTTAGCTGGGTGTGGTAGTGCACGCCTTTAATCCCAGCACTCAAGAGGCAGAGGTAGGAGGATCACCGAGAGTTCAAGGCCACCCTGAGACTACAGAGTGAATTCCAAGTCAGCCTGAGCTAGACTGAGACCCTACCTCGAAAAACAAAACAAAAACAAAAACAAATATATGCTGTTGCCTGGCTGAAGTGATCTCGTTGGCCCACAGTACTGTAGCTATGCCTGAGTGGAGCTCTTCTGTCCCACATATTTCCTGTGAGGAACATGAGTTCTTCTCCCCTCAGGAACATGAGGCATTTCCAGTTATTTATGTATTATTTGACAGAGATGGGGAGAGAGAAAGAGGCAGATAGAATGGGCGCTCCAGGGCCTCCTGCCTCTGCAATCAAAATCCAGACACATGCGCCACTTCATCCATCTGGCATTAGGTGTGGACTGGGGAATCAAACCTGGGTCCTTAGGCTTTGCAGGCAAGTGCCTTAACTGCTGAGCAAACTCTCCAGCTCAGGCTAAGGCAGTTCAAGCAGTGAAAACCCAGCAAAACCCCATGACCAGAGTAAAAACATGGTGCTGAAGCAGACAGCACAAAGCACTTCGGGGTATAAGCGCTGAAACAAGGCTGGGCCCTAGATTGTTTGCCCTCAGCTGGGCCTCCTGCCTTGGGCAAGCCAAATTTTTGGCTGTTCTGCATGTATTATTACCTATTTATTTGCGTGTGTGTGTGGGGGGGGTGTCAGGCCTCTTGCCGCTGTAAATGAATGCCAGATGCTTGTGCCACTTTTTGCATCTGGCTTACATAGGTGGCTGGGGAATTGAACCCTGGCAGGCAATCTTTGCAAGCCAGCTCCTTTAACCGTGGTACCATCTCTCCAGCACCCCTCCTTTTTCTGTTTTTTTGAGGGAGGGTTTAAATCTAGCCCAGGCTGACTATGTAGTCTCAGGGTGGCCTCGAACTCACGGCGATCCTCCTACCTCTGCCTCCCAAGTGCTGGGATTAAAGGTGTGCACCACCACACCCAGCATCCCCCCAATATTTTTGAGAAGAGTCTGCAGTGTCACGGATCTCTGCCTCCCTCTTGATTCCCAACAACTCAAAGGCTCCTGAGAGCTGCCCACCAGATAGAGGAGAGGCAGGAAGGCTTCGGGGTGACTTTCCTAGCGGTGGCCATGCACAGGGATCACATTAAAGGCCACACTTACACACACTTGTTGTGTGTTGGAAAATGGGATTATGCTATTCCGAAGCCAGTGGGAGACTTGAGAGGGAAGGACGGGCCTGGTGCAAACATCACTTCTGTGTTTCTAGTGGGCTTTGTGTCAAGTAGCCTAACAGGTTGGCAGGTGGTCCGTATGCTGCCAACTCTGGAGCCAAGCCCCAAGGTTAGTATCAGAAAAGGGGCTGGCAGGTGGCTCTAGAAGGCAGGCCAAGGGACATTCCTGAGGGAGCCTGCCCCTGAAATCCCTTTCTCAGTTTTGTTGGGGTGTAAGTGGGACAGATGCTATGTTGAGTCCTGGGATGGGCTTTGCTACTTTAACATCCTCCTAAGAAATGTTGCTACCCTTCTCGGGGTCTCTTCTTGCCCGGCTGGGTAGGGTGACAGGGACTGAACCCCTGTTTCTGTCTCCTAGGTCTTGGAGGAGGGTTCGGCTATGTGGTCGGGGGAATCCACTGGGACAAAACCAGCTTTGGGAGAGCCTTGGGGGGTCAGCTCCGTGTCATTTACATCTTCACCGCCGTCACCCTGAGCGTCACCACTGTGTTGACTCTGGTCAGCATCCCTGAGAGGCCCCTGCGGGCCCGGGGTGAGAGGAGGACAGCCATGAAGAGTCCCAGCCTCCCACTGCCCCCGTCCCCACCCGTCCTGTTAGAGGAGGGGGCCAGCGAGGCCCTCCCTTCCAACGCGGCCACCAGCCTGTACGCCAGCTTCTCCAGTCCCATCTCCCCGCCCAGCCCCCTCACCCCCAAGTACGGCAGTTTCATCAGCAGGGACAGCTCCCTCACCGGCATCAACGAGTTCGCTTCGTCCTTCGGCACCTCCAACATAGACAGCGTGCTCATCGACTGTTTCACGGGGGGCCATGACAACTACTTGGCCCTCCCCAGCAGCGTCCCCAGGCAGGCCATTAGCGTCAGCTTCCCCCGGGCCCCTGATGGCTTCTACTGCCATGAGCGGGGGCTGTTGGAAAGGAGGGAGGGGCCCTTGACCTCGGGCTCGGATGGAGATGTGCTGAGGGTGGGCTCCCTGGACACCTCCAAACCACGGGCCTCGGGGATCCTCAAGAGGCCCCAAACACTGGCCCTCCCGGATGCAGCGGCAGGTGGTGGCCCTGAAGCCAGCAGGAGAAGGAACGTGACCTTCAGCCAGCAGGTAAAGACAAACGTCCCGGGGAGGTGCAGATCCAGCCCATGGTCACGTGTGGTGGCCCTTGTTGTCAGCTAGAGGGCGAAGGGGGAAAGTAAATCTAGAAAGTCATTTCTGGGCCATCCAGGGGTTCTGCAGGTTGTCTGATCTGCACAGACTGCCCCTGCAGAAGCGTGGCAGGAGTGGCTTGCTTATATCACTGGTTTCTAGCACTTTCCCTCAATGGCCCACCCACGCTCATTTGGGCCTTGTGAATCGGGGCCCGCAGGTCTGAGTCTCAAAGAAAAGTAAGGTGGAAAGGTGGCAGCGGGTGCGGGCCCCCCACCTGCAGCTCTGGCTCTGACTCTGCTGTGCCTGCCGTTAGCTGATGCCAACAGGCAGCAGAAACTCTAGATGCTCAGGCACATCACCTTCACCTTCTGTGAAGGCACAGAAACTTCTGGAAGGCTGTTGAAATTTTCGTTAGAATATGTCGGATTGGCCACAAAGCCACTGGCCGATGTGTGAGGTTTTGCATCTCACAGAACCCGTGACCTTGATGAGGGTCCTGTAAACCAAAGGAAGACAGTCCTAGTATTGTTAAAGGTTTGACTTAAATTTTTTTTTAAAGTGTGTGTGTGTATGTGGGTGGGTGTGTGTATGGACCTGGGTCTCTTGCTTCTGGTGCAAGTAAATGCCAGGCACTTGCATCACTTTTTTTTGTTTGTTTGTTTTTCGAGATAGGGTCTCACACTAGTCCATGCTGACCTCGCTATGTAGGCTCATGGTGGCCTCGAACACAGCAATCCTCCTACCTCTGCCTCCCGAGTGCTGGATTAAAGGCGTGCGCCACCACACCCGGCTCACCTTTTTTTTTCCAAGGTAGGGTCTCACTCTAGCCCAGGCTTACCTGGAATTCACTATGTAGTCTCTGAGTGGCCTCGAACTCACAGTTCTCCTACCTCTGCCTCCCAAGTGCTGGGATTAAAGGCATGCGCCACCAATGTCCAGTTTTGCGCTTCTTATATGTCTGGCTTTAGGGAGATGGTTGGGATTTAAACTCGGGCTGGCAGGCTTCGCAAGCAAACACTTTCACCACTGAGCCATCTACACAGCCCCTGTCCTCTTATTTAAAGTAGACATGTAATGGCTGGGAAGATGCCTTAGCAGTCGAGGTGCTTGCCAGCGAGCCCAAAGGACCCAGGCTCAATTCCCCAGTAAGCCAGATACACAAGGTGGCACATGCATCTGGAGTTCGTTTGCAGCAACTAAAGGCTCTGGCATCTGTCCATCCTCCCTCCCTCTCCCTCCCTCCCTCCCTCCCTCCCTCCCTCCCCCCTCCTCTCTCTCTCTCAAATGAAATTAAAAATAAATAAATGAAGTAGGCATGTGTAATCCATGTGCACAGCCAGCCTCAGGAGCATTATAGGAGACAACATTGGGAAGCTGGGCTTCTGTGGCCATGAGAGCTATGAAAGTGTCTAACCTGCACAGACCTTCTAGGGAGTCGTCTTTGAAGGTCAGGTACATTGACCCGATGAGACACCTTTGCTCAGGCCATAGACACCGCTGCCTCCTACTGAGGCTGCTCCTCCACAGGGAGGGTTCTGCAGGGCAGAGCTGCTCCTTGCAGGAATGAGTGTCCAGGCGGAGAACATCCCACAAACTGCTGTCTGGAAAGTGTACAACCCCAGCATGGTATGTCGAGGGCTTTTGATATGTCTTCACTTTTGATGACACCCTAGTGGCTCCTCTGGCCCTTTGTAAATACTGGAGAGCCCTGTTCTGTTCCACAATTGGCGGGTTCTAGGCGGAGTTCTTCAGGGTACTGGAGGATCTCAGCACACCTCTTTCTCCCATGTCAACAGTGGGGTGCCTCCTGTTCCCAGTGCTGCCGAAGACCATAGAAACTGTGAGCCACAGGCTGAGGAGATGGCTCAGTGAGTAAAGTGCTTGCCATGCAGGCATGAGGAGCTGAGTTCAGTTATCAGAGCTCACATGAAAAAGCTGGGCAAGGGCTGAAGAGATGGCTTAGCGGTTAAGGCACTTGCCTGCAAAGCCTGAGGACTAAGGGTTTGATTCCTCAGAACCCATGTAAGCCAGATCCACATGGTGGCGTATATATCTGGGGTTCCTTTGCAGTGGCTGGGGGCCCTGATGCACCCATTCTTTCTCTCTCATAAATAAGTAAATAAAAGTAAAAATTAAAAAAAAAAAAGCTGAGCAGCTGGGCATGGTGGTACATGCCTTTAATCCCAGAGGTAGGAGGATCACCATGAGTTCGAGGTCACTCTGAGACTACAGAGTGAATTCCAGGTCAGCCTGGGATAGAGTGAGACCCTACCTCAAAAAACTTTAAAAGAAAAGAAAAAAAAAATGCTGAGCAAAGTTGTGTGTTTGCAATCCCATCATGGGAAGCACAGACAGGAGGGTCCCTTGGGATTTCTAGCCACCCACTCTGGCCTATTTGAAAAGTTTCAGGGCAGTGAGAGACCCTGTCTCAAAAAAGATGGCTGATCAGGGCATGGTGGCACATGCCTTTATTCCCAGAATGCAGGAGGCTGTGGTAGGAGGATCACCGTGAGCTCGAGGCCAGCCTGGAGTTACTGAGGAAATTCTAGGTCACTCTGGGATAGAATGATACAAGAGCCTCAAAACAAAACAAGAACGGTGGATGGTGCTCGAGGAACGACACCTGAGATTGATTTCTGTCATCTACATACAAGCATACATATGTGTGTGCACATTTGCACACATCCACATGCAGGTATACATACATGTGTGCACACTTTCACAGTCCATATGCAGGCATACGTATGTGCATCCACATTCGCACACACATGAATGTGAGTACACACAACACATTCAAGCTCAAGGGGGGCCTGGTGTGATTTCAACTGTCTTTCTAATACAGACATGGTGATGAGCACTGTTGGTGTGGCTCTTCTGGGAGCCAGTATTGTGGGCTCCCCACCTCCTATTCCCACTAAGATGCCCAAACAATTCCAGAAAGATCAGTTCAAAGGCTGGAGTTTGTACCCCAACTCCAAACTTGGGTGCTAGCCCAAGCATTCCAGAAGAGTTGGCAACCAAGCCAGAAGATGGCTGTCCTGTGAGATGTTGTACTGGGTCTCAGGAATAACCCTTGCCCCCTCTGGTTTCTATTCTGTTGAGGATGGAGTGGCTCAGCCTCATGGTGACTTCCTTTAAGGGCTCAAATGCATGGCTTCCTTGTCCTCTGTGTGGCAGGAATCCCACCTGCAGAGAGGGTTTTTAATATTTCTATTTTATCTATTTATTTGCAAGAGATAGAGAAAGCATGGGTGTGCCAGAGCCCCTTGCCACTGCAAACAAACTCCAGACACATGCACCACTTTGGGTATCTAGCTTTACATGGGTACTGGGGAATTGAACCTGGGCCAGCAGGCTTTGCAAGCAAGTGCCTTTAACTGCTGAGCCATCTTCCCAGCCTCAAGGAGGGTTTTATACATTGCCCTAGTCACCTTGAAATAAGTCTTTCAAGGCCTTCTCTCATGGGAAGAAGGTAAGAACTGGACTTTTTTACTTATTCTCAATTAATGATTTATTTGGGGAGAAAGAGAGGGTGAGTGGGTGTGCTAGGGCCTCTAAGCCACTGCAGATGAACTCCAGATGCATACACACCCTTGTGCATCTGGTTTATGTGGGTCCTGGGGAATTGAACCTGGGTCCTTAGGCTTCACATGCAAACACCTTAACTGCTAAGCCATCTCTCCAGCCCATGGACTTTTATTTTAAATATACATCTACGCTACAAGGGACTCTGTGTATCACAGGATCCACACTGTGGGCACACCCAAAATGAATTCCCACTGTGAGCTGCTCTGGGTGTCAGATGGGAGGCCTCAGAGTCGTTTCTCCCATGCCTGTGGTGGCTGGTGCTTGGCGTCTCCCACAGCGGACCCCGTGGCTATGATTTCCTTCTCGACACAGCATCCGCCTTCGTGGGATGCAGACCCATCGTTCTTAGAGGGTGTCCCTGGTTCGTTACAGGTGGCCAACATCCTACTGAACGGCGTAAAGTACGAGAGCGAGCTGACGGGCTCCAGCGAGCAGGTGGAGCAGCCCCTGTCCCTGCGACGCCTCTGCTCCACCATCTACAACATGCCCAAGGCACTGCGCAACCTCTGTGTCAACCACTTCCTGGGTGAGTTCGCTGTGGCACCCTGTCTGTGTCTGGTGTAGTTGGGGTGCAGGATGGACCAGATGTCTGAGCTGGGCCTCCATCCCAGAGGACACTTGTAGCAGTTACTTTCTCATTGCTGGGACAAAACACCCGTCCAGAAGCCGCTGATGGGTGGAAAGGGTTTGTTTCAGCTCAGAGTCTCAAGAGGAAGTTTCATCAGGGCAGGGAAGGCAGAGCAGAGCAGGCAGCCGTGGTGTCACACCTTGTCACAGAAGAATGAACAGCAAGAGTGAGCTGGCTCTGCACACCCAGTGGGTTGGGCTAATAAACCTCAAGGTCCACCCCCAGTGACACGCCTCCTCCAGCAAGGCTCCATGGGCTGGCGATCGAGTATGAGGCTTAATGACAACATTGAGGCTATGGGAACCGTTTATGTTCAAAGCCCCACACCACTTCCCAGGGGCTTCTCCCCTTCCTTAGCCTCCCAGATAAGAGCCCGGGTGGACCATGGGCCTGGCTGCTGCACTGGGGGCTCTTCTTCAGGTGCCCCAGTGGAGACAGGTGTCATAGTTGAGGGCACCCCATTTTTTCCAGACACTAGGTCTTCACTAGGTCTCTTGGACACATTACAGTTATGCAATGAACCTCACTTTCTCAGTGTGTCCTCTTCTATCAGATGTGAACTCAAGCCAACCTCCTGCCCGCCTTCATAGATCTATTGATAACTCTTAAATCCCCAGGGCTTAGCATTCAAGTGACTGGAGAAACCCAGGCTTGCACCTCATTCCTCTGATATCTCTTTGCTGTTGAGTTGTTGAGCTTCTGAAGAGGACAAAGAAGGTACAGCAAGCCGGGCGTGGTGGCGCACGCCTTTAATCCCAGTACTTGGGAGGCTGAGGTAGGAGGATCGCTGTGAGTTTGAGGACAGCCTGGGACTACAGAGTGAGTTCCAGGTCAGCCTGGGCTACAGTGAGACCCCACTTTGGGGGGAAAAAAATCTCAGTATTGTTCTTCATGAATGCTGTCAACCTTTTCTTTACTTTTTTTTTTTTAATGCAAGAGAGAAAGAGAGAATTGGGGTGCCAGGGCCTCCAGCCACTGCAGTCAAACTCCAAACATGTGTGCCACCTTGTGCACATGTGCAGCCCTGCATGCTTGTGTCACCTTGTGCATCTGGCTTATGTGGAACCTAGCAAGTTGAACATGGGTCCTTAGGCATCGCAGGCAAGCACCTTAACCACTGATCATCTCTCCAGCTTCAACCTCTTTTTTTTTTAGTTTTTAAAAATAAGTCAGGCATGGTACACATGGCTTTAATCCCAGCACTTGAGAGGCAGAGGTAGGAGGATCACCATGAATTAGAGGCCACCCTGAGACTCCATAGTGAATTCCATGTCAGCCTGAGCTAGAGTAAGACCCTACCTCAAAAAACAACAACAAAAAAAAAGCTTTTAAAAATTTATTTATTAGAGACAGAGGCAGAGAGAGAGAGAGAATGGGCATGCCAGGGCATCTAGCAACTGCAAATGAACTCCAGATGCATGCACCACAATGTGCATCTGGCTAACATGGGACCTGGAGAATCGAACCTGGGTCCTTAGGCCTCGCAGGCAAGTTCCTTAACCACTAAGCCATCTCTCCAGCCCTCAACCTGTTTTTGAGACAGGATTTCTCATTGGCCAACAGCAAGCTCATCAATTAGTCTAGACTAGTTGGACAGCAAGTTCCAGGGATCCACCTGTCTCTACCTTCCCAGCACTGAGATTATGGACCCACTCAACCACACATTTGTGCATCCTGGTGATCAAATTTAGGTCTTTGTGTTTGTGAATCTAGCACTTTGCAGGCTAAGCTATTTCTGCCAGCAGACAGGTAGTGCTGAGGGAAGGACCAGGCCTGCTGGTTCCTCCCTAGGGGTTGAGGAGGAAGATGAACGTACGATAACTCAGAAACCTCTCCTGGCCACCGGAGAAAAACCACACTGAGTCAGGAGTCTTTTCGAAGCAGGAACTCACAAAAAACTCTCTTTATTGCTATGAGCAGTTGCCTATATCATGTTGGGGACAAAGGCGGGGATTTTAGGGTGGGGGGGAGGGGAGAGGTAAAGGCCAATAGTAAACTGTAATTATTGAAGTGATAATTGCAATTGCCATGTGGAAGTGGCAGGTCAGAAGCCATTAGGTGTCTTGCTGAGTCCTAGCTGGCCAGAGACAGGTCGCCAAACTTTAGCTAGACTCAGGAAGTTCTACTAGGCCTCACGCCTGGGCCTTTCAGCACCCAACATTTATGCTTCAAAATCATGTATTTTTTCTGGTCAGTAAGAACACTGATGGGACCAGAGAGATGGCTCAGTGGTTATAGGCCCTTGCTTACAAAACATGAAGACCTGAGTTTCATTCCTGAGTGCACAAAAAGTACATGCATCTAGAGTGTGTTCAGTGGCAAGAAGCCCCAGTGCCCATCTTTCTCTTTCCTTCTCTGTTTTTCCTCTCTGTTCTCAAATAAATAAACACATTTAAATTTTTTTTGCTTTTGGTTTTTAGAGATAGGGTCTCACTCTAACTCATGTTGATCTGGAATTCACTGGATAGTCTCAGGGAGGCCGTGAACTCTGATCCTCCTACCTCCCGAGTGCTGAGATTAAAGGTGTACACCACCATGCCCAGTTTTATTCCTCCCCCGGCAAGGTAGGGTCTCACTCTACTTTGGGCAGACCTGGACTTCATTATGTAGTCTCAGGGTGGCCTTGAACTCACAGCAGTCCTCTTACCTCTGCTTCCTGAGTGCTAGGATTAAAGGCATGTGCCAGCACACCCGGTATTTTTCTTTTTTCCTTTATTATTTGTATTTATTTATTAGAGACAGTAGGGGAGAGAATAGCACACCAGGGCCTCTAGCCATTGCAAACGAACTCCAAATATATGTGTCACCATGTGCATCCGATTTACTTGGGACCTAGAGAATCAAACCTGGGTTCTTGAGCTTCACAGACAAGCGCCTTAACCGCTAAACCATCTCTCCAGCCCTAAAAACATTTTTCTTTTTTCCCGAGGTAGGGTTTCACTCTAGCTCAGGCTGACCTGGATATCCACTCTGTTGTCTGAAGGTGGCCTCAAACTCATGGCGATCCTCCTACCTCTGCCTCCCGAGTGCTGGGATTAAAGGCGTGCGCCACCAAGCCCGGCTCTAAAAACATTTTTTAAAAAACAGCACTAAGAGCTAGAGAGATAACTCAGTGGTTAAAGGTGTTTGTTTGCAAAGTCTGACAGCCTGGGCTCAATTCCCCAGTATCCATGTAAAGCCAGATGCACAAAGTGGTGCATGCATCTGGAGTTCATTTGCAAGTGGCAAGATGCCCTGATGCACCCATATTCTCTCACTCTCTCCCCCTCCCTTCCTGCAAGTAAATAAAAAGTTAAAAAGAAAATAAAGAGCACTCAGTGAAAGGGCAGAGCCACAGCCTCTGTGGCCCAAGGTCATGGCCTCTGTCTTCCTCCAGGGTGGCTCTCATTCGAGGGAATGCTGCTTTTCTATACGGACTTCATGGGTGAGGTGGTGTTCCAGGGAGACCCCAAAGCACCGCACGCATCGGAAGCATATCAGAAGTACAACAGTGGTGTCACCATGGGCTGCTGGGGCATGTGCATCTACGCCTTCAGTGCTGCCTTCTACTCAGGTACCTGTGCGCATGCGTGGCTCCTCCCACGAGTGATGGTCCTTGGGTGAGCAGGTCACCAGACAACGTGAATGACAGGGCAGTTCCATCTCTACAAGTGCTGGCGCAAGTCCCAGTTGTGGGGAGGGAGGAGCCGCGGCCCTCCGCCATCACTGCGCCTGCCAAGCTGCCCTGACCAGGACCCAGGTGGGCACCTGGGATGCAGCGACCAATTCTGTGGGCTCCAGGCCTCCAAAAAGAGGGGTACTCCAAAGTGGACATGGCTAGACTTGCTAAACCAGATGGCCACACACAAGGGCAAGACAGGGCCTAAGGACAAGCCATGGGACCAATTGTAGACAGATGTCCTGCCACAAAACCCTTGTCCTTCCCATGAGGCTCTGCAGGGCAGCAGGGCCTGAGGGAAGCAGGGGAGGAGGAGGAATGCATGGAGGAAGCAAGCGTGTGGAGGCTGCAGGGTGGGCAGCGGCTGAAGTCTGAGTTGACTCTGAGGCTGTGCTCCTGGATGACCTTAGCGACACCAGGATGATGCCATGTCCCCATTCAGCCTGACTGGCAGCATGAGCTGGGCAGGTCTTATCTCAGGGGTCTCTCTTTTTTTTTTTTTCTGCAAAAGGTTAGACAGCAGATATTTCTAGATGTTGAGGCCAAGGGACTTCTCTTGCAGCCACTCACTGGAGCTTTGTAGCTCCAAAGCAGCCACAGATGGTATGAAACAAAATTGGCATGGCCCTGGCCTGTAAACTGATACCCTGCCTCCTGAGAGTGTGCTGCACAGGATCTCCAGGTGCCACAAATAATACTGATCTTCTTTGGTTTTTTTCTTAGGCATTTAAAAGTACACAGTCCCTGTTAGCTCCAGGGCCATACAAGACCAGGTCACGAGGACTGGGGGTGCATGCAGTGGCTGGAAGTTTGCTTGCCACTTGCATGGCCTTGGGTTTGATTCCCAACACTTCCAAAACAAAACAAGTTAAAAAACAAAGCCAGGTGTGGTGGTGCACGCCTTTAATCCCAGCACTCAGAAGGCAGAGGTAGGAGGATCATCGTGAGTTCGAGGCCACACTGAGACTCCATAGTGAGTTCCAGGTCAGCCTGGGCTAAAGTGAGACCCTACCTCGAAAAAACAAAACAAACAAACAACAACAACAAAAAAAAGCAAGCTACAGGCTGGGGTAGGCCAACTGCTTTATCTCATTTTCCTCATCTCAGTGAGGGCGACCCCCACATTGTAGGCTGTTACTTCTGGTAGTTGGCAGAGGGACTCTTAAAGAATTTGTGGTTCAGCTGGCCGTGGTGGCGCACATCTTTAATCCCAGAACTCGGGAGGCAGAGGTGGGAGGATCACCGTGAGTTCAAGGCCAGCCTGAGACTACATAGTGAATTCCAGGTCAGCCTGAGCTAAAGTGAGACCCTACCTTGAAAACCAAAAAAAAAAAAAAAAAAAAAAAAAAAAAGAATAAAGAATTTGTGGTTCGATTCCCCAGGACCCAGGTAAGCCAGATGCACAAGGGGCACATGTGCCTGGAGTTCATTTGCAGTTTGCTAGAGGCCCTGGCGTACCCATTCTCTGTCTCTGTCTCTCTTCTCTGTCTCTCTCTCTCTCTGCTTGCAAATAAATAAAATTTAAAGATATGGTATATTTAAAAAAAAGAATTTGTGGGCTATAGGTAGAGTTCAGTGCGGTACAGTGTGTGTACTTAACATGTTTGAGGCCCTGAGTTCAATCCCCAAAAGCCCTTATAGCAGTAACCTTCTCATTGCTGAGACAAAGCACCCAACCAGAAGCAGTGTATGGGAGGAAAGGGTTAATTTCAGCTCACGGTTTCCAGGGAAGTTTCACTGTGGCAGGAAAGCATGGCAGAGCCTATTTATTTATTTATTTTGGTTTTTCGAGGTAGGGTCTCACTCTAGCTCAGGCTGACCTGGAATTCACTATGTAGTGGCCTTGAACTCATGGTGATGTTTAAATATGTTACAGCTTTACTTATTTATCTATTTATTTATTTGTTTGACAGAGAAAGAGGGCGAGAGAGAGAGGGAAAGAATGGGCGTGCCAGGGCCTCCAGCCACTGCAAATGAACTCCAGATGTGTGTGTCCCCTTGTGCATCTGGCTAATGTTGGTCCTGGAGAATCGAACCTGAGTCCTTTGGCTTTGCAGGCAAACACCTTAGCCGCTAAGCCATCCCTCCAGTCCTGTCATTTTTATATGTGACATTCCTGCTGGGGCATGTGGCTTAGCTACCTCAGGGTCTACCCAGGGGTCTACCCGGGGCAGTCACTCAGGAGGCAGCCCAGCCACCTGCTCAGCCTCCGTCCCACCCACAGCCATCCTGGAGAAGCTGGAAGAGTGTCTGAGTGTCCGTACCCTCTACTTCATTGCCTACCTCGCCTTCGGCCTGGGCACCGGGCTGGCCACACTCTCCAGGAACCTGTACGTGGTCCTGTCCCTGTGCGTCACCTATGGCATCCTGTTCTCCACGCTCTGCACCCTGCCCTACTCACTGCTCTGCGAGTACTACCAGAGTAAGAAGGTGAGGACCGCTCTGCCTTGCTTCCCAGACACCGTACCAGACAAACGTCCCTAGGTTATGCACGCCACAGGCCTTTGGTTGAAAATGAAGATTACCAAGACAGCAGTCAGAGCTTTGAATGAAGGGAGCCTCCTGAGTGTGCCCCCACCCTGCACCTGCCCAGGTCTCACCCCACCCAGACAGCCAGCAGGTTCCCTCCAGGCCATTCACCAATCTGTGCAGGGACACTAGGGAACGGGAGACCCAGCTCTTCTTTTAACCCCCAAGGTCAAGTGCCCAGGTCCCTTGTTAACACAATTGATCTGAGGGAGAGCAGAAGCACCTGGAACTCAGTGATCAAGACCAATGGACATGCAGGAGTTTAAAAAATAGAATTAGGGCTGGAGAGATGGCTTAGCAGTTAAAGCACATGCCTGTGAAGCCTAAGGACCTCAGTTCGATTCTCCAGGTCCCACGTGAGCCAGATGCACATGGTGGTATATGCATCTGGAGTTTGTTTGCAGTGGCTAGAGGCCCTGGCACACCCATTCTCTCTCCCTCTCTCTCTCTAACAAATAAATAAATAATTAAAATAAAAAAACAAAAATAGAATTAGGAGCTGGGCATGGTAGGGCACACCTTTAATCCCAGCACTCAGGAGGCAGAGGTAGGAGGATCACCATGAGTTCAAGGCCACCCTGGGATTACATAGCGAATTCCAGTTCAGCCTGGACCAGAGTGAAACCCTACCTCAAAACAAAACAAAACACAGAATTAGGGCCAGAGAGCTGGCTTAGCGGTTAAGGCACTTGCCTGCAAAGCCTAAAGACCCAGGTTTGATTCTCCAGTACCACGTAAGCCAAATGCACATGTGGCACACGCGTCTGGAGTTCGTATGCAGTGGCCAGAGGCCCTGGTGCCCCCATTCTCTTCCATTCTCTCCCTCCGTCTGTCATGCCAAAGCCTACCCAAACAAGGCACCAAAGTTTTACTTTGACATGAGCTCAGAGGCCATGTTACACCAAGCTACATGGAGGCAGGAGAGAAAACATGAGACATACTTGTCTTTGGAAAGAAAAAAGTTTGTATTTTACTCGGTATGAATTCTTTCACAGCTGCTCTGAGATAGAACTTCCCCTACAGATAATTTTTTGGGTTTATTTTTGCTTTTCTTTGTTTCATGTAACTCATGTCGTGTCTCATATAGCTTAGGCTGGCCTTGAACTCCTGTTCCTCTTACCTTCCCTTCCTTAGAGCTGCAATTAAAGGCATGTGCCACCATGTCTGGCTCGCCATACAGTTTTCATGTTTAAAGGGCTGAGGTTGTGTTGGTAGAGTGTATGCTTAGCATGCACAAGGTCTTCGTTCAGACCCCAGCACTGCATAAACCAGGCTTAGGAATTCAACGTCATTTTCAGCTACGTAGTGAGTTCGAGGTCAGCCTAGATTATATGAGACCCTGTTTTTTTTTTTTTGTAAATGGTGAGCAGGGAGATTGAGGGAGGTGGATTGCTTTGAGTTTGGGGTCAGTACAGGGCTACACAGTGAATTCCAGGTCAGCCTGGGCTAGAGGGAGACTACCTCAAAAAACCAAAAATAAATAAATAAATAAATAATTTAAAAGAGGGAGGGCTGGGGAGATAGCTCAGTGGTTAAAGGCATTGCTTGTAAAGCCTGCTGTCCTAGGTTTGATTTCCCAGCACTCATGTAAAGCCAAACTCATAAAGTACAGCATGTGTCTGGAGTTCTTTTGCAGCTGTTTCCACAGATACTAGCAGTCTCTCTGTCTCTCTCTTAAATAAATACAAATTTAAAAATCATTTTTTAGCCAGGTGTGATGGCATATGTCTTTAATTCCAGCACTCAGTTGACAGAGGTAGGAGGATCACTATGAGTTCAAGGCCAGCCTGAGACTATATAGTGAATTCCAGGTCAGCCTGGGTGAGAGGGATGCCCTACCTCAAAAAAAAAGAGGCTGTGTCTCACACACACGCGTGCATGCGTACACACACACTCTCTCTCTCTCTCTCTCTCTCAGAAAATAGGGCTGGATAGCTTGGCAGTTAAAGGAGCTTGCTCGCAAAGCCTGCTGACCCAGGTTCAATTCCCTAGCACCCACATAAAGCTAGACACAAAGTGGTGCATGCCTTAGCATGTGCGTACATGCATGCGCACACATACACACTCATGAAAACAAATAAATAAAAAAGATAAGTAACACCTCCCAAACAACACACACCTCAAAGTCTTTTGTATTCTCATGGAGTTGTGCACTCATTGTCCTAGTTTTAGAACCAAAAGAAAGCCTCTCACTCCACCCCTCTGGTGCTCCACTCATGGGCACCATGCTGACAGACATGACATCTGAGCTTCCCCGCACTGCAGCACCTCACTGGTTTTATGGTCACATAACACCCCCATAAGTTTTTGGCAATAATGTTGAATCTTACATTGAAATACATCACACTGCTCACTAAGGTTCTGCCATCCCTTTAATTTAGCACTTCAATTGCTCCCTGGCCCCAGGCAGGCCAATCTGATTTATGTGAGGAAGCTACGAAGAGTCTTTGGGGAGTTCTGCTGGGGCTCCTGATGCTTCCTGGCCCACAGGAGCCCAGGGCCTGGGGTTTTTGGGTGACAGCTATGATGGCCACCTCTCACCCCCATCACAACCATCACACAAAATGGGCAGCCCTGAGCGAGCGCTGTACCTCAGCAGTGGTCACTGTCCCTTGTCAGTTCCCTGAGCCTCGTGCTCTGTTCACTGGGGTAAACAGCTGCGTCAATCTCTGCCTTTTTCCATGGTCAGAGTGCCCAAGACCCCTGACAAGATTCAATCTAGGCCCCATGGGTAGTGAACCCCTGGAGGCTCCCTCATCTCTCGGCTGCCCTTCGGCTATAAGCTTAGGGCCCACCCAGTGCCATGAAGGCCATAGGAAGCTACAGGCAAGCCAGGCCTTGGCCAGGATGCACAATGACTTGAACAGCAGCGCCAGAACACTCTGCAGGCTCGCCTCCAGGGTGGATCAAGGCTGGACACGGCCTGTCCCACGTCCCAGAGGGGACCTGTCTGTGTTAGGACACTGGTCTCCAGCAGTCCATGGAATGACACCAGACTGACATGTCAGGGATTGTATACTGTGCTGGATCCCGACAAAAGCCATTGCTCCTCACAGTGCTCATTGTCAGAGCTCTCCCAATGCATTGTGGGAGGTGGAGGAGGCGGGACCTCCAGGCCATAGGCCGAGAGTCAGTATCCAGGACTTCTCAGGGTATGTCAGAAACACCCCAGCTGACAAAAGCGAAGAGAAAGTGAGTGTGACTGGTGCAGCCATGCAGCCAAGCATTTTCTTTAGTGAAGGGAAAGAACCCCAGACTCAAGCAGGGACAGTGACCAAGCCACCTAGCCTGTAAGGAAGAAGCCAGTCTTCTGCCTCATCATTCATGGGTTCTCCCAGTTGTCATCGCTGTGGACACAAGTGCTTTTTTTTTTTTTTTTTTTTTAGGTAGGGTCTCACTCTAGTCCAGGCTGACCTGGAATTCACCATGTAGTCTCAGGGTGGCCTTGAACTCACAGTGATCCTCCTGCATCTGCTGGGATTAAAGGCATGCACCACAAATGCTACTTAATTATTTTTTTAAATTTTAATCTTTATTTGAGAGAGTAGGGGGAGGTGCCTTCAGCCACTGCAAATGAACTCCAGATGCATGTGCCACCTTGTGTCTGGCTTATGTGAGTCCTAAGGAATTGAGCCTGCATCCTTTGGCTTTGCAGGCAAGCACCCTAACCGCTAAGCCATTTCTCCAGCCCTGTGCATCTTAGCACTGAAAAATAAGAAGCTGCTGTGCCTCCACCTGGGTCTCCTGGGCTCACAGAAAATCCACTCCCCCCATCCCCAGCCCTGAATGGTGGCCATGGCAGGTCTGACTGACATGACCATCTCCTGGACAGTTTGCAGGATCCGGAGCGGATGGCACACGGCGCGGTATGGGCATGGACATCTCGCTACTCAGCTGCCAGTACTTCCTGGCTCAGATCCTGGTCTCTCTGGTCCTGGGGCCCCTAACCTCAGCTGTGGGCAGTGCCAACGGCGTCATGTACTTCTCCAGCCTTGTGTCCTTCCTTGGCTGCCTCTACTCCTCCCTGTGTGTCACCTATGAAGTTCCTCCCAGTGACACAGCTGTTGAGGAACACCAGCCCCTCCTGCTGAATGTCTGACATCTCAGCTTTGGACTTGAGGGTGGCCTGCTGAAGCCTGGCTACTGAGAAACCAAAGGCCTTGGTGAGCAGGCAGGCTTCCCGGCGGAATCAGAATGGAAACATGTGGTCAATAATAAATGAAAGCAGTGAAACCTGTGGTTTGTAGTGGCTCTCTTGGCTGAGGGTGAGGTCACTGGGCTACCCTGGTTGGGGACTAGAGTCAGAGTGGTGGTGGGGTAAGAATCATTTATTGAAAGAGAACCAAGGGTGCTTTTGTGCCCCCTCCCGCAGGAAGATATATGACAGTGTCTAGAGGTATTTCAGGATGTCATAGCTCAGCTGGGTGCCCACTTGTTAATGGATATTATGAACATCTTTCAATACACAGACAGCCCCCAACAAGAGACTTTTTTGTACCTTTTAAAATATATATATTTCTTTATTTATTTACTTGAGGGAGAAAGCAAATAGGCACACCAGGGTCTCCAGCCATTGCAAATGAACTCCAGACGCATGAGCCACCTTGTGCATCTGGTTTACCCATGTCCTGATGGAACTGAACCTGGGTCCTTTGGCTTTGCAGGCAAGTGCCTTAACTACTAAGCCACCTCTCCAGCCCAGAAAAGATTTTTTTTAAAAAATTTTTATTTGTACTCAGAGAAAAGGGGGGAAGGGAAAAGAGAGATGGGAGAGAGAGAGAGAGAGAGAGAGAGAGAGAGAGAGAGAGGGAGAATGAGTGCACTGGGGCCTCTAGCCTCTGCAAATGAACTCCAGATGCATAGATCATTTTGTGCATCTGGCTTTACTTGGGAACTAGGGAATCGAACCTGGGCCATTAGGCTTTGCAAGCAAGCACCTCTAACCACTGAGCAATCTCTCCAGCCCCAAAGTCTTTTTTTTTTTTTTTTTTTCAAGGTAGGGTCTCACTCTAGCTCAGGCTGACCTGGAATTCATTATAGTGTCTCAGAGTGGCCTCAAACTCACAGCGATCCTCCTACCTCTGCTTCCCAAATTCTTGGATTAAAGGAATGTGCCACCATGCCTGGCCCAAAGTCTTACTAAGGCTAATATTTCAGAGGGAGAGACAGAGCCTGTTCTAACAAAGCCATGCATTCTGCACACTGCATTGTGGGTTATATAGCACACAGGGTTTTTGGATCAGGAGGCCTCATATACATATATACACACACATATTCACTTGCTGTAATTTGGATATGAAATGTTCCCCAAAAAACCTAAAGATTAAAGGTGTCCCCCGGCCCATGTGCAACTGGGAGGTGGTGGAGCCTTAAAAGGTGGGGCTTAGCAGGAGGCGTTGGGTCACTGGTGATGAGCTTCCACTCCCTTTGCTTCCGGCTGCCACCAGGTGAGTACCCTCATCATCACACCACCCCACGATGAGATGTGCCACACTGCCAGAAGCCCAAAGCAACAGGGACCACAAGCTAGACCTAAAGACCATGAGCCAAAACCAATCTCTCAGGTATCCTGCCAGTGATGGAAAGCCGACTACCCCCCCCACAACCATAGTGCCGAGATGTCAAACACTGACAGTCCCTCACAGCACCAAGTGCGTCAGAGGCCTTCACAGACTAAGGCACTAAGGGTTTTCACCTGAAATTGGCAACTGCTATGTGGTCATGAGCAGGGCAGACTGGGGGAGGGGTGGGAGCTGCTCTCTGGTTCAGTGATTTTGCGTATGAAGAGAATTGCCCCTATGAACAGAAGGGAAATCTAGGAGCAAGAATTTGCCCTCCATGTTCGAGTAACCACAGGCATCAAGATACCCAGAGAAATAGATCTCAGGAGGGAGGAGGGGGACACGTCTGCTCAAACCACCCTGCCGTTGCTTAAGGTTGACTCCCTCTCCCTTACCCATTCGTTGCACAGATGGACACTGAGGGCCTCTGTGTGCCCAAGATCATACTGGCCCACTTTGCTAGAATAAAAAATCACAAAGCAGGGGGCTGGAGAGATGGACCATTGGTTAAGGAGCTTGTCTGCGAAGCCTAAGGACCCACATTCAATTTCCCAGATGCTTAAGATGACACATCCATCTGGAGTTCATTTGCAGTATCTGGAGGCCCTGGAGAGCCCACTATAAAAAAAAAAAAAAAATCACAGACCATACCTCCCAGCTTTCCAGCACCACTTTCAGATCTGGAGGGAGAAGACTCTCTTTATTTTATTTTAGAGAGAGAGAGAGAGAATAGGCATGCCAGGGCCTTAGGCACTGCAATCAAACTCCAGATGCCTGCGCCACTTAGTGGACATGTGAAACCTTACACTTGCCTCACCTTTGTGCACCTGGCTTACTTGGGATCTGCAGAGTTGAACGTGAGTCCTTGGGCTTTGCAGGCAAGTGTCTTAACTGCTAAATCACTCCAGCCTGGGAGAGGACTTTGATTTTGTTTTATTTTTCGAGGTAGGGTTTCACTGTAGCTCAGACTGACCTGGAATTCACTGTGTAGCCTTAGGGTGGCCTCAAATTCATGGCAATCCTCCTACCTCTGCCTCCAAAGTGCTGGGACTAAAGGTATGTGCAACCATGCCCAGCTTCTGGGAGAGGACTTTTTGTGAGGACCAGTTTCTTTCCTTTGGGTCTCTGGCCACTTTCTTTCACTTGATATCCTAACTTGTCATGACTCCTAGATGCCCATGGGTAGCAGCTGATTACTGGCTGTGTGAGAAGGGTGGGGGTGGGGCACTGTGGTACGCAATGCACTGGCCTAATATGGGATGGTAAGGCCACTAGTACTCTCAACACAGTCCCTGGCCACATTATCACCAAAGGCAGTCTTGAGACCACTGTCCAGTGCTAAGGAGAGTCAGGTTCACTGTGGAGCTGTCAGCTTGCTCTGACCAGTTGGGGCCAGTCGGGCAGACACTGTGGTCTCTGTGGAATGCTTTGGGCACTTCTCTATTTGGGCCATGGTCACCCCCTGCCTTGTCATGGCCTCTCCTCATAGTCCACAGGCTGCCCTAGTTGCTCCCACTCAGTGACACTGCCTCCTGCCCTGCTGGACCCCAGGGAGTCCTTCCTCTGCCTTCAAGTCATGACTTTGTGCCCTTTGGGCTGTGAGCAACGTGAGGCAATTCTTAGCATCTTGAAGATGAAGCTTAAAGAAGCTCTTTGATTTTCTGAAGTCAGAGCTCCAGGGCCTCTTCTCCTGACACCATGTACTCATCTTCCCAGAGGAGTTTCTAGATAATGTAGTGTGGAATGGCTGTCCACTGCCCTGGGCTGGGGTTGCCCAGAACTACTCAAATCTGCAAGAGACAACTAGAGAGGATCCCCTGCCACTGTTGGTCCATCAAATCCTGAGCCTTCCTTGAACTTTCCAAGTAAATGTGAACAGACCACTTGTCCGTGTGGCATTAGCTGCTGCCCTCAGTTTCTTTTCCTGAAAATCTGCCCTGTGTCTGCGCTGTGCACGGAGCGACTCTCCAGAAAGCTGCCCGCACTTCAGGCAGCTCCCAGCAGGTGGCAGCAGGGAGCAAGGGCCACATCCAGAGCCCCACGGCTCTATCCTACATCTCAGGATGGCTCGCTCTTAACCTAGCTATGACAGTGCCCACAGCAGTCCTGACCATACCCCACCGCGAAGCACTCACTCCATCTGGGAGGCCAGGAGTTCAGACAAGCACACCAGTATCTGATCCTTGCTGCATAGGGTCACAAACTTATACCTGACTAGGATTTGAAGTTGCAGCTTCATGTTACTTTAGGAGCAAATTAGCTGCTCAGAGAGATTTTTGGGGCTTTATTCCAGCGTCCCTGACTCTTAGAAATGAACAAACATTTTCCAGGACCCATTGTGCACACCCCAGGTCCTGGAAAAACATGAAAATAAAACATAGAGGGCTGGAGAGATGGCTTAGCAATTAAGATGCTAGCCTTTAAAGCCTAAGGACCCAGGTTTGATTCCCCAGAACCCATGTAAGCCAGAGGCACATGGTGACACATGCTTCTAGAGTTTGTTTTCAGTGGCTAGAGGTCCTGGCATGCCCAATCTATTCCTCTAATAAATAAAAGTAAAATATTTTTAAAAATTAGAAGCCCCTGTTCTCCAAGCCTTTGCTCACCTTCCAATACCTGGGTCAGGCCTCCTCTCCAGTGCACAGCACCTCTGCCCAGTCATCTCCGTGCTGCTACTCCATTGTGACTTTCTCCAACCTCTTTTTGCCCAGGACACCTTGACCCTTGGTCTCAAACCACCGCTCACCCATCATTTCAGCGGGGTATGCTCACAAGTCTTGCATCTGGCTGGTGGCTCCAAAAGAACCATTATGACTTTGTAACCACTGCCACCTGGTGGCCAGGTCTGGGAGTGTATTCTGTAATGAGGAGTGGCACAGACGGGAATGGAGAGGAATTAGTCGTCAGATGAGGCATAGAAAAAGAAAGGCCTCAGGAACCCCGAGTCAAACAGGTCTTAGAAGTGCCTCCGTTTTAAAATGAATTCACCCCCGAGGTTCAACAGAGGTCAAGCTGTAGAGCAGATAACCCCAGACCCTAAGAACGGACCAGGGCTGGATCCACAAGGGCAGGCATAGTATGTGGCAATGAATGGGAGGAGAAACACCTGCAGTGGGCACCTAACTCAGGAGACTTGCAGATTCAGCCTGGACCAGGGGAAACTCCTATCTGACCACCCATGCCTACGAACCAACAGCAGTCAGCACTGGGGACCCTCAAGGGCCCATATCTCCACCCTACCCTCGCACCCATCCACCCATCCCTCCACCCACCTGCTCACCCGTGCATTTGTCTACACCATCAAGACCGTACTGTTGCAGCTGTAGTCACCTCTACACACGGACCCACTAACAGGAGAGACCATGTCCTAGGTTGACAGGTCATGGGACGGTTTCTGAAAGCAATTACCACTCCTGGTCAAAAGCTGGCAGAGCAGCCATTCTGGGTGAAAGGACCAAAGCTGGGCCCAGAAATTTAGCTGCCAAGGATTCTGGGCAACAGTGAACCCAGTGAGAAGTTGGGGGAAAGGACTCCAATACTGGGAGCTTCCAGGGCCACAAAAGTGATGGAGGAGGAGCCCAGGGGAGTTGCAGCTGGAGTTCAGCCTGAGCTTGCCCTGGTACCCCATGTGGCCATGTGCTCCATCCAAGATTGACATGCAATTTTCATGGCACAACTCCCACCAGGCCCTGCTCTGGGAACTTTAGGGTCCTAGCATGGCCATATTCTCCAGCCTGAACCAGTCAAACTGCATAGCCTCTGATTCTCCCAAGGCTAGTGGTCCCTAAAGTCTCTCCATGTCCCTACAACAGTCCTATGTAAGGCAGGCACTCCCCTCGTGTGTGGGTCAATTTTCCTGACCCCCTAAGTATCTGAACAACAGGATCCATTACGATTTCAAAGCTCTGGGTTCAGGGACGTGCTTGGAACCTCCCAGGTTGGTCAGCAGCGCCGAGGTGAAGCTTGGCCAGGCCCAGGTTAGTGGTTGCTTCTGAAGGACACTGACCCTCACTAAGCAGCCATCTGCACCCACAACTGTACAGCCCTGTGGTGCAGGCTTTTTGAGGGCCAGGAGGTTTGCAATGCCAGATCGCTTGAGAAGACACTGTTCTCTAGGCCTAGAAGCGACTTCCATTTGCTCAGTGGCCCAAGGGCCCTTTTGCTGGAGCACCTCAGGATGCTCTGTTCCAAGTTAGACTAAGGTGAGCAGAGGCCCTGGCCTCCCACTCTGCCCTCACGCCTGTAATTTGCTTGCCCAGAAAGGTACTATAGCAGAAGTAGAAGGATCTGGTGATGCATCCATGGTAGTGGGGACAGCATGAACACACTTAAGCCATTAATGTATACATTAATCAATCAAATGGTGAGTAAATGTGGACAACTTTAACCATAACAAGGGAAAACTGAAATAGAAATCTTGAAGACTGAAATAAATAGACATTAAAAAACAGAGAAAGAGAGAGAGACAGAGGAATCTTTGGCTGTGAGTTTGAGGCCAGCCTGAGAACACATAGTGACCACATAGGGCTACAGCAAGACCTCGAAAAACAAAAACAAAAAAGGGGGGACACTACAGGGCACCCATGCCCAAGCTGAGAATCCATTTCTGCAGAAAGGGGGAGCAAGGGGCCACAGAGGCAGGCTAGCCTGGGACAATACCCTGCAGTGCCTCACCCACCAAGTTAGCCCTCGGTCTTAAAAATGTGTGGCAAAGGCCTGAGAAATGTTACATCCACCCTTCTGTCGTTGGCATCTACTTGCACACATTTGTGGAGCACAGGGATAATAATTTCATGGACACACACACCCATCCAATAAAAATGATTAGCACCTCCATCTCCTCAGATGTGAACCAAATTTGTAATGGGAACCTCTGCATGCTTCTGGTTATTTAGAACATATTACCAACAAGGAATCAAGAAAAAATTCTATTTATGGGCTGGAGAGATGGCTTAGCGCTTGCCTGTGAAGCCTAAGGACCCCGGTTCAAGGCTCAGTTCCCCAGGACCCACGTTAGCCAGATGCACAAGGGGGCGCACGTGTCTGGAGTTCATTTGCAGTGGCTGGAAGCCCTGGCGCGCCCATTCTCTCTCTCTCTCTCTCTGTCACTGTCAAGTAAGTAAATAAAAATAAAAAAAATTTTAAAAATTTTATTTATTTGTTTGTAAGGACAGAGAGAGAATATGACTGACTGACTGAATGAATGAATATGGGTGCACCAGGGCCTCTAGCTACTGCAAACAAACTCCAGATGCATGCACCACTTTATACATCTCACTTTACATGGATACTGGGGAATTAAACATGGGTCACTAGGCTTTGCAGACAAGTACCTTAACCACCAAACCATCATCTCTCCAGCCATAGGAATCAAATTTTTAAAAAATTATTTGAGAGAGATTGGGGGGGGAGGGGATGGGTGCCCCAGGGTCTCTAGCCACTGCAAGCAACTCCAGACCCATGGACCACATTGTGCATCTGGCTTTACATGGGTACTGGGGAATCAAACCTGGGTCCTTTGGCCTTGGTGGCAAGTGCTTTAACTGCTAAACCATCTCTCCAGCCCAGGAATCAAAATTTTTGAATATGGAAAGTATCATAAACTTTGGTTGCCTTATTATTCTTAGAACACAAGAATTCTGTTTCAGGGTCTGTTATCCAGCTTCCCTCTACCTCCTCTCCACCCGTCTCAGTCTCTAATGAGCTATTCTATAGTCCAACAAATTAGAACAGGTATTTTTCTTTGTTTTACCTGGCTTATTTCACTTAACATAATGTTCTCAAGTTTCCAAAGTATCTCCAAATGACAGGAGATTTTTAAAGTTTTTTATTTGCAAGCAGAGAAAGAAGGGGGGTGGAAGAGGAAGGTGTGCCAGGACCTCTACCTCCAGCTGCTGCAAATGAACTCCAGATGCATGTGACTATAACATCTGGCTTTGCATGGGTATTGTGGAACTGAACCTTGGCAGGCAGGCTTTGCAAGCAATCACCTTTAACTACGGAATCATCTCCCCAGCCTGGACTTTGTTTTCTGTATGTCCACATCCATGTGTGTACCACCCTCGTTTTCCCTTGCACCTATACTTAGCAGTGAGCGTGCTAGTTCACCCAGGTCAAGTTCAGTGTCTTCAAGACCTCCTAGTTTTCCTAGTGGCCACAATATTTACATTTCTGGAAGCACCTAAGAGTTCTTGAGGGCTTTCTGTGCAGCACAAATCTACACTCAGGTCTACCAATGAACCATTTACCTCTACAGTTCATAGAGTGACACCCAGTAAGAGCTGTAGCACCACAGTGAGCAGCTGGGTGACGACTAGCCAGACACCACCTGGATTCTACCCACTCTGTAACCCCAGATACCCAAATACCATAAGCTTCTGCAAGGGACTTGGGACAAGTCTTCCAGGCTAGCTGGCCAGCCCCTCCCTGAGTCTGCATCCTGCTCATCCAAGCGGCAGAACGGAGCCCTTGCCGCCTGAGGACCCAGAACAGGCTTGAGCGCTGCTCAGGTACGCTCCAAGTTTCTCACCTCCCGCAAGCTCTCTGAGCTTTTCCTGCCTGCCCTCAAAACATCTAGAAATCAGAGCTGTACCCCAGATGAAAACCATGCAAACACCCAGGGACTATGTAGAAACATCAGGAAAATACTTCGGTCAGTTCCTGAAACCACAGCAGGACTCCTGCCCCTGGTGGCCGCACCCACACCTTATGGGTACCTAGTGCACCTTCCCTGGGAAAGGCCACCTAGGAACCACAATGTACCTTCAACCTGGAGCCTAGTTCTGAGCAGAGGAAGGACAGGCAGGAGAATAGCCAAGAGCAGGAGGCCACTGCCCTGGTAGGTGGCATCAATCCCTCTCCTTAGAAGGCCAAGAAACCACATCTCCACACACCGTGGGCATGGTGCTGGCCCAGAGAGCAAGCAGACTCCTGAAGACAGCATAGACTCCCCGCTGCTCTGGGAGGTACGTAGGGACCCCAGTGGGGAATGCAGACTCCCTGCCCCTTGCCCACTCACTTAAGGCAGGCAACAGCCAGCAGTACCCTTCCCTGTGCTCCCAGAATGAGACAGTGTGCTACCGACACTCGGTGATGTAGTGTAGCTTGGTTTTATTTATGTCCACAAATATTTCAAAAAAATTACAAAATACTCAAATGGAGAGAACACAGAAGTCACGATTTCTGGTTGCCTACTGTTTACACTGTTATCTCATGGCAAACTACTCATATATACACTTAGCTCCGAGATATATAGAAACATAGCAATCAGAATGTCCGCTCCGCTGCAGTGAGGCGTGAAGCTCAACCTTGACGACACGGAACAAGTACGTACAAAACACAGAAAGCAAAACCAGACTGCAGGTGAGAGGAGGTACGTCCAGAAGGAAACCAGTGGTCAGGCTTCAAAGACACCACGAAGGTCTGGAGCCTCCTGAACAAACGGTAGTTTGGGTGAGGGTTTTCAGGGCGTGGGCTCTGACATGGAAGAATCTCAGTGCTTCACCTTGGGATATGGGAAGAAACCCAAAACACAACAAGGAAACACTTTCAGACAGATTTCAAGTACAGAATTCAAAGGACTTCACTTTTTTCTCTTTGGAAAATGGGTAATGGCAGATTCAGTTTAAAGGGGGAGAAAAGGAGAGGTGGTGGCATGGGGCAGAACATAGCTACCCATCCAGAGGCCAGAGGGAAGAGGCTTTCCTCAGAGTAGAGAAGGGCAATCCACCTGGAGGTCTTTGTCACCACCTCCAGAACAAAATAAATGCTTCTGAGCCAAGGTGGCCAGAAGTTTGACAACCAAGAGTTACTATGAGCTTGCCTCCTGTAAGGAACTAAATAAAGTTAAGGCAGAAATGGAATGAGAACAAACAGAAGTAAACAAACTACAGGCATTTTCAATGACGAACCAATCACACCTGTTCCACACAAGGTTCATAGAGCACGAGAGGCCCTGCTACAGCTCTGAGAACAGAGCCTGGAGCAGAGTGAATGCTAACTAGCTAGGTCAGCTATGGGCAGCTTCTGCTAAGGGGCCTAGGCAGGTCTTAACCACCAGCCCTCAGAGTGGCCTTGACTGACATCTCAGATGTAACCACCACACGTGATAGTGGAAATGACCTTTGAGAGTGTGAGGGCAGGAAAAGGCCCTGTCCTGGCAGCCAGCTCTGCTGAAAAATGGGTCCAGCCTCCTAAAGAAAGGGGATTTTCCTGGGGAACCTGTTTTCAGCTAGGATTCCTATCCTACTTCCAGGAGGAAAAGTGGGACACATTGGTTTTCCAGGCAGATGTGTCACCATGAGTAGGCCTACTCCAGGGCCAAAACGGCAAGCCAGACCCATGACCATGTTGATTCCTAGGGTGTTCCTCACTCAGAGGCAACCTCAGTCTGTGGAAAGATGACTTGGCTTGGTCCTACAAGAGCAAAATGATGGCCTGCACTTGGGCAGATTTCTAACAGATTCCTTTGGCAAGCATATGTCCTGGGTCCTTCATGTGCTCAGTTACCTGTATCAAATCACTTTCTTGAATTTTCTATAGCATTTACGAAATTTTCAGAATATTAAAAAAGGCAATTTGTCCAGAACAATTAAAAGTGTGCATAGAACTCTAAGAAAATCTATCATCAGACACACATAAACATGCGCTTTCTAAGCAGAGACAGGACAACGGTGACAGCAGGGAACAGAAAGCCAACACTGAACTCCTCTGCATAAGGAAGGAGGCTCACTCGAACAAGTCTGCCACTGCGAAGCATGTGCAAGGGACAGAAAAACCAAATCAAAGCAGCAAAATAAAGAGCCTGTAACACTGTCCCTGCCAACCCCTGGATGCTCACCGCTGTGACCAACCTAGTCCCAAGCTCCTGCCGCTTGCAACTAGTAACGCCCATCTAGTCCCTTTAATTAAAGGGATAATTATATATAACTTTTTATTAAAAAATCAACTCTGTATTCTGTCAATAGCTGGTAGGAATTCACAATTAGTGACATGGCTGGAAAAAATAGATCAGAATAGTCGTTTGTGGAAGGAAAAAAAAAAAAGACTTCTAAAATTTATTTACAGATGTAAAAAGCCATGCTGCAGAACTTTCCCAAATTATGAAGATTTCCTACAATGTATTAAAATAAAAGATTCTTTAAAAATTATAGCTCTTCGATTCCAAACTCATATGCCACCTCTCTGCAAACCTCGTGGGTTCTGGAACCCACGTGACTCTGTGTCTGCACGCACAGTGAAGGGTGTGAACAGATTCTAGCACCTACTGAGAAATCAAGGAAAAGAAACTAAAGCCAAACCCCAAGATTGCAGGGAAGTTTTCTGGGTGTTCAGTCCAGCCCAGGACTCACTAAGTTTCTGGGGGACTGTCATGCAGGGAGACAAACCAGTCTCAGGAAATCGTCAACAAACGAACACTATTATGCAGATTCATTTTTAGTTGTGGGTTTTAAATATATAAAGAAATCTTCAGAAGATATTCCTTTTGCTTTTGCAGCTCCTACTGTATGTAAAAAGTCCTGTTTCTGCCCCCCAAGAACTGAGGTTTCCACAGCCAGCATTAACAAATAAATAACTTATAACTGCTTGTCACCTTCTTTCTTCAGTCGACTGGAAAAAGAAGAAGAAAAAAAAACAAGAGAATGGGCATCAAGCTGGGGCTGATGACAGGCAGGCTTTACACTACAGGTTACACACAGGTGGTTTGAGAGGGTCCATTTACTTGTGAGCCCCACCCTCACCCCAGTGGCCTCTCATACGACCAAGCTATGTCTGTAAGCTTCCCCTGCTTAGGGTTTAGTAGAACAAAGGGGTAGCTAGCAGCTGGTGCTAGCCATAATGGAGTTGGTGCTGGGGTGGGAAGCCTAGCCCCTGCCTCCTTCCTCTCCCACCTCACCTGTAATAATCTTCTTGACTTGGTAGGTGGCCACCATGCATGTGGGGGTGTCCGTGCAGCCATTGCTGCTCCATGGCCAGTCTCTGGAGCTCAGCTGACTGGGCATGCATAGCCTGCAGCTGGTGGGCTGCTGACATGGGAGGTGGGATGGCCCCAGGCAGGTCTCGGGGGTAGGGGGTGCCTGCCAAGCACAAAACAGGCTCCGCTACAAAAACAAGTCAGGGGAGTAGCCAGGTACAGGGCAACCAAGACAAGTGACCAGTAAAGAGGTCAAAAGAGAGTCCACCCAGTAGCTGCGCTCCTCTGGATAAGGAGTCGAGCCATCCCTCCCAGTCCCTACAGAGAGCACTGTGTCAAAGGTGGGACAACAGTGGCTTGGCTGAGCCCCCAGGACAAAGGTCCACACTAGTGCCTCCTGCCAAGGCTACTTTGATGTGCAGATGGGACCTCCTCCATCAAGTCCTCCTAGAGCTGGAAATCCACACCTATTCTGTTAGGAGATGAATGAAGGTGAACCAGACTTTAGCCCAACTTGCACCCATTCTTCCTCTGGTAAATTCTTACCAAAAACTGGATGGCGCAGCATCTCATGTTCATGTGGAGGCTGTCCAAGCAGAGGGTTGGGGAGGGTACCAGGAGGATAAGGGAAGCGTGCCAGGTGAGGGCCAGCCGTCAGGGGGTCAACCAGGGGGTGAACTGGGCCTGCTGAACCTAAAAGACAGAACACAAATCCAGATGCAGGTGGTGAGGCTCTGGCTCTGGTTTCTTGCTGCATGACCAGTGACTGGCCTCTCACCCAAACTGGCTCCTGGCCACCAGAGCAGGAAATACCATTTGGCTGCAAGTAATCCTGACCTCACCTTGATAAGTGTGCCAGAAAGGTGGGATGTTGAAGAGTCTACCATGAAGTGCATGTTTCTTCCCATCATTCCCAAAGCCCAAGCCCCAAGCCTGACCACAGAACCAGCCTCGCTCAGTGCTGCCTGAGGACCTAGAATTCACTATAGTCTCAGGGTGACCTCAAACTCAGAGCGAACTCCTACCTCTGCCTCCTGGGCACTAGGATAAAAGCCATGTTCCACCACACCCAGTGAGGACTATTATTTTAAGTTCTCTACTACAGAATAACCTAAATTCCTTGGGCAGCTCGGTGCCTGCATCCAAACCTTTCTTGTCATCTCTCAGCTTGAGCACGGGGCCAGAAACCCAGGCTTTCCCCAGAGGCTACCATAACAGGACTGAATGCTGTAGCTTCCCTACAACCCACAATTGAGAAGGAGGATGCCTCCGCCCCACCCTTCCCTGTGCATGCAACACCCACCTTGGTGAAGGGGGTCCTGCTGGTGGAGGTGGAGGTGGGAGTGGATGTGTGAGTGCTGGTGATGGTGTGGAGTCACGTTGAACATTTGCAGTCGTGCCAGGGGGTCACTTGTCAGTGATGCCATGCGCTCTGCATGGATGCGCTCAGCTGCCAATCTGTCTGGGTAGCTCATCTCAGGCCGCAGCTGGGGACCTGCTAAGGCCAGTCTCTCCCGCTCCAAGGGGTTCAGGCCCGGATGGAAAGAGGCAAATGGGTGTGGGCCAGCTGTAGGGGGGATGGAGAGAGCACTATGCCGGGCAAAATGCTCCATGGGGTTGGTGGCTGGGTGCAGGGGGTCCAGCTCCGGGGGCTTCACTTCAAAGCCTGGCTTCATCCTCTCCCGCAACTCACGCTCCCGAATTTCCCGTTCCCGAATCTCCCGCTCACGGAGCTCCCGCTCACGGATGGTAGGATCGACATTGTAGAGGCCAGGCATGTGGTAGGCCAGCAGGGGGTCAGTAGGGTTGAGGGGCATGTAGAAGGGGTGATTGCGGTTGGTGGGTGACATGACATGGGGCCGAGCATATTCACTCAGTGTCCGGAGGGCAGGTGTGTCAGGCCCAATGTATGGGGGCACAGCAGCAATGGTTGTCGGTGGTGGCTCAAAGGAGGGCCGCATATGGCCAGGACCGCTGAGCTGGGGATCACTAAGACGGCCTTCATGAGCTGAGCTAGACGCCTTCTGTTGAAGAAAAGAGCGTGTGAGGGACAGGTGCCAAGACTGCCTGTGGGTCTGAACCTGGTTTTCACCACACAGGTAGGCCCTGTCTGGCTCCAGTCCTACCATGTCAGACCAACCTGGTCCCTCTAGTCCAAAGATGTATGATACCCCTAGCCATCCATGGGCCAGGCACTCGGGTATGGTTCAGATTCTGCTATGACCTTCTCTTTGGTCTCGCCCTGGCGCCTGAGAGTAATGCCTATGATGGGCAGGGGTGATGAACTTTCCAAGAGAGCCAGGAAACCCACACTAGGAGGTCCTGTATGTCATTTTGGATTTGGCTTCCCTTTACCCTGCCTAGGCATGACTAGTGCCTCACTAGGCATGTAGCCGGTGACCTAGCCCCTAAGCAAAGCACAGGTCCCTGAGTCAGCTCACCCCTGGTTCTCCTCCCAAGTTGCCCCCTCCTGGTATTCTGACTCCTCATGACTAAGGAGAAGGTACAAATCAACAGCCTACAGCAAGTGCTGTGAGGCCTGGCCCTGCAAGGCAATGGTTTACAACCCACAGAAAAGCATGGCAATGCCTGCCAACAGCATCTACCTGCCTAAGAATGTGCTAGGCAGCCCGGCTGGATATGGTGCCCTCCCTGCCCATCCAAGCCCCCTCCAGGGACTCACAGCTGCGCGCTCTGCCTCCCGTTCCCGCTCACGCTCGCGCTCTCGCTCCTTCTCCTTTTCTTTCTCCCGCTCCCGTTCCTCACGGGCTTTTTGTTCGGCCTCCCTTTTAGCCTTCTCAATGGCCTCCTCCCTCTTCTTGGCTAGTTTGGATCCAGCAAGAGGCATGAAGTACAGGTCTGTTCGTGCACAAGAGTTGTAACCCCGGTCCAGGTGTTTGTAGAACCTAGAAAGGCAGAGGCTCTGGCTGGGGGCTCCTGACAAAGCCTCCCCTGACCTGACTCTGCCAAATGTACCCTCCCCCAAGCTGGGCCCACAGTCCTATGAACTGGTACCTGGCAGACTGGCTGGCATGGCTGGGGGTGTCCACCACGGTGGGCTCAGGGGATGGGCTCCTGGGGGGCGGAGGAGGGCTTTCAGGCTCTTCAGCATCATCCAGAGCCTCCTCCTTGATTTGCACAGTGGGGAGAGGGCAGGACGCTGGCCCTGGGACACTGCCTCCCGAAGAAACCGTGGCCGAGCAGGGTGGCTGAGTTGAGGTGCTGGGTCCCGCAGGTGGGGTAGAGGTGGAAGGGCAAGAGGGTGGAGTGATGGGAGGAGGTCCTCCAGGCACAAAGGGGTGCTGGGGAAATGAGGGCTGAGGGGATACTTGGTGGAGGTTGGCAGGGGGGTGAGAGGCAGCGGGAGGAGGCAGACTCTGGCTTTGGGTCAGCCCCGGGGGCTGGGCAGGAGAGGAGGGTAAGGGCTGGCTCTGGGGCATGAGCTGCAGGGGTGGTGGGTGGGCCGATGGAGGGTGGTGTGTAGACAGGGAGCTGAGGGGCTTCAGGGCTGGAGGGGGTGGCAGGTTGGCATTCATGGAGAAGGGTGAGGGCCCGGAAAGGTGAGGAGGGTGCTTGTGAGTCTGTGGTGCTGGAAGCTGTGGGATGGGTGTGGTGGGAGGGGGTTTGATGTGAGGCATGGCCAAGGGTGCAGGAGGCAGGGGCTGTTCCCTTGGGGGCTGTTGGGGCTGCAGTGCTGACTGAGAGGCTGGGAGCTGCAAGGTGGTATGAGGGTGAGCTGCTGCCGGGGAGCTTCCCAGAGGGGCCTGGCCTGGAGAAGCCTGAGGAGGAAGGCCAAAGGGTTGAGGGAGTCCCGGGTGCTGTAGCAGGGGCCCAGTCTGCAGGCTGTGAGGGCCCGCTGGGCCCTGACCGTGCAGGGGGGGCTGGGCATGTGGTGGGGCTGAGGTCTGGCCAGCAGGCGCAGTCAGAGGCTGCAGTGGGGGATGAGGTGAGGGCAGCCGAGGTGGGTGCAGGGTGGGCGCCTGCTGGATATGTGTGTGGGCTACAGGTGCCACTGTAGCCTGTGGCTGGTTAGGGGGTTGTGAGGTTGCAGGAGACCCCTGTGGAGGGACAGCAGTGGCAGTAGGCGTGGGTCCTGAGGGGGGAAGCTGGGGTGTTCCTGGAGGGGCTGTGGAGGAGGCTGTGGCAGTCCCACTGGGAGCCTGCAAGGCTGAGGGCTGAGCCTGCAGCATCTGCTGCTGGGCAGATGAGTCCGAGTCGCTCTCATTGTCCTGAGGGCTGGGGATACTGGGAGACGTGCTGCGATTGTCCTGGTCGATGTCTTTGGGGTCACTGCTGCCCTCATCATTGACACTGCGACTGTCAGAACTCTCCCCCTCACCTTCAGATGGCGAGTTAGGACGGCTGATCTCCTAGAGCCAGAGAAGCAAGAGATGGAAGCTCTAGGACAGCAGCACTCTGCCCCACACTGCTAGTGCTGGGCATACAGCCATGGTCCGTGCAGCAGGAGCAAGCTCATCTCCTGCCCCAAAACATTTAAGCTACTGGGTGTGGCAGCCTTTAATCCCAGCACTAGGGAGGTAGAGGGACCATTGTGAGTTTGAGGGCGGCCTGGAACTAGAGTGAGTTCCAGGTCAGCCTAGGCTACAGTAAGGGTTAGGGGGCCAAAAAAAAAAAAAAAAAAAAATCCAAGCTTCCCTAGAAGCCAGGTCACCATCACCCCCAGGAGAGCCTGGGCTGGATGTTTTCAAGGAGCAGGAGCAGCCAGCCTGAGTCAACAAGGCTTGTATTTGGATGCCAGCCTCACCTGGGTCTTTGTCTTTTTGGAGCTCGCCCTGTCCGTCTCCTCGGTGTCAGAGGCCACCTTCTCGCGCTGGCGCTTAGTGCTCTTCAGAGGGGACGAGGCCTCCTCCTTTACCTTCTGCAATGGAAGACCCACCCCAAGGAGTAATCAGATCAAGGCAAGGAAGCCTAGCTAGGAAATGATGGCTCTGTGGACCCTGCTCCCTCATTCTGAGTTCCACTTCCAAAAGCAAGAAAGCTCAGGACGGACCAGTTACAGGAGGCTGGGGGAAAAGCAGCAGCCCCCAGGAGTCTTTCTAGCCACCCCCCACCCCATGTCCCCGAAGCCCTGGCACAGTAAAGGCAGATGTAACCCTCTCTCTAGGCCCGAGGATTCCATTTGAAGACACTAGCAGAGCACACTGTTGAGTAGCCCAGAGGCGCTTCAAGACCCATGTCTACGGGTGGCAAGCAGCAGCTTAGGTAGCCAAGGGGAAGGAAAGAGGAAGTAGAGCTCCATTCTCCCTCCCTTGCTGACCTTGGCTGACTTCTTCACTGTCTCCGCTTTACTGTCATTACTGGAGGTGCTGGCAGCACTGGGAGAGTTCCGGCCACTAGAGCGGATGTCTTCATTAATGGGTGAGGCACGACCATCAGGACTGGCAGGCTGTTTCTTTCGACCACTGCGTAGTGTAGACATCTGTCCCTCCAAAACCAAAGCTTGTTAAGGATGGATCCCCAGGAACCCTCCTGAACCCAGATACAAGCAGTAGGTGGGATCAACACTGTTCACCTGTTAAAAAGAGCATGTCTGGGGCTGGGGAGGAGGCTATGCAGTTAAATGTGTTTGCTTACAAAAGCATGTGGGTCCTGGTTTGACATTTTCAGTTCTCATGTAAAGCCAGATGCACAAAGTGATGCATGCATCTGAAGTTCATGTGTAGTGGCAAGAAGCCCTGGCTTCTCTCTCATAGAAATAAAATTTAAAAAAGAACAATTTTCAAACCCATAAACAGTACTGAGGAACTGTCCTGGAAATAAAAAGGGCTTTCTGTTTTGTCTTTTTGAGGTAGGGTCTCACTCTAGCTCAGGCTGACCTGGAATTCACTATGGAGTCTCAGGGTGGCCTTGAACTCATGGCGATTCACCTACCTCTGCTTCCCGAGTGCTGGGATTAAAGGCGAGTGCCACCACGCCTGGCCCGAAATGGGCTTTCTGCATGGCAGGCAGCAAGCTAGCTGGGTTGTCTACTATAACACACAAGGTCATCTCCCTTTCTGTTTATCCCAGTATCTGTCACTTTCCCAACCAGACTGTAACATACATGCATTAATCCGATAGCACAGGAAAGTCTCCCAAAGAGACAAGCTGTTAAATACTGCTCTTAAGTTATCACAACAGCCCAGCCCTCAGCATCTTCTGGAACTCAGCTGAGGTCAGGATGCTGGGGGAGGTGGGCCACCTACTGGCACCTACAAGAAGGCCCCAGAGGTAGATTAGCACTGGAAAGAAGAACCCTCAGCATCCTCAACCATGATCTTCTCATGGACCCAGACGTACTAACCAAGTCAAAGCTTTTTTCTTAACTTCCCCCTGTAGGGTCTCACACTGGCTTAGGCTATCCTGAAATTCACTATGTAGTTTCAAGCTAGCCTCGAACTCAGAGCCATCCTCCTATCTCTAGCCCCTCTGCCTCTGCTAGGACTGGCTTTTACTTAACTTTTTAAAGACAAAGTCTCTTTGTACCCTAGACTGACCTTAAACTCATGGTTTTCTTCCTGCCTCAGCCTCCCAAGAGCTGGGATTACATGCACCACCACAATGCCTTGTTAAACAAAGCTTCTTCATGAAAGGGCTATGCAATGAGCAGAAAGCTTTTAAAGTTGGATAAACTGTTTGAAAAAATAACAAAAGGTATACCATACTGTACAAGACTGGCCCATAGAAAGCTTTGAGGAACATGGAGAGTTGACACTTGGCCACAAACCAAGACCAATGAGCGCCCATAAAACTGAGCTTAGGATAAGCACCCTATGGGCTCCCCAAGAATAGAACAGAGTGCCAGTCCTAACCCCACAGGCAAGGCCTTTGGGTTTGTTTCTCCACAAAAGCCAATCCTGACTTCCTTCTGTGGTGGTCACAAGCCCAGCAAACTCCAGGCCCGACTCACCGAGCCCCGACTCCGCCGTGTCCTCATGCTATGCTTCCCATTGAGCCCATCGTCCTCCTCCTTGACAGGCTTGAACATGAACGGTGGGGGGTCCACAGGTTTCTCGATGGGTGGCAGCTCACCGTACTTCTTGAAGTGGATGCGGCAGTCGGTACAGAGCAGGATATTCTCCCGACCCCCGTGATGCCAGTCTTTGGAGGCTGCATAAGGTGAGGGCAGCAGTTTTGGAAACCAGCTCTGCCCTCAGCGAAGTCTGGGCAGACTGTATGGGCTACACCTGATCCTGCTGCATCAGAGCCACAGAGCACAGGGCTTGGACACACCTTGCCCCTCAGACCACCCAGGGCTGGTGAGGAGCATCCACTACTCCCTCTAACACCCAAGAGATGGCAGCAAGTTCCCAGGAAGTACAGACCCCTCCCCAACCTTGCACTGTCCCTCCTACCCAGAAAGTACAGTTCTCCATAATGACTGCCAGACAAGGGAGTCAATCAGTATCCCCAGCAGGTTTCCAGTTTGATGCATGAAATGTTCCAAACCCACCAGTGCCAGAGCCTGCCCTGGTCCAAGGAGAAAGGACATGGCACCACCACCACCCCCACCGCCCGCCCTGGGGCACAGGAAGAGCACTTACTGGTGGTGAAGCAGTGGCGGCAAGCGTAGCCCTTCAGCTCCTGCTCACTGTCCTCACTGTCAAAGTCATCCTCGCTGGCTGAACTCAGGTCCACTGTGCAAGATGGGCACACGTGAGAACAGGAGAGAGAGCATTATGCTCAGCCATGATGACAGCCACTAGAGAATAGCTCCAGTGGCAGAAGCAAGCAGCCTCACAAAGGTTTTGAATTCCTCAGGGTCAGTCATCAGAGCAAAGAGCTTGTGTGTGAAGGGCGGTACTTAAGGGCCTGCCTTGCCAGATTTTTGGGGCCTGATGTCACACCTGAATCCTGGGGTGGCCAGCACAGGAGCTTATACTAGTGAATCTGAACTGGGAACAGTGCACCCTCGATACCTTCCCTAGTGCATCTGGAGACCTGAGAACCACTGTCCCACTGAATCCCATTGGTCCTACTTGATGACTTCCAGCTCTCATGTGCATAACACAGGTGCCCCTCAGGCCAACGTCCTGGGCCAGTTCAAGGGGAAAAGAAGGAAGGGCCTCACGGTGATAACAGGGTGCATCACACTAGGCCTGGGAAGAGGATCTGTTAGGTAGGAGGATTTTAGTACCACAACCCACATGTGTGCCTTATAAGCTCTCATAATGAAATCTTAGGCCAAAGGGACATTTTTGTAAAAAGTTAAACAATGCTGAGCTTGTCAAAAATACTTAAATGGAGGGCCGGGTCTGGCATGCATGTTTTTAATCCCAGCATTTGGGAGGCAGAGGCAAGAGGACCACTGTGAGTTGGAGGCCAGCCTGGGCTAGAGCAAGATCCTATTAAAAAAAAAAAAAAAAAAAAAAAAAAAAAAAAAAAACTTAAATGGGGCTGGAGAAAAGGCTCAGTGGTTAAAGGTGCTTTGCTTGTAAAGCCTGGGTTTGATTCCCCAAAACCCACTTAAAGTCAGACACACCAAGTGGCCCATGTGTCTGAATTTGCTATGGTTGAAAGCCCTGACATACCTATATTCATCCTCTCTACCTGTGTCTACTTCTCTCGTTTTTTAAAAAAAATTTTGTTATTTTTATTTATTTATTTTAGAGCAGCAGAGAGAGAGAAAGAGGCAGAGAGAGAGAGGGAGAGAGAGAGGGAGAGAGGGAGGGAGAGAGGGAGGGAGGAAGGGAGAGAATGAGCACACCAGGGCCTCTAGCCACTGCAAATGAACTCCAGATGCGTTCACCCCCTTGTGCATCTGGCTAATGTGGATCCTGGGGAAATTGAGCCTCGAACTGGGGTCCTTAGGCTTCACAAGCAAGCACTTAACTGCTAAGCCACCTCTCCAGCCCTGCTTCTCTCCTAACAAACAAGCAAGCAGGGACTGGGGAAATAAACTCAGCGGGTAAAGTGCTTGCCACACAAACCTGGGGAACTGAGTTCAATTTCCAGTACCCATGAAAAAATAAAATGCAAGCTGGGCGTGGTGGCACATGCCTTTAATCCCAGCACTCAGGAGGCAGAGGTAGGAGGATCGCCATGAGTTTGAGGCCACCCTGAGACTACATAGTAGATTCCAGGTCAGCCTGAGCTAGAGTAAGACCCGACTTACAAAAAAATTTAATTAATTTAAAAATTAATTAAATAAATAAAATGCCAGCCGGGTGTGGTGGCACACACCTTTAATCCCAGCACTCGGGAGGCAGAGGTAAGTGTGGTGAGTTCGAGGCCACCCTGAGACTACATAATTGCAGGTCAGCCTGGACCAGAGTGAGAGCCTACCTTGAAAACCAAAATAAACAAATAAATAAAATAAAAAAGTGATAATAATAAAAATAAAATAAAATGCCAAGCATAGTACTTGTACTCTACTCTCAGTGTCAAGGAGGATCTCTGGGGTTCACTGGTCTAACTGAGGAGCTCCAGTGAGAGCCCCTGTCTCAAGAAAGGTAGATGGCATTCCTGAGACTGACACCCAAGGTTGTCCTCTGACCTCCTCACCCTTCACCCCCCCCCACACACACACAGAAGCTGAGTGGTGGTTCAGCAGCTAAAAGATACTTTCTTGCAAAGCCTGACGGCCTTGGTTAGATTCCCCAGCACCAACATAAAGCCAGACGCACAACAAAGTGGCATATTCATCTGCAGTTCACTTGCAGTGGCAAGAGGCCCTGATGCGCCCATTCATTCTCATTTATATTCTCTCTCTCATAAGTAAAATAAACATATGGATCACTTTGTACATTTTTATACTGATGGTAGGGAAATCTCTCACAGATGGTTAGCACTACATGTAGATCAGGCTTCATACATAAACATGCATATACATGGGGCTGCATGTTAACAGTCTTCTTCCACCCTTTGCAGGACCAACACCCCTCACTTACAGAATTCACTAGAAGGGGGTCTGGAGGGTGTGTTGACAGGGGTAGATGCGGTGCGGGTCTTTATCCTCCGGAACACAGCCTGTCTGCGGTGCCTGCGGTGGGCACGGGAGCTGGCTGCCTCTGGGGTTTTCTTCCAGTAGTAATAGAAGGTAATAAGTTCACCCTGCAAGAAAGAAGGGCTGCTGTGAGTATGTGTATATATAACACCCCATCACTGAAAGGGAGGTGGTGACAATTTTCTCAAGGGGCACAGCTGCTGAGCAGATCCAGGGCCATGTCTCCCTCAGCTCAGAGAACACCAACTCCAGACATCATAGCACATCATGAACAAGAAACAGAAAGTTCCAGCCTTTTATGAGTATGTGAGGACGGGTGTGCAAGTGAGTGGAATATATGCACACAGAAGATGTTTCCTGCACAGTCTTCTAGTGAATCACACAAGAATGTGTAGAAATGCTTGGCTGGTGAGACGACCTCAGTATTAACCACTAAGTACACTAAGTAGCCAACCAGAGAACAGAGGGAGGGTCGTGGGACTGTCAGAGCTCCCAGCCAAAGGCAAACCGCCCTTCTTCCCTTGACCCTCTGCTCAGCACATACCTGAGTCAGCTGGCAGGAAGTCATGAAGGCCAGAGCTGAGGCATAGCAGAGCAAGACAGAGAGATGGACACCTGTCACACAGTGAGCCATTAAGGCAAAGAAGAGCCATCCTGCCTAGAGCCCAGCAGAAAGGAAGCTCAAGAACATTAGCTAAGGGCACGCGAAAGCCCTGCTCCCTCAGTCAAAGGACACTTCATCTAGACTTGGATGACTAAAGATCAACATATTTTGAGTAACTGAAAATAACAATAACATGCTAGACAGATGGCTCAGTAGTTAAAGGTGCATGCTTGCAAGCCTAACAGCCCAGGTTCCATTCCCTAGTACCCACGTAAAGCCAGAAGCAAAAATGGCACATGAACTTGGAATTAATTCTGGCAAGCCCATTACTTCTCTCTCTCCCCTCACAAATAAATCATATATGCTTCATTTTAAAAATTAATTTATTTGGGTTGCAGAGATGACTTACTAAATTTTTGGGCTGAGGTCAGGTGTGGTAGAACATGTCTTTAATCCCAGCACTTGGGAAGCAGAGGTAGGTGGGTCATTCAAGGCCACCCTGAGACTACATAGCAAATTCCAGGTCAGCCTGGGCTAGAGTGAGATCCTACTTTGGGAAAAAAATAAAAAATAAAAATGGGGCTGAGGAGATGACCCAGTGGTTAAAGGCACTTGCTTACAAAGCCTACCAACCTGAGATCTGACCCTCCCCCATATCTAAGTAAACTGATGCACAGCAGCGAATGCATCTGTAATCTCAACACTGGGATCTGAAGCTTACTGGGGTTTGTTTGCAGTGGGAAGAGATCCTGTCTTAAGGAAGGTGGAAGACAGCACAGACACCTTGAGGTTGTCCTGTGACCTCCACACAACTGCCATGGAGTATGTGTGCCCATATACGTACCTATGTACACATGTATGTAAACACACACAGTAATAAATTTTAAAAACAAAGAAGGCCAGCCATGGTAGTGCACATCTTTAATACTAGCATTCAGGAGGCAGAGGTGGGAGGATCGCTGTGAGTTTGAAGCCACCCTGAGACTACACAGTGAATTCCAGGTCAGCCTGGGCTAGACTGAAACCCAACCTCGAAAAACAAAAAAGAAAAAGAAAATAAAAGCTGGCAAGCTTAGGGGGGGAAAAGTATATAAAACAATGGGTTATGATACTTTCATAAAACACTGACAGAACCACAACAGTGAGATTGTCTCCATTACAATATTCTCTCGGTAAGTAAGTGTTGGTGTCTTGGCAGAGCCCCAATACTGAAATTACCCTGCACGTGAACCCAGACCAGAGCACTCCTATGCCTCCCCCTCCCCAGTACCTAGTCCCATAAACAAGCATTAAGGAAAAGTAGGAGGCAAACGCTCTATCCTCCAAAAGGCGCGGTTGAGAGGACTAAGTGACAAAACAAGCAAGGAAGACAGCTGGCAGCATCCAGTCAGAGCGGTATCCCTGTGGCAGTGGCAGATTTTAGGCTAGGAAACAGATTCTGCAAGACTAGTTAGTGATGCATGTGTGCTGAATATTTCTTACCTAGAGCTAGATTTCCTCCCCCACCCCCAACTCCTTTTTTTGAGAGTGCTGAGGTTAAGAGATGGGTTTTATGTTTATTTTTATTTATTTATTTGAGAGACAGGCAGGCAGAGAGATAGAGAATGGAGCGCCAGGGCTTCCAGCCACTGCAAACGAATTCCAAATGCATGCCCCATCTTGTCCATCTGGCTTACTTGGGTCCTGGGGGAATCGAGCCTTGAACTGGGGTCCTTAAGCTTCATAGGCAAGCACTTAACTGCTAAACCATCTCTCCAGCCCCAAGGCTATGTATTTTTCTATGAAGCACTAAACAGCTGTGACCAGATCCATAAAGTAGGAACTCACTGGTCCTTTATCTAGGGAGTTACGGGTATGTTTCAACCTTTCCAATCACTTACAAATGCTAGCACTGCCAATACTAACTTAATAAACACTAGGGACTGCCAATGCTCTGGGGTAGAAGGCCAGAGCTAGCCACCAAGAAGCAGCACACTCACGACTACACATGTGCACAGATGCCCAAGCCCTCACTTCCATTAAGACAGTAACTGGATAATACAAGAAAAGGCAGAAAATTCCTTTCAGATTTCTGTGTTGTTTCTCTATCGTATACTATGTACATCTGGCAGCTGGCCCAGTAGTGACTGGAGAACCCTGAGCCCCAAAGACCATGACCTATAAACCTTTTGTTCTACCACTGACCACCTACCTTCCCACCTTGAAAATACATTTACCTATATCATATACTAGATGCTAACAGGGACAATACTCAAACCTGCTAGGAGATTACAAGGTCTCTGCTTACTGAAAACTGACCTGGCTTTGGTTTTCCTATGAGGAAAAAAAAAAAAAAAAGGAACTGAAGTCAAGACAGGTCACAGGCACCTTTAAAACACTATCAGGGTGACATGTTTAAGCCCAAAACTGGTCCAATAAATCACAGCTTATCCCAACCAAAGCTGGAAAGAATGAGGAATGTAGCAGTTAGCTTCTCACTGCTAGGACAAAATATGTAATAAAAATTAGCTTACAGAGGAAATGACTTTTTTTATTTTTTGGTTTTTCAAGGTAGGTCTCACTCTGCCCCTCTAGCCCAGACTGACCTGGAATTCACTATGTAGTCTCAGGGTGGCCTCTAACTCACGGCGATCCTCCCACTTCTGCCTCCCAAGTGCTGGGATTAGGTGTGCGTCATGCACTACTTCTGCTTCTGAGTTTGGAGGGAAGTTTGTTCATGTTGGGGAAGCACAGCAGGCGCAGGAGCAGGAAGGGGGCTCACATCCCCACACAGTGCACCGCAAGGAGGAAGTATGCTAACAAGTACTGGCAAACTGGGCTAGACTATAAAATCCAACCCCACCTCCTTCTAGCAGGTTCCACCTCTGAAAGACTCCACCAGCTAGGGATTGAGGCTTAATCACAAACACACGAGGGGGACATTTTAAGTTCAGATGGCTATAAGGAGAAAACCCAAAATAAGTCCTTTCACTTTTTCCTTTAGCCTGATATCAATTTTAGGGGACAACAAAATTACAGAAGCAAGCCAGGTGTGGTGGTGCATGCCTTTAAACTCAGCACTCAGGAGGCAGAGGCAGGAGGACTGCTATGAATTTGAGGCAACTCTGAGACTTCATAGTGAATTCCAGGTTATCCTGGGCTAGTGCGAGACCCTACCTCCAAAAACAAAAACAAACAAAACAAAACAAAAAAAAAAAAAAACAAGAAAAAGCAAAATTACAGATTATAGAAGCCTGAGATGTGAGAAGAAATGCCTATGTGGGAGGGACAAGAACCAAACAAGAAGGAAAAAGGGAGGTGGGAAGGCAGAAGCTGGGCCTTTGCCAAGCCTGTGTTCTTTCTAAAGCAGCTGAGATACACCATCCAGGTATTTTTAAAAATTATTTATTTTAGGGGCTGGAGAGATGGCTTAGCGGTTAAGGCACATGCTTGCAAAGCCTAAGGACCCTGGTTCAATTCTCCAGGACCCACGTAAGCCAGATGGAGTTCGTTTGCAGTGGCTAGAGGCCCTGGCATGCCCATTCTCCCCGCCCCCCACACACACACCTTCTCTGTCTCAAATAAATAAATAAAAATAAAATATTTTAAAAATTATTTTATTTAAGAGAGAAAAGAGAGGGAAAGAATGAGTACAGCAGGGCCTCCAGCCACTGCAAACGAACCACCTTGGGCATCTGGCTTACATGGGTCCTGGGGAATTGAACCTGGGTTCTTTGGCTTTGCAGGCAAATGCCTTAACTGCTAAGCCATCTCTCCAGACCCATCTAGGTATTTCTAAACAGCGTTGCCTTAGTTACAAATGACCAGCTTGACTTCTCAAACAACAGGAATGTTTTGAAAGAATCTCAAATGGTTTTAAAGACAGCACAACTTGCAGATTAAAATAGAAGCCAACGTTCAGTGAGACTAAGAAACTGGCCCACTGCCAGACACCAAAAAGAAAAAAGGCTCTGGGAATCAAGCCAGCCTGTTCTTTCCACCACTAATCCTACACGGGGCTCTTGGGACAGCAGGTAAGAAAATCAAGATTCCCCTTTTCCCCCAAAATAACTTGACAGTGAAGTCAACATCCACTTTTAGTCAACAAGTAAAAACTTTTTTTTTTTTTTGAGGTAGTCTCACTACATCCCAGACTGACCTGGAATTCACTATGTAGTCTCAGGCTGGCCTGGAACTTACAGTGGTCCTCCTACCTCTCCATCCCGAGGATGCTGAAATTACAGGCTTTTTTTTAAAAAAAATTTTTTTTGGTTTATTTTTATTTATTTGAGAGTGACAGACAGAGAAAAGGCGCGCCAGGGCATCCAGCCACTGCAGACGATTTCCAGATGTGTGCGTCCCGTTGTGCATCTGGCTAACGTGGGTCCTGGGGAATCAAGCCTCAAACCGGGATCCTTAGGCTTCACAGGCAAGTGCTTTAACCACTAAGCCATCTCTCCAGCCCAATTACAGGCTTTAAAAAAATACATTTTATTATTAGAGAGAGAATGGGCACACCAGTTCCTCCAGCCACTGCAAATGAACTCCAGATGCTTGCACCACCTTGTACATCTGGTTTACATGGGTCCCGGGGAATTGAGCCTGGGTTCTAGGCTTCATAGACAAGCACATTAACCACAAACCTATCTCCCCAGTCCCCTAACAACATTTTTTGAAAAATATTTTTATTTATTTATTTGAAAGGAGAGAGCATGGGCATGCACATGTGGCGCATGCACACACCAGAGACTCTTGCCACTGCAAACCAACTCCAGATGCATGTGCTACTTTGCATCTGGTCATTTCTCCAGTCCAACAAATAACTTTTAAACAAGAACAATCAGTTCAGAACAAGTTTTACCCCCCCCAATACCAAAGATCAAAATGACCAAGACCCTCTCTTTCTCCACAGGTCTGAAATCACTGATTGAGAAAATGAAGAAATATAGATTTCCAATTCAGGAATGAAGAGAAATGTAGAACTTGTAATATACTGCTAGTGGTAACAAAATAATCAAGCCACTTTGAAAAGTTTCTACTAAGTCAAATACATAATGTGTGACCCAGCAATTCCATACCTTGCTTGTTTACCCAAGAGAAATGAAAACAGGGACTGGGAGAGATGACTGAGTGCTTGCCTTGCAATCTTATATGCAAGAGCCACATAAAAATGTCAGACAGGTGGCCCATACTTACAATCCAAGTGCTGGGGATGCAGACAGGCAAATCCCTGGGATTTGCTGGCCAGCTTGCCCCTACTTGGCAAGCTCTGGGCCAATGAGAGTCACTATCTTACAAAAAAGATGAACAGCATTCCAGAGGAATGTCACCCAAGGTTGTCCTCTGGCCTCCACATGCACGTGAATATTTATTTATGTGTACCCACCTACCCAAATAAGTAAGTTTTTAAGTAAATAAATAAATACAGGCATGTGGGGCATGTGGCTCAGTTGATAGGGTACTTACCTAAGCATAAAACCCTGGGTTCCAACCCTGAAACAATCTGGGTGTGGTGGCTCACATCTATCCATAACAATACCTGAGAGGTAGAGTTAGGAAGATCAGGAATTCAAGGCCAGACTCTGCTACATATCAAGTTTAAGACCAGCCTAGGTGACAACATGAGACCAAGAAAAAAAGAAACTGGGTGTAATGGCACACACCTTTAATCCCAGTACTCAGGAGGTGGTAGGAGGATCACTGTAAATTCTAGGCCAGCCTGTGACTACAAACTGAGTTCCAGGTCAGCCTGGACTAAAGTGAGAGTCAGTCAGTCAGTCAGTCTGTCTGTCTGTCTGTCTGTCTGTCTCTCTCTCTCTCTCTCTCTCTCTCACACACACACACACACACACACACACACACACGGGAGAGAGAGAGAGAGAGAGAGAAAGAGAGGGAGAGAATTAGAAGCATACACACAGGGAGGGGGGCATATAAAGACTTTTACACAGCATTCATATGAACTTTATTCTTTTGTTTGTTTGGTTGGTTGGTTTTTCGAGGTAGAGTCTCTAGCCCAAGAATTCACTCTGTAGTCTCAGGCTGACCTTGAACTCACAGCAATCCTCCTACCTTTGCCTCTGGAATGCTGGGGTTAAAGGTATGTGTGCCACCATGCCTGGCCTCTTTTAAAAAATATTTTATTTATTTGACAGAGAGAGGGAGGGAGGGAAGGATGAAGGCAGGAAAGAGGGAATGGGTACACCAGGGCCTCCAGCCACTGCAAACTCCAGACACACACACTACCTTGTGCATCTGGCTTGTGTGGGTACTGTGGAATCAAACCTAGGTCCTTAGGCTTCACAGACAAGCACCTTAACTGCTAAGCCATTACGCCAGCCCACAAACTTTATTCTTTTTGTTTGTTTGTTTGTTTTCAAGGTAGGGTCTCACTCTAGTTCAGGCTGACCTGTAATTCACTATGTAGTCTCAGGGTGGCCTCGAACTCATGGCGATCCTCCTACCTCTGCCTCCCGAGTGTTGGGATTAAAGGGGTGCACCACCACGTCCGGCTACAAACTTTATTCTTCATAGTTTGAAACTTGAAACAAGACACATGACTGTTCACAGGAGAATAACTAGATTATTGCATACTGTTGCACTAAAACATTACTTGATAAAGGAAAAAAAGAACCAGTGGGGCATGTGGTTCTCACCTTTAATCTCAGCACCCAGGAGGCAGAGGTAGGAGGATCACTGTGAGTTCAAAGCTGACCTGAGACTACTACATACTGAACTCCAGGTCAGACAAGGTTAGAGCAAGACCCTTCCTCAAAAATCCCAGCATAAGCCGGGCATGGTGGTGCATGCCTTTAATCCTAGCATTTGGGAGGCAGAGGTAGGAGGATGGCTGTGAGTTTGAGGACCACACTGAGAATACAGAGTGAATTCCAAGTTAGCCTGGACTAGAGTGAGACCCTACCTTGAAAAACCAAAAACTAAATAATTTAAAAAAAACCAGCAATTGATATAAAAACAAATCTCAAATGTCCTATTAAACAGAAGCAGTCAAAAAACAAGGGTACTTATTATACCTTATCTGTAACTGCAAATAAAAAGCAATCAGTAGTTCCCCTGAGTCTGTAGGGCGGGACAGGAAAGTGCTTGCCAAGGACCTAACCAGGTAAATACTCAAGTGGGTAACAGATAAATCTATGAGTTGATGGTGGTGGTCACATAGATGCAAACACTTGTCCAAACATATTGAACTATGTACTTAAACTGGGCTCATAAGCTATAGTACGTGTGGCACATGTATCAATTATGTCAATAAAGTTGATAAATCAATAGGTCCAGACCAGGTTTTATTAGCTGCCAAGGGATTAAACATGGAATGGGGCAAAGCTGGAGGATTAGAAACAGCTATTCGGCCTGCATGGGTGGCTAGGTCTTGAGCACAAACAAAAGAACATGTTGGGGAAAGCTTTGGTCCTGCAAACAGAGAGCAAGGCAGCTTGCGGGGGCCCCACCAGGAACAAAGTCAATTGAACTTTAATCAAACATGCATAGTGTGCTACAGAGACGGCTGCACATAAATTCAGGGAACAAAAGCTGCCAGAGAAATCAATAGCTCACTGAAACATTAACACAGGCAATCGTTGATCAAAAGGCAGCTCCACAAAGGCAGCCTTGCAAATTAGCTCCTGCTTTTGCTTACAAGCAAACACTGAGGCCTAAATGTTGTCAACAGGAATGGCCTGTAATGATCATTTTGTTCCCAACATTCTCACCTCATCTTACAACAAGGTCTCACAGCCAACACATCTGACATTGAGGCACTATAACTGCACACAGCATGATTGAAACTAAACCAGCGCAGTGTCTGGGCAAAATGAAGGGAGAAGGGACAAAACATCTCTAAGTGCCAGCATCAGGGCTGCAGGTCTTGCCACAGGTACTCAAACCCAGCATTCTCTCCTTCCAATTCCTCTTTTTCATTTTTTTTTGAAGAGGAGGAGATCTATTTTCAAGGACTCATATACAAAAAAGGCCATAGGCAACAGTAATCAAGAAGCCTACTGGGGGAGATCCCTGAGACCCCCAAAACATTACAGGCTATTGACAATGCTCTTGGTTGCCCACCAATATGGTAAGACCCTATAAGCTACCACATGCTTCAGTTTCATAACACTGAGAAATCAAGAAGCCACTTTCCTGCTAGCTAACTGTCATAGTACTGGAAAGCGCTATGCAGGCTGCTGAGGGAGAAAGGTCATCAGTGGTCTTACCCAAGCAGTGTATCCTGCAAGCTACACAACTGAGCAGCCAGGCAAGATGTGTACTGGTGCAATAGTGGCATGTTACCTTTGGTGCATGTGGTAGTTTGAATTTATGTTCCCCATAGACTCAAGTGTTTTTTTACTTAACTTAAAGGCAAATAAAAAGAGAGAATGGGTGCACCAGAGTCTCCAGCCACTGCAAACGAACTCCATATGCAAAAGCCACCTTGTGCATCTCACTTTATGTGGGTACTGAGGAATAGAACCCAGATCTTTGCTGGCAAACATCTGAACCTGTAAGCCATCTGTCCAGTCCTCAAGTGTGTTTGGGGGTGGACCTGAATTTCAGCCCAAAGTTATGCAGAGGTCTAAACTCTGGCAGGTCCTTAATTGATGCTTTTTGGTGTTTGCTGACTCACGGTAGTTTTATGAGTGGGAGCTTGAATACATGAATGGGAACAGCTTCCTCTGCCACTTAATTGAACTTCCCCTGGGTCTGTAAGTGTGACATAGAATCCTTCTGCCTATAAAACTATGTTTGGTTGGGTGTTCATCCTAACAACATGAAGTTGACTACTATAGTGGATAATCAACGTTTTGGTGCTCTTATGGAATGTGAGGCCCACTTCATAGAAAGGAATTCATGCCTGACACTAAAAACCAGAAGTCATACCCTAGGGGAACTCTACTACTGTTTGACTAAACGAGTATGTGCTACTCTCACACTTGGTCAGAGAAGCTTCTTTTTGCAGATGGCAGTGATTTCTGGAGAGATTCAAATATTAAAAATATTAAAAATAAGTAACAGAGGGGAAACGGTAAATGGCTTAGTGGTTACAGCATTTGACTCTGAAGCCAAAGGACCTGGGTTCGAATCCCCAGGAAGCACGCAAGCCCGATACACAAGGGGGCGTTCGTGTTGCCTAGAGCACCTGGCATGCCCATTCCCTGTATCTGTCCCTTTCTCTAGGCTGGGCGTGGTAGTGCACGCCTTTAATCCCAGCACTTGGGAAGCAGAGATCGCCATGAGTTCGAGGCCATCCTGAGACCCCATAGTGAATTCCAGGTCAGCCTGGGCTAGAGTGAGACCCTACCTCGAAAAACCAAAAAATAAAAAAAACAAAGTAACAGTTGAGTGTTCAGCACTAAAAGAGACATCTCTACCACACTCTTTAAGGCTCAGGGAAAACTGTGGAAGAGGTGATAAGAATATAAGAGCCGCCGGGCGTGGTGGCGCACACCTTTAATCCCAGCACTTGGGAGGCAGAGGTAGGAGGATCGCCGTGAGTTCAAGGCCACCCTGAGACTACAGAGTTAATTCCAGGTCAGCCTGGACCAGAGTGAGACCCTACCTCGAAAAACAAAAACAAAAACAAAACAAAACAAAACAGAATATAAGAGCCAAATGATGGGGAGGAGTGTTTTGGAATGCTGTCTTCTGGACATGAAGTGACCTCATAGCAGCTATCTTTATCTGCAAGATACTGGGCCAATCAACATGTCATCATGGATGATGGAAAGGGGCCAAAAAAAAAAAAAATCAAAATAGAAGAGGGGGCCTGGGGAGATAGCACAGCAGCTAAAGACACTGGTTTGCAAAGCCTGCTGGCCCAGGTTCGACTACCAGGTACCCATGTAAAGCAAGATGTACAGAGTGATGCATGCACCTAGAGCTTGTCTGTAGCAGCTACAGGCCCCGGTGCACCCATTCATTCTCCTTTTTCTCTCTCTGGTAAACAAATACATAATTTTATTTTATTTATTTTTGGGGGGGGGGGTTCGAGGTAGGGTCATGCTCTGGTCCAGGCTGACCTGGAATTAACTATGTAGTCTCAGGGAGGGTAGCCTTGAACTTACAGTGATCCTTCTACCTCTGCCTCACGAGTGTTGGGATTAAAGGTGTGCGCCACCACACCCCGCATAAAAACATTTTTAAGAGACAGAAGAGTTTAGCAGTTAAGGCAATTGCTTGCAAAGACTGATGACAAGGGTTCAATTCCCCTATAACCACATTAAGTCAGATGTACAAAGTGGCTCATATATCTGGAGTTCATTTGCAGTAACAGGAGGTCCTGACACATCGATACTTACACTATGTCCCATTCTCTCAAATAAATAAAAATTATTTAAAACTAAATAGAAGAGCTGGGCATGGTGGCAGGCTCTTTTAATGCCAGCACTAAGGAGGCAGAGGTAGAAGGATCATGTGAGTTCAAGGCCAATCTGGACTGGAGTGAGACCCTACCTCAAAAACAACAACAACAAAAATCCAAACAAACAAACAGAAAACTAAACAGAAGAGGAACTAGTTGGAAAGAATACCAGGTTCAGTAGGGAGGGGGGTGGAGAGATGGCTTAGCAGTTAAAGCCTCTGCCTAAGGATACAGGTTTGATTCCCCAGTATCCACCACATAAGTCAGATGCACTGGACCTAATACACAGGGGCTGGAGGCCCTAGTATGCTCATTCTATCTGCCTCTTCTTCCCTCCTTGCCTCCCTCTCTTAAACACACACACACACTCTTTTTAAAAACGAGATTTGGAGCTGGAGATATGGCTTGGCACTTGGGGCACTTGCCTGCGAAGCCTAAGGACCTAGGTTCAATTCTCCAGGTCCCATGTAAGGTATATACACAAGGTGGCACATGCAGCTAGAGTCCGTTTGCAGAGGTTAGAGGCCCTGGTACACCCATTCTCTCTTTTCCCCTTTCCTTTCTCTCTCTGCCTCTAAATAATAAACATTAGAGAGAGAGAGAGAGAGAGAGAGAGAGAGAGAGAGAGAGAGGGAGGGAGGGAGAGAGAGGGGAGGGAGGGAGGGAGGGAGGGAGGGAGGGAGGGAGGGAGGAAGGGAGATTGATTGATTGATTTGGTCTAGAGGATGGTTTAGCAGTTAAGGGGCTTGCCTACAAAGCCAAAGGACCCAGGTTCAATTCCCCAGGACCCATGTAAACCAAATGCATAAGGTGGTGTGTGCATCTGAGTTTATCTGAAGTGGTTAGTTGCCCTCTACCTCTTTCTCTCTCTCTCTCAAATAAATATTTAGCTGGGTGTGGTAGTGCATGCCTTTAATTCCAGCACTTGTGCAGCAGAGGTAGGAGGATGGCTATGAGTTCAAGGCTACCCTGAGACTACATAGTGAATTACAGGTTAGCCTGAGCTACAGTGAGACCCTACCTCAAAAACCCCCACCCCCCCAAAAAAGAGGTTCGAAGGCTGGGCATGATGGCACACGGCTTTTTAATCCCAGCACTTGGGAGGATTGCCTTGAACCTGAGTCTACATAGTGAATTCCAGGTCAGCATGGGCTAGGGTAACACCCCACCTTGAAACCCCCCCAAAAAGGTTAATGCCTACAAAGCCTAAGGACCCAGGTTTGACTCCTCAGGACCCACACATAAACCAGATGCACAAGGTGGTGTGTGTCTGGAGTTCACTTGCAATGTATGCAGACTCTAGTGCACTCATTCTCTCCCTATGTGCCTCTCTTTGTCTGTCTTAAATAAATAAAAATTTTAAAAAAGAGGTTCAGTGGAAAGGGAGAACAAAAGAAAATAATGGGAGGGGATTATGATCAAAATACATGTATGAAATTTTCCAAGAGTTAGAAAGAAACAGGCCTGCTGAACTCAGGCTGATATCTATCAAATTCACTAACACAAAGCATGAAAACATCACTGCTCCCCTTGTGGCTTGGGCAATCTAGGCTGAAGCAATGGGGATCAGAGCTGGGCCCTTCCTAGAGGTGGCTTCGGCACATTTTAGACACAAGCTGTGCTGATATGCCTGGGCCAGTTCTGTTTGACCTTGGATAAAGGTCAGGCTGGCAACATTCTTCAGGGGCTGAGTGCCCACTCCCGTCTAGAGGTGGGAACTGGCATTGGCTTGTCTGATCTTCTTCCTTCTCACAAGCAGGTTTACAGTTGTTCTTTAAAAAAGGTGACTCTTGGGATGGAGAGATAGATGGTTTAGTTGTTAAGCACTTGCCTGTGAAGCCTAAGGACCCTGGTTCAAGGCTCCACTCCCCAGGACCCACCTTAGCCAGATGCACAAGGTGACGCACGCATCTGGAGTTCATTTGCAGTGGCTGGAGGCCCAGGTGCACCCGCTCTCCCTCCCTCCCTCCCTCCCTCCCTCCCTCCCTCTCTCTCTCTCTCTCTCTCTCTCTCTCTCTGCCTCTTTATCTCTCTGTCTGTCATTCTCAAATAAACAAAAATAATAAACAAAAAAAAATTTTAGGGCTGGAGAGATGGCTTAGCGGTTAAGCGCTTGCCTATGAAGCCTAAGGACCCCGGTTCAAGGCTTGGTTCCCCAGGTCCCACGTTAGCCAGATGCACAAGGGGGCGCACGCGTCTGGAGTTCGTTTGCAGTGGCTGGAAACCCTGGCGCGCCCATCCTCTCTCTCTCCCTCTATCTGTCTTTCTCCCTGTGTCTGTCACTCTCAAATAAATAAATAATGAACAAAAAATATATTTAAAAAAAAAATTTAAAAGGTGACTCTTTTTTAAAGGTAAGATAAGCTACATGCCATCTTTCTCCTAACAGGCTACTAAGGGAAGTGAGTGCAGAAGAGACCTGAGGGTGGAAGGCTCATACTAAGCAAGACCGTCTGTCCTCAGTCTGGAGGTCACACACAGGGTTCTGTAAAGAGCTCCCCCAGTCTCTGGCTCTCTATGCCTTAGCTAGGCATGACTCCTCAGACATACTAACTCCTCCTTTGTGAGGTTAATATGAAAGAAGGAAAGAACATGCCATTCTTTTTGTCCAATACTAGAAATCTAGAGGTATACTCAAGATTATTGAGTCTAATAAGCTTTTTTTTTTTGTAATAGTAACATATTATTAGCACATCACCCAAAGAAGTCTGGATAGCTCAAGCAGGAGGTAGGGCACAGTGATGCAAGTTATATATGTATAATAAGACCTGAAGATTTCACCTCAGGGTCCAGCACGCCAGCAACCTGCTAGCTCACTACCAGGTTGGAAAGAGCCCTTTCAATTGAGGGCAGAGCAGTATACCATTCTTTCATTCTCGTAACATACATGTATGACTAACAGACAGAATGAGGATGGCTGGCTTTGCAGCTCTGTTAAGGAAGGCCCAGTATCCTACCTCTGTGTGTGCATGTGTGTAGCAGGGAATCAAGGCTGGCAGGCTCCCTATCTAATCAAAGTCCCTGGGCCCTCACTGATGAGACAGCCACAGTTCATTTCTTCTCCTCTAGAGGCTCCATGGGTACCTTTTCTGGGGATGAGGAACAGGTTGGGAAGCTGCTGAGGGAAAACAGGATTATAAATACAGCTTCTTTTAATAGGTCACTGTCAGCTGAGCAGACTAACTCTGTGATGGCACAGACCTACCTTGGGAAAGGGCCCACGAATGGACAGCCTTGCACATGCTGACATAGTCCTTTACAGGATTTGAGTAAGCATTTAGAAGTTCTTTTCTATCTGGTTGTTGTTTTCTTGAACCAGGGTCTCTCATGTAAGAGACTGGCCTTGAACTCACTATGTAACTGAGAATGATCTTGGAATTCTGATCCTCTGCCTCTACGTCCTCAGTGCTAAGATTACATGTGTGTATCACCATGCCTGGTTGATGTGATGCTGGGGATTGAAGACAGGTACGTGTGCATATTAGCTATGCACTGTGCACAGTAAATATTGTAACACAAATATGCAGCAAAAGACCAGCTAAACAGCCAAAGCCTTGAATCTCCTGATAATTGTGGAATTAGTTAAAGTGCTATTCTAGGGCTGAGGAGATGGCTTAGTGGTTAAGCGCTTGCCTGTGAAGCCTAAGGACCTCGGTTCGAGGCTTGATTCTCCAGGACCCATGTTAGTCAGATGCACAAGGGGGCGCACGTGTCTGGAGTTTGTTTGCAGTGGCTGGAAGCCCTGGTGTGCCCATTCTCTCTCTCTCTCTCTCTCTCTCTCTCTCTCTCTCTCTCTCTCTATCTGCCACTCTCAAATAAATAAATAAAAATGAACAAAAAGCTTTAAAAAAATAAAGTACTATTCTTAAAAAAAAAAAAAAAACTACAGTGGACACCTGGCACCTTCCCCAGTGATCCAGGTAACAGATAAAGATCCTGTTCCCACCCCTACTTACATACTGGGTAGAATGAGGAGTACTACAGAGCTCTCCCTAACACACATACCCCCTTTTTTTTAAACAGGCTGTTACTATGAAGCCCAGATTGGCCTGGAACTTCAATCTGCATCAGCCTCCCCAGCGCTGGGATCACAGGTATGTAGAGCTACCAGGCTTACAGCTATTTTTTCATTGTAATGATGTTTTTCCAGCAACAGCAGACAATTACAAAGCAAAGTAGGGAGTGAAAGGAGAAGAAAGATACTCCCCAGTCTGACACCCACAAAGTGGTCAAGGCCTGGGGGAGCGTTATCCCCAGGGAAGGCAAAGTGCCAGCAACACTGTTCCCTGGGCCAATTCCTCCTTCTGACTCAAAAGCCAACCCTACCTACCCAGATTTCCCTGATGATCTCTGCAGGGGAATTGCAACTGCATTGTTTCTTGGCAAAACACACACACGCACACACACCAATTCAAGGGTAGAGAAACAAGTTAGTAAAATTTCCTGGCACAGAATCCCGAACCAGTCATTCTTTCCTTTCATTCTCTGAGGCTGGATCTGACGAGTGTTGGGAACATCTGAGGTGAGAGGCTGGGCACTGGGTAGAACCAGCAGCCATGTTTGGAGCAGACACCTTTTACTGATCTTTCTCCAGAACAGTAACAACTCTGATAATTAAAGCACTGTTCTCCTGGGCTCCTTCCTTTGTTAACCAACCTAATAGAATCCCCTAATCCCTAAAGGAGACCAACACTGTCAGGGGTACTGATGAACACTTAGATACTACCTGGGAGTACATTTGGGAGAGTGATGTTCTGCTTGAAGGCACAGAGAAGGGAAGGGCATTTCGAAATCATGGCCTCCTGTGCTTGCTCAGATGTTGGAGAATCTCTAACCTTACACACCAAGTGGGGAAGACAGCCTGCTTCTAGGCCTGGAACAGGTAAAGGCAAAGGAAGGAAGCTCTATTAAAGCAACCGGCTGAGGAAAAGGCCAGAATGAGGGCTGGAAAGATGGTTAAAGGTGTTTGGCTGCAAAGCCCAAGAACCCAGGTTCAATTCCCCAGGACCTATGTAAGACAGATGCGTAAGGTGGCCCATGCATCTGGAGTTCATTTACAGCAGTGGAAGGCCCTGGGGCACCCCCCCCCCCCATTATCTCTCAAAAATAAATAAAAGAAAAAGAAAAAAAAAAAAAGAAGCGAGCATGGTGGCACATACCTTTGATCCCAGCACTCAGGAGACAGAGGTAGGGGGATCACTATGAGTTAGAGGCTACCCTGAGACATAGAGAATTCCAGGTCAGCCTGAGCTAGAGTGAGACCCTACCTTGAAAAACAAACAAAAAATAAAAATAAAATAAAATGGGACTCTGGTCCTGCCCCCAGCAAATGTGCTGTGGGAGCAAAAACAAGGCAAGAAGTGAGAAGGCCAATGCTAAGCCTCAAGGCGGGGTTGAGTTTCATGCCTGGGAAGTTAGCTTAGCTTCCCAAAGCCCAGCTCATATACCCTGTCAATTCTCCAAAGGAACAAAGGCCCAGCTGCTTCTCCACTTCTTCCAAACCTTTCTTCTGTATTCCCTGCCTCTCCCAACCTTTGACATATGCCAAACACCATGATCAGGGCTCTCCTGCATATAGGCTGCAGCATGACCCCCTCACTCCTTTCTCACCACTGAAAGTCCAACTCACCGTTAGCCCCACCACCAACATTGAAAGCATTATTACTCCTATACTTGAGACATTCAGGACATTTCCCCCCACCCTCCACCCAGGGTAGGGTTTCACTGTAGTCCAGGCTGACCTGGAATTCACCATGTAGTCTCAGGGTGGCTTTGAACAAATGGTGATCCACCTACCTTTGCCTGCCAAGTGCTGGCTGGGATTAAAGGTGTGCGCCACCACTCCTACCTCACATTCAGGGTTTTTAGAAAATATTTTTATTGGGCTGGAGAGATGGCTTAGCAGTTAAGATGCTTGCCTGCAAAGCCAAAGGACCCAGATTCGACTCTCCAAGACCCATATAAGCCAGATGCACAAGGGGGTGCACAAATCTGGAGTTCATTTGCAGTGGCGGGAGGCTCTGGCATGCCCATTCACTCTCTCTCTCTCTCTACCTATTTCTGTACCCCTCTCTCAAATAAATACATAAAATTAAATATTTTAAAATATGTATTTTTTCATTTACTTGCAAGCAGAGAAGACAGGAGAGAATGGACATGCCAGGGCTTCCAGCCACTGCCAACTAACTCCAAGTGCATGTGTGACTTCATGCATCTGGCTTTATGCGGATACTGGGGAATCGAACCCAAGTCTAGGCTTTGCAGGTAAGCACCTTTACGACTGAGCCATCTCTCCAACTTTCAAGGTTTTTTTTTTTGTGTGTGTGCCATAACCACAAATAAGCCTATCGAACTTTCCAAATCTACATCTATTTTATCTGTGAGTGCCCACAAATATAGGACATCTTAAATATAATTAGGTTCACAACTATGTAGTAAGCATTCCCAGAGAACCAAGTTCACCTGAAACCAACACTAAAAGGATTTAATTTCTGGAAGGTGGATATAGGGTAACTGCTTCCTGACCTCAAACATGTAACACTGTATCTCCAAGAAAGCAGGACAATCTCCAAATAGGGGTTCTTTAGTTTGGTGGTGCATGTCTTTAATCTCAGTATTCAGGAGACAGAGGTAGGAGGATCACTGTGAGTTCAAGGCTAGTGTGAGACCCTATCTCTGGAAAAGAAAAAAAAAAAAAGAGTTCTTTAGTTTGATTATACTTAGTATCATGAGAAGTGATGATTTTGTTCTTGTTTTATTTCTTTTATGAGTAAAACTAAAACCCATGTGCCAGTGCTCTGAAGGGAGGTATGTGGGCTAGCAGGAATGTGGTCAAGTGGGTTCTATCCTCACTTAGCAGCTTTATTTACAATCAAGCAAGCAAACCACCTTTTAGTGGCTACAAAATCTGTAACAATAAAGTGCTATCAACATGCACTTTCCATATGTTAAATAATTTTTAACTTCATTATCTGTGGTGGTCTGATTCAGGTGTTCCCCATAAACTTAGGTGTTCTGAATGCTAGGTCCCCAGCTGATGGATATTTGGGAATTAATGCCTCCTGGAGGGAGTGTATTGTTGGGGGCGGGCTTATGGGTGTTATAGCCAGTTTCCCCATGCATACTCTCCTGTTGCCATTGTCCACTTTATGTTGGTCAGGGGGTGATGTCCACCGTCTGCTCATGCCATTGTTTTCCCTGCCATTGTGGAGCTTCCCCTAGAGCCTGTAAGCCAAAATAAACCTCTTTTTCCCAGAAGTTGCTCTTGGTTGGGTGCTTTCTACCAGCAATGTGAACCTGACTGCAATAGTAAAGTGGTACTGAGGAGTGGGATTGCTGCTAGACAACCTTTTGGAGCTGACTTTCAAGAGGAATGGGAAGGATTTGAAACTTTGGCCTAAGAGACGCCTTGCAGTGCCATAAGTACTGCTTGATGGACTATTCTGGTCAAAGCTACAAGACCTGAATGCAGTAAGAACTATGGACTGTGAGGTTTGGCTTATGAGGGTGAGAAAGAGCTGTGCCTGGACTGGGCTAGCAGTTTGTATGAGAAGCTTGCTCTTATGCTTGTGTCCTGAAAAGTTGTCCAGGGTTGCTTTGCGTAGAAATGAACTGGTGTAAGCAAAGGAATATGGCACAGAAAGAAAAATCTTTGGGTGAACTGTTGCCTGTTCAGCTGCAACTGAGAGATTACAGCCTTTGAGACTGGACTAGCTGACCTGTGCTGGGGCAACAGGAAGAATGTCGACTCTTTTGAAGGGGCCTGAGTGCTCTGTTCTTCAAAGTCTGCTTTAAACCCCACTGGATTAACAAATTGGCACCCTACCTGGTATTGTGGAGTATAAGAAATGTGGGAAAGAAAGGGTCATTGAGTTTGCAACATGCCTGCATGGAGACCCCATGGGGCCATGAGGATGAACCATGGCTTGCAGTGGAGACCCAGTGGAGATGCCAGGACCACGAAATGGCTGCTGGGGAAAACTGCCACCCCAGTGAAGTTTTCCAGGACTGTGAGTAGCCTAGCTGGAGGGGTGGAATTGGAATGCCAGAAACTTGCTGCTGGTTAGAATTATTGATCTTGGAGATTTGTCACTGCCTAGAGTTGTTGGACTTGAACCTACAGAGTGTGATGTTTTCCCTGGTTGTTTTAAATCTTGTATTGGGTGAATGTTTCTTTGCTATGCCCAATGCCATCTTTTGCCGTGTGAATATTTATTCTGTGCCATTATGGGTTTTTTTAAGGTTATTTTTTGGTATTATGGCTCCGTAAAAAGACCTTGGACTATGAGGATGTATGAACATCACTGGAATTGATAAAAACTATGGAACTTTTAAAGTTAAATGAATGCATTGCATTTTACATCATGTATGGTTATCAGTTTATGGGGGCCAGGAGCGGAATGTGGTGGTTTGATTCAGGTGTCCCCGAGAAACTTAGGTGTTCTGAATGATAGGTTCCCAGCTGATGGATATTTGGGAATTAATGCCTCTTGGAGGGAGTGTATTGTTGGGGGCGGGCTTATGGGTTTTATATAGCCAGTTTCCCCATACCAGTGTCTGGCACACTCACCCATTGCTATTGTCCACCTTATGTTGGCCAGGGGGTGATGTCCACCCTCTGTTCATGCCATTATTTGCCCTGCCATTGTGGAGCTTCCCCTTGAGCCTGTAAGGCAAAATAAATCTTTTTCCCAGAAGCTGCTCTCTTGGTTGGGTGATTTCTACCAGCAATGTGAACTGGACTGCAACAGCATCCATATCCTTACAAAAGAGGCATTTGAGGCACAGAGACAAAATCACCTAGAGTGGGGGGAGAGAGGGGAGAGAGAGTGGGGAGAGAGGGGGAAGAGAGGGGGGGGAGAGAAAGAAAAGCCCTTCTAGCTAGGTGTGGTGGCACATGACTGTAATCCCAGAACTTGGGGCAGGAGGATGGACGCCGGTTCAAGGCCAGCCTGGTCTACATACAAACCATACCTGCCAGGGCTGTCCCAAAATAATACCCACCCACCCATCCCCACAAAGAAAGTCATGGAGGTGCTCTGGGGGCACTGGAGTCGGCATCCCCAAACCTCTGCACCCTTATTGCTACACCCTTCAAGTAGATTCACTATATCTACTAATCAAGCTAAAAATAAGATTCTTAAACTCAACCAAAAATAATGACTTTTTTAAAGTAACAGATTTGTAAATGACTCATTTATAAACAGAAACCAAGGCTCTCACAAAATGGCTGAATGCCTATCAAGAGCCTAAGGGCCCCCAACTATGTATATACTGGAAAGAGAGAGAGGGAGGGAAAGAGAAAGAGACAAACATGTGCTTGCAGAAGACTGGATTTTGGCTTTATTGATTTTTAAATAGACTGTTAACATTTTAAATATAATTCCAATAGCAGGAATTTTCTTGGTGGACTTCCCAAATCTCAAGAATTCATTTGTTGACATGAGTTTTTGTTCTCCAGCTGAACACTTCATTATTTCCTGCATTCATTTTACTGGAGTTCAGCAACAGGGCAATAGGGATTTCACCACTGTGGTTTTCTCACCATATCACCTTTGTTATTTTTGTTGTTGTTGTTCCTGTAGCAAACCACAATTCTACCAGCAAAGGGGGAGAAAAGGAAAAGGGAAAGCCATAAAACTGTTAAAACCACCCTTCTAATCAACAGTTTTCTGTTTACTGGCCTTTCATGATACGTGCAATCTTATTATCCCCACACAGCATCAAAGTGGCATCTGTCAGGGTCACCCTATAAAATATACATGGGCAATGTAACATCTAATGCCGAGAGTGGGGCGGAAGATGAAGGATGAGAGATGGTGGCATGCTGCAGGACGTTTTAAAGGGATCATCAGTTATATCTGTGCATTTCCCGGGGTGATAATTGAATGACAGGGGCTGGAGGGAAATCCATTTTTGAGCTCAGAAAGGATAGTTAGGAGAAAAATGCTTTTGTATTGGAAGCATGTAATGACTGTCAGGAAATGAGAACAGCTACTCCAACAACAATGCTTCTCCTCTTTTATGGTTTTTATGGATGCACAGCAAATTATCATGTAAAATCTATTCCAACAAGTTGAATTTTCAAATAAAGGACAGACTTCCTCGTTACAAAGGAAGGAAGGAAGGAAAGGGTATTTAATTTTTGTCACAGTATCACAATTGTTTAATAAAAGGAGCAGAAACAAAGCTTCAAAGCACAAAAATAATCATGGTTTCACAATGTCCATAGATGTAAAACACATCCTGTCTCCTCCCAGTGCTATCTCGCACCTTGTCCAGGGCATCTATTCTAGAGCCTGTTAGCACAGAAACTTCAGCAAGTGGTGGGGCTAATGTGATCTTTGTGTAAGTGTGCCCATCAAAATTCAGGGTGATGGGGCTGGAGAGATGGCTTAGTGTTAAGGTGCTTGCCTGCAAAGCCAAAAGACCCATGTTCGATTCCCCAGGACCCAAGTAAGCCTGATGCACAAGGTGTCACATGCGTCTGGAGTTTGTTAGCAGCAGCTGTAGGCCCTAGTGCACCCATTTTCTCTTCTATCTGCTTCTTGCCCTCTCAAATAAAGAAATACAAATAAATAAGATATTTTTAAAAATTCATGGTGATGTTCTAACCCCTACTCTGAGAGAGTGGGGACAGACAGGGAGGAGAGGGAGAGGGAGAATGGGGGTATGTATGTGTTGGAGGTTTTTATTGTTTTTGAGTAAAGGTCTCACTCTAGACCAGGCTGACCTCACAAGATTGTCCTACTTTAGCCTCACAAATGTTGGGGTTAAAGGGGTTGGCCACCACACCCAGCTTTAGAATGTGGCCTTTAAAGAAGTAATTAAGGTACAATGAGGTCATTGTGGGTAGGCCCTAAGCCAAGTTGACTTTTTAAATATAAGATCAGGAAAGATGTACAGAGAAAAGATGATATGAAGAAACCAGAAGATAGCCATCTACAAGCCAAGAGAAGGGGCCTCAGAAGGAAGTAGCCCTGGTAATAGAGTGGGTCTTGTACTGCTAAGTCTCTGTTGAAGTTTCTGCTGTTTGCTGAAGTTCCTGTTTTGTTATGGCAACCATACCCACTAACACCTAAGCTTGAGGACAAGGCTTCTTGATTTGCATTGAGATCAGCCTGTGAACCCACCAAGTGAGCTGTGACCAGGATTCAAGTACCTGACCTTTCACACGTGTTCTCTCCCCCAGCCTGCTCCCCAGTGCATGATCACCTGTCTGAGTACTGCTCACAGCTTATACCTCTAATCATGATTATGACACAGGTGTAAGAAGAGGTTTCTTCTCTGGACCATGTCTAAGGTCTCTTCAAGGGTCTTATTAAGGGAGTTGGATCCCTAGCAAGAGATCTAGAAGTTCCTTTGGATGGCACTCCTACCCCATGTAGGCTGCTTAGGGAACCTGTTTCCTTAGCAATATCCCCAGGCTTAAGAGAATTTGGGAAGATACAGCTGGGAACTTCCTAGGATATTCAGTACACATCTCAAAAATACCACAGTAATAATAAAGATTAGGACAGAAATTAGTGAAATCGAAAAAAAAAAAAAATCCAGGGCTGGAGAGATGGCTTAGCGGTTAAGCGCTTGCCTGTGAAGCCTAAGGACCCCAGTTCGACGCTCGGTTTCCCCAGGTCCCACGTTAGCCAGATGCACAAGGGGGCGCACGCGTCTGGAGTTCGTTTGCAGAGGCTGGAAGCCCTGGCGCGCCCATTCTCTCTCTCCCTCTATCTGTCTTTCTCTCTGTGTCTGTCGCTCTCAAATAAATAAATAAATAAATAAAAATAATTTTTAAAAAAACTTTAAAAAAAATGCAAAGAACCAATGAAACAAAGAGTTGGTTCTTTGAAAGGATAAGCAAGATTGGTAAACCCTTAGCAAATCTGATCAAAAGAAAGAGAGAGCCGGGCGTGGTGGCGCATGCCTTTAATCCCAGCACTTGGGAGGATCGCTGTGAGTTCGAGGCCACCCTGAGACTACATAGTGAATTCCAGGTCAGCCTGAGCCAGAGTGAGACCCTACCTCGAAAAACCAAAAAAAATAAAAATAAAAAGAGAAAGAAAGAACCCGGGTGTGGTGGCTCACGCCTTTAATCCCAGCACTTGGGAGGCAGAGGTAGGAGGATTGCCATGAGTTCAAGGCCACCCTGAGATTACAGAGTGAATTCAAGGTCAGCCTGAGCTAGAGTGAGACCCTACCTCGAAAAACCAAAAAAAAAAAAAAAAAAAAAAGAAAGAAAGAAAGAAAAAGAAAAAAAGAGAGAAGAGACACAAATTAATAAAATTAGAGATGAAAAAGGCAGCATCACAACAGATATCAGAGAAATTCAAAATATCATAGGGACATACTATAAAAAACATATACTCCACTAAGAATGAAAATCTGAAAGAAATGGATGCTTTCCTTGATTTATATGACCTACCAAAATTAAATCAAGATGAGATTAATCACTTAAATAGACCTATAACAAGTATGGAGATCCGAGCAGTTATCAAAAATCTCCCAAACTAGGGTTGGCTTAGTGGTTAAGCACTTGCCTGTGAAGCCTAGGACCCCGGTTAGAGGCTTGATTCCCCAGTACCCACATAAGCCTGATGCACAAGGTGGCACAGGCATCTGGAGTTGGTTTGCAGTGGCTGGAGGCCCTGGTGTACCCATTCTCTCTCCCTTTCCCTCTCCCTCTCCCTCTCTCTCTGTATGTATCTCTCAAATAAATAAAGAAAAGTAAAAAAATTTTTAAATCTCCCAACTAAAAAAGTCCACGCCCACATGGATGCACTGGTGACTTTTACCAGACCTTCAGAGAAGAACTAATACCACTGCCGCTTAAACTTTTCCATGAAATAGAAAAAGAAGGAATCCTACCAAACTCCTTCTACGAAGCCAGCATCATCCTGGTACCAAAACCAGGCAAAGATAGACCAAAAAAAGAAAATTACAGACCAATCTCCCTCATGAACATAGATATAAAATTTTTCAACAAAATACTGGCAAACAGAATACAAGAATTTATCAGATCATTCATCCCGACCAAGTAGGCTTTATCCCAGAGATGCAGGGATGGTTCAACTTATGCAAATTGATAGATGTAATACATTATATAAATGGACTGAAGGACAAAAATCACATGATCAACTCATTAGATGCAGAGAAAGCATTTGACAAAATCCAACATCCCTTCATGATAAAAGTCCTACAGAGACTGGGAATAGAAGGAACATATCTCAATTTAATAAAGGCTATTTATGACAAAACTATAGCCAACATGTTACTAAATGGGGAAAAACTGGAAGCTTTTCCATTAAAATCAAGAACAAGACAAGGGTGCCCACTGTCCCCACTTTATAGTGCTGGAAGTCTTAGCCACAGCAATAAGGCAAGAGACACACATAAAAGGGATACAAATTGGAAAGGAAGAGATCAAGTTATTATTTGCAGATGACATGATTCTATATATAAAGGATCCTAAAGACTCTACCAGCAAACTGTTAGAGCTGATAAATACCTTTAGCCATGTAACAGGATACAAAATAAATACAAAGAAATCAGTAGCCTTCCTATTGCTAACTACAAACACACAGAGGATGAAATTGGAGAATCACTCCCACTCACAAGTGCATCAAAAAATAAATAAATAAATAAATAAAGTACCTTGGAATAAACCTAACCAAGAAGTGAAGGATCTCAACAATGAAAACGTTAAAACACTCAAGCGAGAAACTGCAGAAGACACTAGGAAATGGAAAAACATCCCTTGTTCTTGGATTGGAATAATCAATATTGTGAAAATGGCAATCTTCCCAAAATCAATCTATACATTTAATGCAATCCCTATCAAAATTCCAATAGCATTCTTCATGGAAATAGAAAAAACCAACCCAAAATTTCATATGGAATCACACAAAAAAATCTCAAATATCTAAAACAATTCTGAGCAACAAAAATAAGGCAGGTGATATCACCATACCTGATTTTAACCTATACTACAGAGCCATACTAACAAAACAGCATGGTACTGGCACAAAAGCAGACATGTAGATCAATGGAACAGAATAGAGGACCCAGATTTAAGTCTGGGTAGCCACCTGATATTGGACAAAAATGTCAAAAATACTCATTGGAGAAAGACAGCCTCTTTAGCAAATGGTTCTGGGAAAACTGGATATGTATCTGTAAAAGGATGTAAAGAGATCCTTCTCTCCATGTGCAAGATAAGTCCAAATGGATTAAAGACCTTAACATCAGACCTGAAACTCTGAAACTTCTAGAGGAAAATATAAGAGAAACCGTTCAACATATATAACCCTAATTGCTCAGGCAATAAAACCACAGATTAACCGCTGGGACCTCATGAAATTAAAAAGATTTTTATGGCAAAGGACACTGTGAATAAAGCAAAGAGGCAACCTACAGAATGGGAAAGATCTTTGCCAACTATATATCTGGTATACAAAGAACTCAAACAAATAAGAAATCAAACAAGTCAATTAAAAAATGGGCTATGTGCCGGGCGTGGTGGCGCACGTCTTTAATCCCAGCACTCGGGAGGCAGAGGTAGGAGGATCGCCATGAGTTCAAGGCCACCCTGAGACTCCATAGTGAATTCCAGGTCAGCCTGGGCTACAGTGAGACCCTACCTCAAAAAAAAAAAAAAAAAAAAGGGCTATAGAACTAAATAGAGAGTTCTCAACAGAAGAAATATGGATGGCATATAAGCATCTACAAAAATTTTCTACAACCCTAGTCACCAGGGAAATGCAGATTAAAACTACATTGAGATTCCCTCTTTAATCCCAGCACAAGGGAGACAGAGGGAGGAGGATCACTATCAATTCAAGACCATTCTGAGACTATAGTGAATTCCAGGTCAGCCTGGGCTAGAGCAAGACCCTGTCCTGAAAAATCTAAACCAGATAGTATCAGGAGTGGAATTCTGGTAGCCTAGCATTTAGGAGATGGAGAAAGAAACAGCTGGAGTTCAAGGACAGCCTGGGCCACTTCAGGACTATCAAGAAAGAAAGAAGTCAGGGAGGTAATATGATGGAGAATGGAATTTCAAAGGGGAAAGTGTGGGGGGAGGGGGGAGGACGGGAATTACCATGGGATTTTTTTTATAATCATGGAAAATGTTAATAAAAATTAAAAAATAAATTAATTAAAAAATTTTTAAAAAGGAGGTATCATTGGATACATGAAGCCAGGGAACATTTAATGCTTCTGTGAAATAACCATGTAGTGTTTGAGGGGTGGGAACTGGGTCCTCTGGCAACACAAAAAGTGTGAGGGGCATGGGGAAGACATGCTGGATATTGCTTCTTAAAAAAAAAAAGAAAGGGGCTGGAGAGATGGCTTAGCGGTTAAGCGCTTGCCTGTGAAGCCTAAGGACCCCGGTTCGAGGCTCGGTTCCCCAGGTCCCACGTTAGCCAGATGCACAAGGGGGCGCACGTGTCTGGAATTCGTTTGCAGAAGCTGGAAGCCCTGGCGCGCCCATTCTCTCTCTCTCTCCCTCTGTCTTTCTCTCTGTGTCTGTCGCTCTCAAATAAATAAATAAAATTAAAAAAAAAAAAAAAAAAAAAAAAAAAGAAAGAAAGAAAAGAAGCTGTGCATGGTGGCCCACACCTTTAATCCCATTACTTGGGGGGCAGAGGTAGGAGGATCGCCATGAGTTCAAGGCCACCCCGGAGAGTACATAATGAATTCCAGGTCAGCCTGAGCTAGAGTGAGACCCTACCTGAAAAAAACAAAATAAACAAATAAATAAATAATCCCTGTATGTTCTGCTTTTTCTTCTGGCCCTTAAAGCTTTTGAGACACCTCTTTCTGGCTGCTGCTAACTAATCTACCCTCCCAGCAGCCATCTGTTAAACCCCCAGCCATCTTTTAGGGTATCTAGTAGGTATAGTCTATATTTCATACACACTGCCTTTCTTGAGTATCGAGTCCTCTCAGTAGGACCCATTGGTAACTCATGAAGTTGAATTTGGTAGAACACCCAAGCTATGTCTCTGACTCCCTCCCCAAACTGAGGTAATTATAAATAAATTGAAACTTCACTATGAGAGGGCTAAAGAGATAGCTTAGAGATTAAAGTGTTTGCCTGAAAAATGAAAGGACCCAGGTTTAATTTCCCCAGTACCCACATAAAGCCAGATGCAAAAGGTGGCACAAGTGTCTGGAGTTTGCAGTGGCTAGAGGCCCTGGAGTGTCTATCCTCTTTATCTGCTGCCCCCACATCCCACCAAAACAAAGTTCACAGGCTGGAGAAATGGCTTAGCGCTTAAGATGTTTTCCTCTGAAGCCAAAAGACCCAGGTTGGATTCCCAAGTACCCATGTAAGCCAGATGCACAAGGGGGCGCATGCATCTGAAGTTTGTTTGCAGTGGCTACAGACACTGGCGTGCCCATTCTTTCTCCATCTTCTCCCTCCCTCTCTCCCTGTGCAAATAAATAAACTAATCTTTAAAAAAAAATCACTATGAAGCTGGATATGGTGGTGCATACCTTTAATCCTAGAACTCAGGAGGCAGAGGTAGGAGAACTGTTATGGGTTCGAGGCCACCCTAAGACTACATAGTGAATTCCAGGTCAACCTGAGCTACAACAAGACCCTACCTCGAAACAAAAAAAAAAAAGACAAAAATTCACTATGAGTATCAAAAATCGTAAGACTTTATGTATTAAAGTAAAAGAATGAGCCCCTTGGCTGGAGAGATGGCTCAGCAGTTAAAGGCACTTGGTTGCAAAGCCTGGATGGCTGGGTTCAAATCCCCAGCACCCACATTAAGCCAGATGCACAAAGCGGCGTGCAGCTGGAATTAGTTTGCATTGGCTAGAGGCCCTGGCATGCCCATCTCTCTTCTCTCTCAACATGCAAATTATACACACACACACACACACACACACACACACACACACACACACACACACGGTATTTGATTTATTTATTTGAGAGAGAAAGAGACAGAAAGAATCAGATAGAGAATAAATAGGCACATCAGGGCCTCTAGCCCTGCAAACAAACTCCAGATGTACGCACCACCTTGTACATCTGTCTTATGTGGGTCCTGGGGAATCGAACCTGGGTCCTTTGGCTTTGCAGGCAAGCGTTGTAACCATTATGCAATCTCTCCAGCCCTATATATATATTTTTTTTAATAAAATTTAACTTTAAAAGATGAGCCCTTTGATCCACAATTAGTTAAGGATACTCTCAAAAATGGAATCAACTTCTCCACATCACTAGGCTGCTGAAGGTTGAGTGAGAACTGAAGTTGAGTGTGTTAACATGCATGGGGTCGCTGGACCCAGTGTGCTGATAGGCATGGAGTCGCTGTGCCCAGGGTGCATGGGGTCACTGGGCCCAGTGCTCTCATTCTGTTTCAGGTTTGGTCTTTTCATCAAATCTGTTAGGAAACACACAATCCCTAGCTTGACACTGCTCCAGGACTTCAGTTTTAACTTGAATTTACAAAACTAGATTCATTTTCCTAAGGCTGTTTTCTCATTCCTGCTGTGATAATCTTTTGGACATGTCTTAAGCACACTTGCAAAGGTGAATAAAGTCAAATCTTCCTCCCGAATGTGTGAAAAGACAGACTCAAGGCTCAAAGGCAAGAGAATGACCACAATCATTGAGTGTGCTCTGAGGACCTGCACCAGGCTGGGAAGCATGTGTGCAAGCCAGCCATCCAGAGGATTTTAGGAAACAAAAACAAGGACATGGTCAAAAGCAGCAGTGAACACTGCAGCCCCAGACAGTGCCCATACTTTCTTTCACCAGCAGGGCTGCGGTGACCTTGGGCCACCGCAATTACACACATGTCCCCATGTTTGTAGACCTGAACATCCATGCAGCTCCCTATCTTGGGTGATGGCTTAATCAAACAGTGGCTGTGTGGATAGGATATGATATGCTACTAGAACATAATCACAAATCACTGATGTCTAGCCTTTCTCCACTGGAATTCTACAGTTGAACCACAAGACTCAGAAAATGACTCAGACATTTCTCTGAGTGGAATGCAAACCAGCACCATTGTAGACGTGCAGGAAGAATGTCACTGCATTCCACACAATGGGTGCTTCCTGCTATTAGGCCAGAAATTTCAGCCAGTATGAACAAACAAGACTCCACACATCCCAGGCCAGCACCTTGTGCCGCAAATGACTGCTTCCCAATTGCACCTATTAACCTACTTTCAACACAGACCAAAACACTACCGTGAGCCAGAATCCACTTATAGATTCCAGCAGCACAATACAACACAGTCTTCCTCTGCCCATGCCTCTGTTTTTGTGTAATTCTTCTAGTCTCCCAATACTGTGTGCCCAAAGTACATTCTCTATCTAGTCTCTCTGAGGTTCTTTCCTTACTTACAAGCTAGGAGGATTCAAGTACCAGAACAGACCTGGTATATAAAGTTAATAAATAAAAATTTAAAAATTCAACCAGGTTGGGCTGGAGAGATGGCTTAGTGGTTAAGCGCTTGCCTGTGAAGCCTAAGGACCCTGGTTCAAGGCTCGATTCCCCAGGACCCATGTTAGCCAGCTGCATAAGGGGTCACATGCGTCTGGAGATAGTTTGCAGTGGCTAGAAGCCCTGACACGCCCATTCTCTCTCTCTCTTTTTCTCTGTCGCTCTCAAATAAATAAATTAAAATAAACAAAAAAATTAAAAATAATTCAACCAGGTGTGGTGGCACACACCTTTAATTCCAACACTCAAGAGGCAGAGGTAGGAGGATTGCTGTGAGTTTGAGGCCACCCTGAGACTAGATAGTGAATTCCAGGTCAGCCTGGGCAAGAGTGAGACCCTACCCTGAAAAACCAAAAAAATAAAAATTCAGTTTTCAAACGGCTGAGGAAGATGGCTTAGCAGTGGACCCATGTTGGATTCCCCAGCACCCATGTAAAACCAGATGCACAAGGTGGTGCATGCACCTGGAGTTTGCTTGCAATGGCAGGAAGCCCTAAACATGCCCATTCTCTGTCTCCTATCTTTCTCCTCTTGAAAATAAATAAATAAATAAATAAATTTTAAAAAAGGGGGGGGTGGAGAGATGGCTTAGCAGTTAAGGAGTTTGTGTGCGAGGCCTAAGGAACCAGGGAATGTACAAGGCTATGAATTTATCTTGGTCACCACGAAACAAAACGAAATAAAAATTTAAAGGATAGGCACATAAGGGTTAAGCAGGGTAAGAATAAAACCAAGAAGCATACCTGCCGGGCTGCAGCTACCATGGGGTTTCTGAGCCACTTGAGCATGTAAGTGCAGAATTACCTTTGATGCACTCACTAGAAAAGGCCAGCCTGGGGAACACACAACATCTTGTCATTTCACTTCATGACACCGGAACTCCATTCTTAAAAGTGTCAAAAATGCATATAACTTGTTTGTATCAAAACCTTATGTCTAGCCGGGCGTGGTGGCGCACGCCTTTAATCCCAGCACTTGGGAGGCAGAGGTAGGAGGATCACCATGAGTTCAAGGCCACCCTGAGACTACATAGTGAATTCCAGGTCAGCCTGGACCAGAGTGAGACCCTACCTCGAAAAAAAAAAAAAACAAAAAACAAAACAAAACAAAACAAAAAACCTTATGTCTAACTGCAATGAATTCTGCCAAACTTTAAAAGTAATTTCTTGGCAGCTGAAGAGATGGGTTAGTCATTAAGGCATTTGCTTGCAAAGCCTAAGGACTTGGGTTCGCTTCCCCAGTACCCACTTAAGCCAGATGCACAAGGTGGTACATGCATCTGAAGTTCACTTGTAGTGGCTATGAACCCTGTTGTGCCCATTCTCTCTCTCTATCCACCTCTTTCTCTAATAAATAAACAAAATACATGTGTGTGTATCCTCTTGTGATAATGAGGGATACGTTAGTGTCACAGACCCCAGAATAAAAATTGCTCATTTAGTTCACTAACTCAAGTAGAAAGAAGGTCTACAAAAGTCGTTAGGATCTAAACTAGAAACTGTGTGTTCCTGATACCAAGCTGAGGAAGAGAATGCACAACTTGTCGTGTCATTCTCTAGGCCACAGCTGTCTGTCTGTGGCTCTCTCCCTGCTGTTACACCTCAACATGGATGTCAAGTCCACATGTTCCCCACCACACAGGTACACAGACTGCACAGATGCACCCATAAATTAACATGGTGTAGGTGCTGAAGCCCTATAATTCTAACACACGGCGGCAAAGCAGGGAGTAACTCTCCCCGGAGGACTCTGCAACCACATCCACAGTGATTGAGCTGGCAACAAAGAATGAGGCAAGAGTTTGAGGGTTAAGGCAGTACGCAGATTTGTGAGGGAAACTATGCTTATCACACAGGAAGGGTCTGCAGCCGTGGCTTGAGGAACAGCACTCTGTACTCACTTACTCCACCACTCCAGAATCCACTAAGAAGCCAGGCTATGGGCTGGAGAGATGGACCAGTGGTTATGTGCTTGCTTGCAATCCTGATGGCCTCAATCCAATTTGCTAGTACCTACATGAAGCCAGATACACAAAGTGGCACATGCATCTGGGGTTCATTTGCAGAGGCATGAGGCCCTAGTATGCCCATTTTCTTTCTCTGTCTCTCTCTAATTTCAAATAAGTTTTTTACAATTACAACAAGGACTGGAGAGATGGCTTAGCAGTTAAGGCGTTTGCCCGCAAAGCCAAAGGTGCCCAGTTTGGTTCTCCAAGACCCACATAAGACAGATGTACAAAGGGGCACATGCATCTAGAGTTTGTTTGCAGTGGCTGGAGGCCCTGGCACGCCCATTCTCTCTCAATATATCTCTCTATATATAAACATGTTTTTGGGGGGGAGGGGTTTCAAAGTAGGGTCTCACTCTAGCCC